>NC_090933.1:674573067-674881734 GCF_040938575.1 Ambystoma mexicanum | reverse complement strand
AGACATTTTAGACTCCAAGGTGGTAAAGTCGAAACTCTTCAATCTTGTTGACTGGAAGGGATATGGACCTCAGGAGAGATCGTGGGAGCCTAGTAACCATGACCACGCACCTCGATTAGTACAAAGGTTTCACCGGAGATTTCCGAACAAGCCCAAACCCCCGGAGGGAAGAACCTTGGGAGGGGCCTTGAGGGGGGTACTGTCATGATGCCTACCTCCAAGGAGCCAGGTCCGACCCAGCAACCCCAGAGGCAGGCATCATTTCCCCCAGGGGAGTGCCAGCGGGCCCAAGCTGGGGCCCTTTGGACGCAGTCCTGGCGCCTTAGGCGCCAGACTCATGTTGGACCTCTGTCCTGGCGCCTTAGGTGCCAGGCTCATAAAGCTAGACATGTGTTCAAGTGTTTTAATGTGCACTTACCTGATGCAGACCATGCTGCCACATCCAGGCCCTCTTGAGGCCTGAATAGGAACTACTTTACCTGTGGGACTACTTTCCACCCGGGTGTGGTCGGGGAAGGATACATACCTGATCGGAGGAAGGATACACACTTGGAACTTCTTCCAAAGCTATTTAAACCACACCCGATCAACAACTCACGCTTCGCGTTGTTCTGCTCCTCGCAGCTGGACGCTCACCGTGTCAGCTCCTGCATCTGGACTTCAGCCACGCCTGTCAGCATCCTGGGTCACCTGCAAAGGGAGACAAGAGACCTACCAGCTAATCTGCACCACGGAGACATCACCAACGATCCTGAAAGGGAAGACATCATTTTTAAAAGCATTTCGTTACGATCGCTGCAGCGCTGCATTTCACTCACCTTTCCTGGGTTCCTCCATCTTCAGCAGCGATCATCCGGATACACAGCCATTTCCCAGAGCCTAGAGAAAAAGACAAGAATAAGAGGTGAAAGAAGGAAGGGAATAGGAAAAGCTCAGTTTCCTTCTAAGACTTACCTTTTGGGTCATTCCCATTTCATTTCGGGTCTTGCTGCTTCCAAGCAGGACCCCGGCCCCTATGGGGAAAAAAGACAAAGACATTAGATGAGCGAATGCAAAAACGTTACCTGAGCGCTCATCTAGGACTTACCAGATCTTTACTGGAACTGCACATTTCACTTCGGGTCGGCGCCATATCTCCGGCATTCCGAACCCCGGCCCCTATGGGGAAAAGACATCAACATCAGCGCTTTGTTGCAAGAAGTCTCCAAAGGAATCTTCATTCATCACCTGAAAAAAGACAATGAACATTATTATTTAAAGCTTGAACTTTTGAACTTGCAACAGAACTTTTACAGCGCCTTACCAGTATAATCAAGCTTACCTGAACTCCCATCCAACCTAAATCCAGTGAAGTAACTGGGTTCAACGCGCCCCTGCGTCAGAAGCAGGATGGAGCGCTCGTCCTTTCAGACCCTAAGGTGAGACTTCACGGGGAATCGTGGAAGGGTATCGTGGAGGGTTGGAAGAGAGTGGGAGGCTTGAGCATAACTCAGTCAGTAGGTAATACTCCCTTTTCACGCACAGGGGAATATTCCTGCGAGCCGGAGAAGCCAGAGAAGAGGGCCCTTCCTGTCCATCTTCAGAGTCCTGCGCTTCACCATTGAAGAAGCATCAGCACTTGAAGCCAGACCTGCGCCTCCGTGGGAATCAGGTGAGCGTTACAGTTACCGCGAATACGATTGCAATCCCTTTTTTGACAGTTCGGTCTACTAAATAAACGCGTATCCGTGACATGAGATGCAAAAACACACTTAGCACCTGAGATACCCAGAGGGAGTTGGAGGCAAAAATCACAGGCAATATTTTGGTTAGGCAGACAGAATCGAGAAACACTCAGAGACAGGAGTTCAAAAGTCAAAGGGCCGGAGCCAGGGTTAAGTGACACCGGGGACCTGTTGCCGAAGATCACACAGTCAGACAGTTCACGATTCAACGTAGCCAAGAGTACTTCGATATTGTCAATGTTCGGAAGCTAAAGATATAAGAAGGAGGGAAGACAAGGGCAAGCCTTCAAGGTGAAGAGAAAGGGTTCACCCAGTTTCCTCAAGCAGAACACAGTACCTTATTCCAATGGTGCAGCTAGTGCCCTGGCAGTTGTTCCTGTTGGTTTCCCGCAGACCCACGGTTCCTGGAGCTTCGTTGTGAAGGAGGACGTCTGAAGGGGGTCTGCACCACACTGGGCTGAGGCCGGCAGCAGCGACAAGGAATAAAAGGTGCGCTCCTTAAAAACAGGAGAGGCTCTTCAGATGGCTATCCGGACCACTACAGCAGTGTGCAGCGATTTCGACCAAGGAAGAAGATCCTCTGGCTGTAGAAGATGAGCTGGTTATCCCCACCAGGCTGAAGGGAAGAAGACTCCCGGCTGGATCTTCTCTTAGTTGTCGAAGGGTAGATAGCTCAGGACTGCAGCAGGGCTTCACTGGGATGGGATAGTTGCAGCGGTCGTCGTTCTCTCTGCTTCTCTTCGGTTCCTTGTAGTTCCAGTGGCGACTCTGACTTCTAGCCCAAGAGACCTGCCTTTTATGCGCAAAACCCCCATTCACACAGCCTGGCTGTCAATCACCCAGCAGGGGGGTTGTCCAGCCTGGACAACCACCTCAGCCAATCATGGCAAAGTGCGACTTGGGTTTCCAAGGATACCCTGTGCAGGGGGTGAGTACACCCCTCCCTCACATTCCGCCCACCTAGACGCCCAGGCGCCTGGTGGAGGGCTTCTGTGCAGAAGCCCGCCAAAAGACGGTGAACAAAGAAGGTGAACCTAGTTTGCCACGCAAAGTAAAACACAAGAAGGACTTTAACAAAAAGAAATGGCGAATAAACCCAACCAGAGCCAAGAGAAAGACAATTTGGTCAAGCGGGTTTATGTTCGATGCTAATATAATAGCCAGGAACAATACCACTTTTATCTAATATAATTGCGGTAGAAAAGTTAGGGTAGATACCACTGCCACCAGCCAAGTCTAAATGTTAAAAGAGCGAAACAATGCTCTAGGAGGTACAGATAAAAAGGGATACGAATTAACCCTTTCCAGTACTCCATGGAAGATGGGGTGTACTGGATCTGTGGTAGATTGACTAGGTAAAGTTAATGGTAACTTTACCCTTTTCTGGGGGACTGTAGTCAGCCTCAGAAATGGAGTCGGGGGGAAGTCTTAAAGACAACCCTGTGTCACTGCACTGAAGCTGCTGTGTGACACACAAAAGAAGGGGGCTACTGAAGTGGTGTACTCCAGAGTCCACAATCACAAAAACAGAGAAATATACTTGCCAAAACACAGGTAAGAGAGGGGGAAAAGCTCACACTCTTACCAAGTGGAAAATAATAAACTCCAGAAGTCCAGCAAAGCTGCTGGGGACTCACTAGGTGAGGGAAATTAGCCATAAATGAGAATTCTCCCTAACACACGCAACCCCTGGTAGCCCACGTGTGTGGAATTAACCTCCCGCAGTATGCGGTGGCACCCAGGGACACAAAAAACACGTACGCGTGGGACACACAGGCTACTATGACCTTGAAAACTGGTACGCAATACACAGGGGCACCCGCAGTGGGAAAAATAGTGTGCACTACTCACCGTCAGACTAACGTGATAATGAAAAACACGCATAGCCAATACCCCTGCCAAAAGAAGAGATACGTCCTTGATCCACTGTGAAGTTGTGATGGCGCGCGAAACAACACAAAGTAGCAACACACACGTCGGTCTCCATGAAAGGCACATACAGCGAACTGCTGGCCCCGCTCACCTTTAACCCGTGCTGAGGGAAACGCCCGTGTGCGTCACTTCTCTTACGCGCTTAGGCCCTTTCCTCGTATTACACTCATTAACACGCGTACGTGATTTTTTTCCACATTCGGATGCACCCGTGCCGAGGGAAACACCTGAGCGTATCATGTCACATAAGTGTTTACGCGCTAAGGGCCTTTCCTCGAATTAAACACTGACGTGCAGTTTTTTCACGTGCCAAATCACTCCGCATCAAGCTGGCCACGCGACAACACACGGAAGACCACGCTTCTGCCCAGAAGCCCATTTTCCTCTCCCCAGAGCCCTGAGCATGCTCCCACCTGCCATCTGCTGCTGCCTGCCTGCCTGCTGGCCATGTGCCCTGCTGTTTGGTGCCTGCACGTCAGCCATATGCAGGGGTCCAGTGGCCGTGACCACCCCTGCTGGAACAGAAGACTCCCGACTGGCATTCCATCGCTCCACAGCCCAGCCCCAGGACCCAGTTGCCCACCCACACCTGCCTCGGGGGTTGCCATGTCCGACACAACACCATCTGGCACCAGTGGCAACCCCCCAGCAGAGAGGCAGAGGGCTGCCTTCTTCAGTGTCAATGAAGTTGGCATCCTGGTGGAGCAAGTCCTGGGGTATTATGATGCCCTCTTTGGAAGTTCATGCGCCGACAATGAAGGACGGAAGAGGATCTGGAAGGACATCGTGGCTGCCATCAACGTGGAGGGGGTGGCAGCCCGCGACATGCAACACATACGGAAGCGCTGGGAGGACTTCAGGTCCAGGACCCTCAGCAAGGCCCGCCGCCTCTTGAAGGCAAAGCATGCAGAGGGGTGCCGGGTTTGCCTTACCAACATCCAGATGAGGGTCCTGGAATGCATACACCCAGCGCTCCACCGGAGTCGAGCGGTAAGTGTCCATGCGTACTGATTGGATGCTGTGCATGTTGAGGTGTGGCAGGAGTGTGCAGGTTGCACATATGTCTTGGAAGGGCCATGTATGGATGTGTATGTACAGGGACATGAGCCTGCCGCATGCGAGTCCAGTCATGTGTGAGGCACATCAATGGTGTATGCGTTCAAATGCATGGTGCCCAAATGCATGTGTCAGTGCACACATGTGTATAATTATATGCATGTACTGTGGCATGGTTGTGGTGTGACACATGGATGCTGGTTCCACCTTCATGTATGTGCACAATGTACATGTGCGTGTGTGTATTTGACATGTGTGCCACTGTGATACACCATGGATGCATGTGACACCGACATGTAGGAGGCTGAATGGCAGATGTGACATGGATGCCGATGATTTAACTGCGACAGGTGGTGGAGATGTACAGATGCATGTATGTTTGGTGGTGTGTGTGCATGTGTTTAGCACTCCCCGTGTTGCATGTGACGTCAGGCTAACCTTCGGATGCTCTTGCTGTTGTATGTGTATGGATGGTGCTGCCTGCTGCAACATTCCTGTTAATTTACGCATGTGTGTGGGTTCAAATGATAGGTGTGTTGGGGATTGTGATGACATGTGTGAAGTTTGACACTGCCTCTCATGTGCAACTGTCATGTGTGTATCAGACCATTGTACAGTGCCCTGATGGCTGTGTTCTGTCTCTTCCTGTCTGCAGCATCAACTGATGAAGAGGGCGGAGACGGTGCTGTGGAGCACAGCGGCAGGGATCCCACCGCCAGCCGGAGACGCAAGACCCAGCTCCGCTCCCAGGTTGTCATCTCGTCGGGGAGTGAGGGGTCAGGTGCTGCATCCGCGGCCGCAGCTGCCGAGTGTAGGTCCAAGAGGCGGAGGTCGGAGGTGGACTCCTCGGCAGCAGAAGGGGCAGCTGAGTCCCCACAGGGGCCTATGGAGGAAGATGGCACCGAGTCATCCAGGTTGGTGGAGGGTTTGGTTGAGAAGGAGGCCATGGAAGGACCACACACAGGGTTTGGAGGGGGGGATTCCACTGGTGCTAGTGGTACAGTCCAGGGGCAGGGACAGGAGGCAGCACAGGCAGCCGTGGAGGTGCCTTTGTGTAATCCTATCCCCGATCCTCTGACTGCATCATCCCGCACCAGCAGGGATGCCTTTGTCCAGACCCGTTTTCTGGGAGGGGATCCGCTAACAACAACTGGCCTTCCTCTCCCTGCGGACGTGGCAAACCGGGACCGTGTTGAGCCTGTCCTGGCTGGGGTGGCATTAAGTCAACTTGACATCCGGGATAACGTGCAGGGTTCTCGTGAGGACGCTGCACGTTATTTCAGATGCCTCGTTGATCGCGTCGACTGGCTCGGAGGGATCACCGGTGCTGGGTTCCTCTGTGTGCTGGACCTTATGCCAACCCCCTCCTCAATTGAACCCCCTATGAGCCAGTCTTCCTCTGTGCCATCTTCCGGCCCAAGTATCACCTGGGCACCCTGTGGAGCTGCCTCTGACCCAGAGGCCAGGCTGGTGGAGGACACATCCCTGCCACAGTCAGGAGTCGGAGGTCCAGCAGGGGTGGCCACCCCAACAACTGCACCCCAGCAGGAGGAGGACGTGCAGGCATCAACAGGCAGGGCACATGCACGGCAGCAGCAGGCTCAAGGTGGGAGCGATGATGGCTTGGGGCCATCAACATCAGAGGGGCAGGCATCGGCTCGAGGGCAAGAGGACCCTGGATTGGGAGTGTCTTCCGTGTGGCAGCGGTTGGGCCAGCAAATAGATGCGGAGCGGCGGCGGGCGGAAGAGGCACGGCTCACTATGGTCAGGGCGGAGAACTCTATGCATAGGGCGCTGAGGTGGGCTGAGTGCCTTGAGGAAATTCGCAGGGAGTTGGAGGTGGACATGGCATTATCCCTGCGAGACCTCGGGGCCAGGGAACAGGTCCGCCTCCAGGATGTTGAACAGGAGTTCGATGATGCCCTGGCCCGGGAAATCAACAAGTGAGCCATAGAACTTGCCCGACGTCATTGTATATACTTCATTAGTGTTAGGTTTCCTTTCTATTTTTCTTTCATTTGGGGTGCATGGATTATGCCCCACCTTTTTGTATATAGTTATTTATTAGGTAGGATTTTTTGTAGGTTTCCTTTGAATTGTTGGGCTCATGGACCCTGGATTTTTATATTGTATATAGTTCAGGACTGGATTTGACTTCATTGATTTTTTTTTTCCCATGGAGCAATGGTTTTCTTTTTTTTTACCTTTGGATTTGGTTTGATGGACGAACCCTTTGGAGCCATTTTCATTTGGATTTATTTGGATTCAGCATTCATATATTTTTAAGTCATTTTGGACATCCAGCCTTTTGTTTATTATTTTTTTTCTTGTGTGATTTTCTTTAATTCCGTTGATTTTGTATTTAATACATTTTGATTTCACACTTCATTTGTGTGGTATTCCCTCATTGGTTTCGTGCATGTCACGATGTGGGTTTTCTCATTCACTTGCCCCCATTGTGTGTGTCTGACGGACATGTATTGATGTGCATCCTTGCCATTTGGGATCTATCATGACATGGGGATTTCAATGTGGAGTGGATGGAATACTTGGTTGGGTGTTTGGACTGGGCTGGCGTGGGGTGGGATTTGGGTGGCCATAAGGGCCATGAGTGTGGATCGTGATGACGTGTTGAGGGGCTGCTGGCAGGTGGTCGTCACTGCTGGGTAGGTGGGGGTGCAGGGGGACATGAGTTGGGGCCTGCTGGCAGGTGCCTGTCAATGGTGGGTGGGTGAGTGGGTGGGGGGACATGAGTTGGGGCCTGATGGCAGGTGCCCGTCACTGCTGGGTGGGTGAGGGTGCAGGGGGACAGGAGTCGGGGCCTGCTGGCAGGTGCCTGTCACTGCTGGGTGGGTGGGGGTGCAGGGGGACATGAGTCGGGGCCTGCTGGCAGGTGCCCGTCAATGGTGGGTGGGGGGACATGAGTCGGGCCTGCTGGCAGGTGCCCGTCACTGCTGGGTGGGTGGGGGTGCAGGGGGACATGAGTCGGGGCCTGCTGGCAGGTGCCCGTCACTGCTGGGTGGGTGGGGGTGCAGGGGGACATGAGTCGGGGCCTGCTGGCAGGTGCCTGTCACTGCTGGGTGGGTGGGGGTGCAGGGGACATGAGTTGGGGCCTGCTGGAAGGTTGCCTGTCAATGGTGGGTGGGTGAGTGGGTGGGGGGACATGAGTCGCGGCCTGCTGGCAGGTGCCAGTCACTGCTGGGTGGGTGGGGGTGCAGGGGGACATGATCGGGGCCTGCTGGCAGGTGCCCGTCAATGGTGGGTGGATGAGTGGGTGGGGGGACATGAGTCAGTGCCTGCTGGCAGGTGCCTGTCAATGGTGGGTGGGTGAGTGGGTGAGGGGACATCAGTCAGGGCTCGCTGGCAGGTGCCCGTCACTGCTGGGTGGGTGGGGGTGCAGGGGGACATGAGTCGGGGCCTGCTGGCAGGTGCCTGTCACTGCTGGGTGGGTGAGGGCGCAGGGGGACATGAATTGTTTTAATTTATAATTGAACACTAAATAAATGCTGCAATATACCGACATAATGCACGAAAAAGTATGCCTCCCTATCCACAGTTCCTTTAATTTGTTTTACATTTTATTTGCAGAGCACATAAGCCGTTGGTATGTATGCACTCATTTCATTCAATTGTGGAAGCCCAGGTCATTTGTAAAGGGCTCGTAATCGGGGATTCGAACCTGTGTTTGCTTATTGTGGTTTTGCTTCCAAGACCCGTCACTGCTGGGTGGGTTGGGGTGCAGGGGGACATGAGTCGGGGCCTGCTGGCAGGTGCCTGTCACTGCTGGGTGAGTGGGGTGCAGGGGGACATGAGTCGGGGCCTGCTGGCAGGTGCCCGTCACTGGGGGTGGGTGGATGGGTGGGGAACATGAGTCGGGGCTCACAAGTGTGCTCACAAGTGCATGGTGCCATGTGGGCTGCCTGCAAGGCATGGTGAGGGTTGTAGGGTAGTCCCCTGTGGTGTGGGATGCCTGCAGGGCATGGGGAGGGGGGAAACCGCACACCCGGGAGGGCCCACAATGCCAAATCGTGTGTGAAACTCCCCGCGTAGCCCCCAAATACACGTACCCTGCTCTCGCATGGAGTATTGCGTGTGAAACTTCCCGCACACCCCCGAAAAACACGTACCACACTCGCCCAAGGCCTATTGCGTGTGAAACTCCCTGCGTACCTCCCAAATACACGTACCCCTCTCACACAGGGCCTATCGCGTGTGAAATTCTCTGCGTACCCCCCAAATACACGTACCCCTCTCGCACAGGACCTATCCCGTGTGAAAATCCCCACGTACCACCCAAATACATGTACCCCGCTCACACACGGCCTATCATGTGTGAAACTCCCCGTGTACCCCCCGAATAAACATATCCCGCTCGCACAGGGCCTATCGCGTGTGAAACTCCCTGTGTACCCCCAAATACACGTACCCCGCTCACACAGGGCCTACCGCGTGTGAAACTCCCTGCGTGCCCCCCAAATACAAATACCCCGCTCGCACAGGCCCTTTCACGTGTGAAACTCCCCACGTACCCCCCAAATACACGTATTCCGCTCGCGCAGGGCATATCGCGTGTCAAACTCCCCACGTACCCCTAAATACACGTACCCCACTCGCACAGGGCCTATCGCACGTGAAACTCCCCGCGTACCCCCCAAATACACGTACCCCGCTCGCACAGGGTCTATCGCGTGTGAAACTCCCCGCTTACCCCCCAAATACATGTATCCCGCTCGCACCGGGCCTATCAGGTGTGAAACTCCCTGCGTACCCCCCAAATACACATATCCCGCTCGCACAGGGCCTATCGCATGTGAAACTCCCCGCGTACCCCCCAAATACACATATCCTGCTTGCACAGGGACTATCGCGCGTGAAACTCCCCGTGTAGCCCCCCAAATACACGTATCTCGCTCGCGCTGCCCATCCACCCTCCCCATGCCCCACAGGCAGCCCATCCACCCTGGCCATGCCCCACAGGCAGGCCACACCACAGGGGGCACTTTTTCCACGCAATTTACCTGGCACGAGCGGGGTACGTGTATTCTGAGGGGTGCACGGGCAGTTTTACAGACATTATTGCTAGCGCGAGAGGGGTACATGTATTCTGAGGGGCGCGTGGGCAGTTTTACACGCGTTGTCATGATTGGGGGGCTGTATGCTGGCCCAATGGCCTTTGCACCCTGTACTGGATTTGTGCGATGTTTATGGCGCACGGGGCGGGGTTTGGGGCGTAACTGGCACTGCTGCAGGGTCCCTGCGCCACTCTGCGCCACGGCTGGTTAGGGATGTTAAAATCCATGAATTCGCTGTGCGCTGAAATGGGTTTTGCCGCATGCAGCTGGCGCAAACTGCCGCACGCGCACACTGTGCGCCAGCCGTGTGCGCCACTTGTGCGCCGAGTTCTATGAATTACCCCCTAAATGTTTGCTTTGCAGCGCACACGTTACAGGCGGCAGTTGCTGGCGTCCTGAGGCAGTCACCTCTGCCACTCTCAGTATCTAGCAAAGGTCTTATCAGCTCGTTGCCTTTTTACTTGACCTTTTCTGCATGATCGCTCTTAATACGCGAGATGCTAAACAGCTTTTCAGGGACATTTAGTGTTTCATATCACTGCTGGCTGCCTGTCCCGGGATAATCTGCAGCTATTAACACCTCAACACTTTCCTCTGTTCATTATTTAAGCACAACAGTGTGCTTCAGAGTCTCTGAGCTCTAGGCAGAGGGCCCCCAAACAGCATGTTGAAATGGGCCCCCACGAGATCTGACACATCTTCAGCTGGCCTGAAAGGCAGCGGGGCCCCGAATGGGGGGTTGGGATGGGTTGAAGAAAAAAAATGAAAAGCAAAGCAAGGAGCCAGGGAGTGACACGGAATGTCTGACAGAGCAGGAGGGTAAAAAGAGGGTGTTTGAGAACAGGAGAAAGACAAAGAACAAGGAAGATAGCGACAGAATGGTGAATCAGAACAGGGGAACAAAAAGAATGGAAGGAGATGAGAGGGTGAACTGAAACGGGAAAGGGGGAAGAGTCCTAATGAGGAGTAGAATAGAAGTACATAGACAGAAGAGGAGACATATATAGGAGGGAGAGGTTTAGACAGACTAGGAATGGGATTTAGACAGAATTGGTAGGGGAGGAAGGGAGGGAGATCAAGCAGGAGACAGAGAAAGAGTACATCTTCTTCCTTCCAGATCTCTAGGAAGGTCTCTTGACGGCTTGTATCTATTGTTACAATGTCAGTATATAGGTTGGTTCGGAGGGTTATCTCATTATCCCGTAGAAGGACTTCTGTTTCCTTGGGTTCTTTGGAGATCACACCTGGGAAGGTTTGTACATTTCTTTCTAGATCTTTCTCTTTTCCCTTGTTAGCCTTCCCTGGGTCTTGGCGGGAATTATTGTTAGGCAGGGAGGGCACGCAGGTATCTCCCTGTAATAATAGGCCCATAGTCTCTGAAGGAACTTTACCAGTGGATGTTACGGGCTCCTTTAGATAACTGATTGGCCTTGAGACACCTAAGAACTTTGCAGGGAGCTGATTTCAGTATTTGTACCTGACTCCCTTAATCGGTTTCCCAGCACTTTATGCGTTTTGGAAGGTAATAAGATTGACCCCCACTTTGTTTCCTTCCCATTTCTGGAGTAACATTAGAAGGACAGACGGTATACCCCTCTCTATATACAGACAGGTTATTATACTTTATATAGTACAATATTTCATGCCTCTTGATCTTCATAAGATGGCAAGAAAAATTGAGGAGAATTGAGAAGAGGAAAGACCTCTTTCAAAGGGCTTCTTTTGCTGGTGAGGTTAAATAAACAGGGAGGCCTGGAGGTATCTCCACCTGTAAATCCAAACAAATAATGTGTTTTGATTTGATGAAATCCCGTACCCTCAGGGACCGGAAAGCTGATAACTGTTCCCCAATATGTTTTTCCGGATGGGAAGGATGGCTTTGGGCCTCAGAGAGTAGAATTGTAGGCCCAAGTTGTTTTTCCTAGTTGGTTGAACCCCGAAGGGTGGCAAAACCTCGGCCAGAATGCTAGGTATTTGGGTCGGGTGTGCAGATTCTATCCCTCCTACATGTGTCAACCCTGTGTCGAGTTGCATGCATCCCATTTCTGACACCACTTGTTGCAAGCCAGAATAAAGATTCAGACAATTTGACATAATGCCTAAGGGTGTTTAGTCACTTCTTTGCAGTAACACTGACCTCCTGGTAAGCTTAAAATAAATAGGAAACTTAAATAATAAAACCTTCCCTACCATAAAGAGGTCTATTCCCTATTCTGACACATAAAAAGTCTTCAGCCCAAATCATATCCTAGTTTATAACTTTGCCTATGAAACTAACATACACAGGCCCAAGAGACTAAACAGCTAAAAGGGGGCTGACTGCCTTTAACTTAGGTTTCTCTTGCTAGTAGGTTCTGGTTCACTCTGATTCTTGTGGATATTACGTGTTTAAGGTGCCAGGCCAATGCCCAATTATTCTTTATTCTTTCCCAACGTTTGGGTCCAGATTTCACTTGTTTATTCCACTAAAGGGTTTCTTTCTTACTATTTCTAGTCCTTTTCCCTCTCTTGTAATTTACAGTCTCCCACCCACCCCCCTTTGGGGGTTATATCTGGCTATTCTTTGTGGTTGCCCTACTCTGGAACATGTTCTCTCTTGTTTTCCCCTCCTGGGATATCTTCTTTGAGTCACCCTGCCTTGGGGTTTTTCGGCTTTCACCCGCCTTTGGGCTGGTTTCTTTGGATTCACAACTGCCTTTAGACATCTCAGCATTCACCCCGCCTTAGGGCTTCTCTGCTCTCACCCCGCCTTGGTGTGTCTTTAGGTTAGTCCTGCCTTGGGGTATGTCTGCATTCATCCCGTCTTGGGGCCTTTATGCTCTCACCCCACCATGGGTGTCTTTGGGGTTCACCCTACCTTGGGGCTTCTGGGCTTTCACCCCACCTTGGGGCTTTTCTGCTCTCACCTCGCCTTGGGGTTTCTTTGCTCACTCTATCTCTCTCTTGAGATATCTTCACTCTCCTTCCACCCCACATTGGAGTTTCTAACCCTCAGTTCGGACACTATGAAAGAGGGTGTGGTGAGCCGCTTACGCGATGCCCAAACCGGACTCACCCAATTGAATTTTCTTCTTCTGTCACGGTACCCGGCTCACCCGGCCTTCTCCTGTCCGGCAGGGTCTGTCCAGCATACAGGGACACTTTAGTTCTACCTTCCCTCGGACCAGTCAGGGCACAACAGGGTTTCCTTTCAAGGCAGGCGCTTCCCCTTCTTGGCAGAGATTCCCTTCTCCAGGAGCAGCTCTCCCTCCGTAGCCTCGAGGAGCTTCCGGGATGCTCATCCTGACTGTGCCAGCCTGGAACTGAAGGCAGCTGCCTTTTATACTTCGCCTTTCCTCTTCCTGCTGCCTTCTGACTGATTTAGACAACGTGTTCCCTCTCTGGTCCTCCATTGTTTCAAGTTCCAATTGGCTTGTTCAAATTTCTATTCAGTTCATAAGTAATTGAGATGTTTACATCTTTTCCTTTATTTCTCTTATTTTCTTACTGTTGCCCCTTTGTATAAAACTATCGCCATGTTCCAGGGATTGGGGATGCTTATTTTATCAGCAGAAATATTTTCTCCATATGACGTTGAGCAGGGAGGATTCGAACCCATTCCTCGTTGTATGCAGCAATGATCCGCAAGGAAGGGTTTGGCCTTTTCTCCGTGAGACGCGCTGCGGCCTGCGAAACTCCTCTCCCCATGGCAGAGTCCCGGCACTGCTGCAAGGTACAATCTCCTCTGTCCTGTCCTCGCCGATCCACGGCGACCTCTCAGTTCCTCTTCTGTTGGCACTGCTGGTCCGTAGTGGCACCCTTCTCCCTTTCCATATAGGCATGCCATCACCGATCCTTAGGTAGGTTTCCTGTGGGAGTCGCAGTGCGCCTCAGCACACCTCCCTCTATTGCATGCTGGGACAGCTGATGAAGATGAAGTTATAGAGGAAGGTGAAATACAAAGAAGCTTTGCGCAAATACATGTGCAAAATGGATTCCCTGCTCAGTGTACTGATATTCTTTGCAACTGAATGCTTCATTTACATGTATTTGCCTTAATTTGTAAACGTGATTAATGTTGCTTTAAAGGGCTTAAGTGTTGTTTCCATGCTGCCTGGTAGAGTGATGTTTTTCACTTTTGCGCTTCTTTGAGACACTGTCTACATTGAGCAGAGATTTGGTGAATTATACTTGAACAAGTCTTTTAAGTCCATTTTTTGTTTCCATGCTGCTTGTACAGTCCAGTTCCACGTGTGTTTAATAGGTGGTGCTATGCAGTCTGGCACAGTCAATGCCTTGCTAAAAACTGACAAATATTGATTGTGGAAACAAAAACAATGCAATTTGTCCCTCTCTCCAAGCTACATAGTTATATAGGTTATAGAGGCATGTGTGAAATGAGAACAACACACTTACAACATCCTGAACAATTAGCAAAACCAAATTTGAGTGCATAGGATATTCGTTCCAGCTATTTCCTGCATTCACAAATATTCTTAATATTTAGTAAAAGAACCAGGCTGTTCCATGATGTATGACAAAACACTAACAATATTTACTGAGGGGATATTTCTGATGTGCATGGGTATTCCAACATTTTAATCAGTGTACCATGGCATTGTGCAACGCTGTGGAGCCTGGCACCGGCACCATGTGTACATGGGTGCATTATCACATGCTTAAAACATTGGATGCAGAGGTTTGCATTGCCATAGGCGGTTCATTGGCGATGGTATGCAATCTGGCACTAGCACATGCCGACTGCAGCCCACTACCACTAACGTTCAACATTTGGCACTGTCTAGTTTGGCACAAGTAAAGTAACTGCAGCCACACTACCCTTGTGGTACTTGTGTCAAGGTGAAACACAGAGCTACACATCTGTGCTTCTCTATTTTTTCACAGTTTTTTGTAGTGCATTGAAATGTTTTTCTTTTAACACAGTAGATTCTGTTAGCACTATCATGTGCATTTAATTAACATGGGCTCTGATTAAATTATAACAACAATAACAGCACATCTGTTTTCAATTAGATTCATTGGCCATCATTCGTTTCAAGAAACAGCCCTTTTAGTGTATGATAAACTAGTTTATGAGGGCAGCTAATGGACCCTCATATGATATCATGGGCCCGACGAACTACCTGGGTTGGACATATCAAAAAAAGCGGTGGCTGGAGACTGCATAGTTCTTGCTTTGAAGAACCATTGGTGCGTTAAATACTTCATTATAACCTGGCAATCCCTCTCAAGGGAGACCAGTATGACTAGTACCCATGGCTTTAAATGGGATAAGAAATTGAGGGGGGGGGCTCATTTGGGGGTGTGGCTTGTGGGATGGGCGTGGCCTTAAAAACATACACAAACCATAGTAAACATTTTATATATTTGTATGCGTACCTTACTATGGCTTGTATGGCTTTCCTGACGGACAAAACCTGAGGCGTCTTTGTCGCCAAAGCTTTAGAAAACATGGCTTGAATTGTGCACTTTTCAAGCCATCTTTTATAAACCCCCGAAATATGTCGAGGAGTCCCCTGGTTCGCCGACGGTTAAAGAAACCTCAGCGACCTGGGGAAACAAAGGCACAGTAACTTCCTCTGATGAGCCCTCGCACGAAGGGTCACCAGAGGAAGTTAAAGTGACCGACAGAAGTGCCAGCCAGCTACCAACACTCATCAGGATGCAAATGGGAAATGTTATGTGATGATTCTAATCCTCCTACTCAGTGGCAGAGCCAAAAGGGTCAAAGGGGGCAATTACCCACCGCCCCCAGTTGCATCCTAGTGCCTGGTGTGCCCCAGTTGGCTCCCGCAGGGCTGGCGCTGCTCCACTTTTGCAAATGCTCCACTCTTCGAAATGCATTTTTAAAAAATGGGTGCACTGGCACGTGTTCTGTACCGGGGCTCTTACCTCGGGTGCTGCCGGTTTGGTGTTACTTTGATTGGTGGTGCTGAAAATCACACTATGTTCAGGCGGCCTGGCCCCATGGAAATCGAAACTACCACCAGAGTATCTGGTGCCCGCCCTCACAACAACAAGGCAACATCAAGATAGCTGGGGATGGGGCTTGTGCATGCGCACGACAGTCATGGGCTGGGCAGGCCTGGGCACATTTGCTATTGATTAGGGTGCGTGGGTTTGGTAGGTTTGTATTGTGCGCCTAGGCTTCCAAGGATCAAAATAATGAACTAAAATCTTGGGTTTGTTTTGATTCTTGGTTATATACCAGATCAATTATTTATTTGAAGTAGTGCCTAATTTTTGCTAATCGACTGACTAGTGAATGTCATCAGCCAGCGCTAGGTTTTTGCTGCCAGACAACGCTATTGACGGACCAACAATCTCAGACACGAGGCAGGGGAACTAAACAATATTCACTTCTCTTTACACACATTTGCCATTATGTAGTAAATCGGCCCAGCCCCAGAAACAAGCGGCCTGGTGCTACATGCGTGCGCACGCGGTCCACTGTCCACAGCGTGCACTAATATTCAGTCAGTCCGAGAGAGCCACCCACGGCCACAGCAATACGTAGGTGTGTAATGCTTCCAGAAGCTGGCTGGTTTCTAGGTAAAAAACCCTGCCAGTTGTGTCTTGAATAAGAAGCATTCCAATTAGCAGTTTGCAGACAGTGAAGGGGAAAATTAATGCTCAAACATCCAAATTATAGTAATTGTTTTAATTTATAATTGAACACTAAATAAATGCTGCAACATACCGACATAAGGCACGAAAAAGTATGCCTCCCTATCCACAGATCCTTTAATTTTTTTTAAATTTCATTTGCAGAGCAAATAAGCCTTAGGTATGTATGCACTACTTTCCTTCAATTGTGGAAGTGCAGGTCATTCGTAAAGGGCTCGGGATCGGGGATTCGAACCTGTGTTTGCTTCCAAGACCCGCACGTTGCCACAGAGCTATCCTCCCATCACATAGTGGCGAAAAGCAAGGAAATGGTACTAGTGACCCGCCCCTTCTGACCGGGTCTTCACTTTGTCCCCCAGGCCACAGCATCAAAACCTGGCTCTCCCACTGCTCCAGCTGTCCAGCTGGGCTTCACGTTTCTCTGTGCTTTGCATTTCACTAGCAGCCGAGCCAGGCACTTCACCCCCAAGGCTGCTACCAGTACTATCATGAAATGTAGCAGGAATCGGACCTAAGTTCAGGAGTCAGCTAGCCCTGAGTCTTCTCACACAATACCATATAATCATGCTGCAGGAGGCATGGGGGCTTACAGCCTGTCACTCAGAAGGATTCTCTGTCAATGATGTTCCTCCCGTAACAGTGGCAGAGCATGAGTGGGGAAAGTGGGGTGGCCACCCCCCAACCCCTTGGCTCCTTCCTGCTGCCCAATGCATGCCCAGGGCACGCCCCAGCCTCCCGCTGGTGCCCTATTATCTGCCCCCCACCGTGGCACCAAAAGCTGCCTCCGCTACTGTGTCTTACCCCCGAGGAAAGGGCAGAATCCCGGTGGCCTTTATATTTTCATTGCACAAAAATTTAAATTCTAAATCGAGCCAGTAAATTGTTCACCATACCTACAATGTGTAGAACTTATTGTGCCCTGGAATAATAGTATCTTTACCATCAATTATTACAACATCCCAAAAGGCGCAAGGGAGAAACATTTATTTTTTAATTTGAATGCTTGTATTTGTTTCCTAGAAGGCCCTGCCCATAGCCATTACAAGAGGCAGAAGATTTTATATATTGTGGTCTTCCCTCAGTATTGCTGGACGCACTTATTGATACACAGGGAAGGCACTTGGTCTCGGGAGGATAGCTCAGCGGGAATGTGCTCGCCTTGGAAATAAGACAAGACAGAACTGCACACCCCCCCGTCTGCACTTCGAAAACTCTGGGTATTAAGCACCTTATAAATAACCTATAATATCACTATTTCATTGGCTGGGGCATAGGTACAGTTATTGGACGGTACAAATCAGGTATCCTTGCTATGCATACCTATGTAAGTAAATCC
Organism: Ambystoma mexicanum; assembly: GCF_040938575.1. Lineage (NCBI taxonomy): Eukaryota > Metazoa > Chordata > Amphibia > Caudata > Ambystomatidae > Ambystoma > Ambystoma mexicanum. The sequence continues at coordinate 674,863,987 of NC_090933.1, read as the reverse complement.
TGGGGCTTCATTATAGGTCATCTATGCGTGCCTGGATGCACATGGTTTTTGATGAAAGGTTTTGAAATTATATGCAACTCAGAAAGCGATCATGTGACATTACTTTTATCTTTAAATTTGCCTATCTATGATATAGACACCAGGAATACACTGGCAGTCACAGCGGGGAGGGTGCAAGTTAATCGAAGGAGTATGAACACTGGGAACACATATCATGAAGTAACTCCATCCAAAACGTAAACACTATTAACAGTAACATGAAAACCTCATGTTTAGAAATATATGTTCCAGCCAAAGGATGATAGAGAAATATAACCATTTGTTGCTCGGGGTGCGGGAAATAAAATACACTCCAAAAACTAACAAGACCTGGAAGGGTCCAAAGTGGTGGAATAGGGAATGCAGTATTGCAATGAAAAACCTCTTGTCAGCACTGAAAGCTCCAGCTTGGCATGTGCTGGCTATCAAGCAATTAAGGACAGAATATAAAGCATGTCCAGCTGTTGGGAAGCCCAATTAGTAGCTTCAGCTTGGGAGCACTTAATAACTGCGGCCTCACTTTCTAAATCTCGCTCATTTTGGCAGATCGTGGCCTGCGGGCCCCAGTATCTGAAAGAGCAAAGAGTAACTATTAACGTACCCCTGGAAGATTGGATTGCCCATTTCTCGAAAAGATAAGTTGATGATGCTCAAGGGTCCCCAATACTCCAATGGTTGAGCTCATCACCACGAGAGCATGGCCTTTTCCCCTTAATATCTGTAGCGGAGGTAATAACAGCCATCTCGGAGGTAATAACAGCCACCTCGGAGGTAATAACAGTAAGTAAGTCCCAGGGGCCCGATTTCACACCAGCCGACCTGATTAAGTATCCACCTTAGGTCTGGGTCCCACTTCTGGGGCCCTCTTTTAGCTGATGTTTTCAATTCCTTGATTTCAATGAACGTGTTCCCCTCTAATTGGAAAAATGCAACTATTCTCCCAATATATAAGACAGGCGATAGAAACGTATCCATAAGTTCGAGATCGATATCCCTTTGGATTCTGCGTGTAAATTGTTTGATAAAATGATTGCAGTGAGATTTTGGATATGGGTTCAAGCAAATAATATTCTTTCAAGAGTACAGCTGGGTTTTGTTAAGGGCTTGGGCACTGAAGAACAGGGTTTTAATTTATATTTAATTACTGCTAAATACCTGTATATTAAAAATCCTCTCCTATATGCAAAATGTATCGATTTGTCTACAGCATGTGATTTCGTCAGCTGTGGATTAGATTGCAGAATATGAGTGTACCAACGTATATAATAAATGCGTTGATGGAACTGCATTCACAAAATCATGTTGTTATAAGACTGGATTTTGAGGAATGTGTGACACCCCGGTAGTGATAAAAAAGGGAGTACGACAGGGTTGTGTCCTACCCCACCTTCCTTTTATAACTTATTCACTAATGCTCTTTATGATAAATTGTGTAAGATGAAGGCTGATGTACCTGCAACTAGTATCACGAGTATTTTGCTTTTGGCTTACGCTGATGATAGTGTGCTGCTTGCCAGGACCTCACGGGTGTTACAGTCCCTCCTACATGTATATACAGCCATAATGATTTTCTCTGTGAAAAGAGAACGATTCCGCAGTTTCATATTAACAATGAAGTGGTCCCAGCGGTAGATCCTTATGACTATTTGGGTATGTGGGTTCAAGTGACGCTATCTCCAGATATGCATATATTGAGATAAGCAGCAAGGATTGGTCAAGTGATCTGTGATGACTTTAAAATTGCCCCAAATTATAAGGTACAACCTGTGAAACTCATTTTACATGCCTACAAGGCTAAAGCTAAATCTCAGGATGAATATGTCTCAGATATTTGGGGATTTAAAGAAGTCCCAGAAAGCATTGGGTTTTCCTTCTAGGGTTCCGAATTATGCAGTTCATAAAGAATTAGGCATGAGATTCATTTTACGTAGATTTGTATTTATTTGAAGAACAGGGATGTCAATTTCGAACAGAAAAGACTCACAATGAATAAATGTACAGATGGTGGAGGCATTCCCAAGAAGGGTACTTGTACAGGGTGCAACGTCCTTTCATCGACAGTCTTAGCGTAGGTGGTAAAATGTCCTTCATTTTACAATTTACAAACATGTCTCTCATCAGAATCAGAACATTTTCTGGCATTGCATGATAAAACTCCATTGGAGGTAGTGGTGGGGACAGGCAGGGAGGATGGCGGAGAGGGCAGGAGGAGCTAGCTCTTTAGCAAGTAAGGGAAGTTTGAGCCAGCTTTTAAGAGATCCACAGTTGGGCTGGCTTTGATTCCTATAAGCAGTGGGTTTCAGTGGAGCTGGGTGAGTAGGGAGAAAGGGCAAAAGTGAAATGAGGCACATGGAGAGTATGGGACGGTGAAGTTGAGTGCAGAGAAGGATATGAGGGACCGAGATGGTGTGTAAACTGAGATACAATGAGACAGATACTGAAGAGCAAGAACATTGATAGCTTTGTAGACTAGGGGAAGGAACTTGAAAAGAGAGCGATGTGAATGGAGTGCCAACCCGAATGTTGTCGGTAGGTAGAAGCGTAGGGGGATCTGGGTAGGGTGTAGAGAGTGCAGGTAGAAAAGTTGAGGACTTTGTCTAGAGGGAGGAAAGATTAGATAGGAAGGCCAAGGAGTGGGCTGGAAAAGAAGCAAAGTTGGCTGAGCATGAGAGTGGAGACGGGCATTGTGTGCAATGGGCCACCAGCCCGAGCTTTGGTACGCCCAAGCTGTGGGCCTTTAAACACCATGTCTGCCACGGCGGCGGGGTGTGAAAGTTATTTGCACCACGGGATTTCCTGAGGTGTGGATATTTTTTTGTTGTTGTTGGTTCCCATGGGAGACAAAGGAAATGGCTGCCACCATGATCATAGAAAAGGGACTAGGTCCCTTTTCGGATGGCGGAAGCCATTTAAAACATGGTCAAAAATGGCCACCGTCATCTGAAAAGGAACATAGTCCCCTTTCTAGTTCAATGGTGGCCAGACGAGAACAACACCGGGGACCGGATGCTCATCCTGCAGGTAAATTGTGGGTGGGGTGAAAGGGGAATTGGGTTTTTCAAACGTGGGTAGGCAACAGGAAGGTCGTCCCTGTTGCCTCCCCAAATTATAAAAATAAAATAAAAAGCACCATCCGGGGAAGGGCCTCAGGTGGCTGGGACAGCAGGCAGTGATTGTGTAATCTCTCCCGCTGTTCCACCCACCTGATTGGCTGAGCACCATTCCCCAGATGTAAATAGAGTTTTTGTAGAGTGGTAAGTATGAAAAGGACAGATTTTCTGAATGTTGACGAGGTTGATACGAGCAGCATTAGGCAGTGGTAGTGATGAATTGTTGCAGTTGTACATTGCTATCAAAGAGGGCCCCAAGATTGTGAGACTTGGTTGATGGAGAAAGAAGTTCAGGTGGTAAGGAGCTAGGAGAGGGGAGGGCAGCAGTGGCGTTACTAGAAATCAGTATTGGGGGCAAATCAGAGGGCACAAATACAACTAGGGGGACTGGGTGGGGGAACATCAAATAAGAGTCAACAAGCCAAACAGATTTAAAGAAACCTATATTTTACCAAGCTGGTTAAAAGAAATGTGACATTAAGCATGCACAGAGTAGGTTTAAGACAATACAAGTTTTGCATCAAGTTGATATACATCCTAAAAACTCAAGTTCAACAGTTGAAAAAATACACAATGCACTCAGCGAGAGACTGCATTCTTTTAATTCAAGCATGCATTACTCCCAGCTCAGCTTCAAATAATCTATAGTTAGAGGGGGTATTTAGCAGGAGACATCACTTCCATCTCAGCTTTAAACACTAGCCAGCCAAAAAGAGTCAGTTTAACAGAAGAGATATCACTCATACCGCACTTTCAACTGATAGTCAAGGAATGTTTGTTAAACATATGAGATATCGCCTAGAGGCACCGAGTACAGGGGGCAAGGAGGCAACTGCTCCCTTGGTTCTTCAGCAATGTTTGCAGAAATTTCACGTTGCCCCTATATAATTGTTTACAGTTTTCAGTTTCTGGCTGTCCATCCCAGTGGTGGCTGGTGAATTCTTTAATTGGAGAGCGTAAATATGTCCCTCAAATATGCCAGAACCAACAAAGGGAGGTTAGGAGGGGTTCCCCCTGAGAACATTTTTAAAAGAATTGGTGCAATTCTGAAAAATTGGGTAAACACCCAAACAGTTTGCAATTGGTTTTGTAGGGAACTCATGAAAAAATCCAATAAGTGCAAGTCACCAACAGTACACAGGAGCATTTCCCAACACATGTTCATGATGTCTTTACATATATGCCAGTATAAAAACATTTTCATGCTGGCTGTACCCAAACATTTCCGTGCTGGCTACACCAATATATGCCATTATTCCCATATAAGAACATATTCATGTTTGATTTGCACATAATGCCAGAAACGATACTATATGAAAACGTGTCCACTCTTTGTCTGGCAATATATAGCAGTACCCCACATAAGAACATACTCAAGTTGGCTTTATATTTAAAAATGCCATGTCACAGTCTGAAAACATGTCCAAACTGGCTGCATCAAAATGCCAGACTAGCCACATAATAACATGGCTAGACTCGCTGTACCAAAATGCCAGTCTAGCCATGTAATAACACTTATCATTCTTGTGTTAAGACAGCCTGATAAGCCCGAAATTACACAGAGGTTCGAGGGCTAGTTCAAACAGGACTCAATAACAGAAATAGACGAAGTGTGAGGCAAAACCCAGTTTTTTTGGCATCAAAATAAAGCAGGGACTGCATACAAGCAGAGCATTCTTGGCACGCTTGACATACATATCAAAAACAAAGGTTTATATATGACTACATTTGCCATAACTGACATCATACTGTAATCTTGGTTAACTATGGGGTACAGGGATTGGTTGATAGTGGTGACTACATATACATTCTATAGGGGTCACATTTCTAATTGGGTAACGGTTGTCTGATGGCTTCTCTTTAGGCCACCTCTAAATTGATAAAGTTAAAAAGAGATCATCTCTACAATATGTAATTGACTGGCACTGTGCTTCATGGTCGGCGTAACATGAGGGATTTTCATTGTTTGGCTTCTTACTAACCAACCTTGAACAACTGACAAGTCATCAAGAAATGAGCCAGACAGGAGTAGGGATAGAGAGGTCCATGGATAGCTTTCATTGTAATCAAAGAAGATACCATCCCTCATTTATAGGCCATGAGCCATGGGAATCTCTTTGTGTTTGGCCCTGTGTGGCATCTCGTGTATGGGGACATGCATAAGGAGTAAAGCAGGTGTCCTACCTGTGTTTGTTGCTAATGAATAGATAGTGTTCTTCAATTATGGCTCACGTGTGATGGGACTGTGACTAATATTAATGTGAGTGTTATGGTTTCTTTTACCACAGGGAACACACTTGAGTTATTCTCCTCGGAGTCTTATAGCTTATAGATGCCCTTCACCTGGCTAAAAAAGGCTGGTTGTACTCCTACTTAATATGGGACTATATGGCTTGCGTCTTGGTATTAATGTGAGTGTCATGGTTTCTTTTACAACTGGGAACACTCTTGAGTTATTCTCCTTGGAGGCTTATGGCTTATAAATGTCCTGCACCTGGCTAACAGAGGCTTGTTGTACTAAATTAATCTGGGAATATATGGCTTGAGTCTTGGGAATTGTTATTTTGTGCTTTCTCTCTGCCGTTCAAATCCTCACTTATTCATGGTAACCTTGGCTTGGATTGCTAGATAGTGTTTGAGCTCTGCACAGATTTGTATTTCTGTATTGCATTTAGTGTTCTTTTGAAGTCTTGAGGCCTTTGTCTATTTAAAAGCGTGCTACAGCTTCCATTTTAGAAAAGATGGCTGTCCATTACACTTGCGTTCTTATGTTAGTGAGCTATATTTGCGTGTCATTCATATTGCATTCAGGCTATACATTGCTTATGTTAGTATTCTTCATGGCATTTGGATGCCATGTTAATATTTTTCATGTATAAATCCATATATCACCTAGTGTGCATGGTGCTCATGTTGAGTGCATATTTGCTTTGTGTCTGACGCATGCACATGTTTTATTACTCTTGCCATTTTTAGCTCAGATTGTCCATACCTTGCTGTGCCTGCCTGTACCTGCCACACTCTTTCTTCTGCTGCCCCCACATAGGGCTCTTTGGGTATCCATATCTTAGAAACCCCCCCTCAAGCATCCTGCCTGTTTAACGTGTTCGTCCATACTGAAGGTCATATAGCAGCATCCCCCATTGGAATCGCAATATACACAGTGCTCAGTGTAATTGTGAGGGTCCTGAGGACAAATACATTTTGATCCTGGAGGGGCGATAGGGCTTTCCATTGCCTGGGTACGGTGGAGGTCATCTGTTTGGGTATACTTGTGTATGTGAGTATTCAAGTCGAGTTTATTACTATATACATTCCAACAGACATTTTGGCAGTCTTTTTGCATTTACTCATTGCAATTCTTATAACACAAAAGGCAAATAGTACTAGTACTAAAATGGCCATCAGTATTTTGAATGCCTTAGCCAACCAGGAGGGATCCATGAGAACAGGTAATTACACCAGTCATCATGAGCAATATCGTCTACCTCCTCCACCATTCTTGTGTGCATTTCTGTTAAGGTGGCTATGGCCTCAGTGAGGGTTCCATTCTCCTCAGGTGGGTGGGTATGTACGTGCAGCAAGAAGGCCCAATTGTTGCATACATGCCCCCTCTCCATGGCCGTCATCAGATCGAGAACATACCTGTTCTGGAGGGCCATGACTCTTATTGCCCTCAGCTCTTCTCTTTTGGTGGAAAAGTCTTTCATGGTAGTAGTTATAGTCTACAATAGTTCCCATCAGTTAATTTGCAGCCAGTTCGCATTTGTGTTGGCCTGCAACCCAGGAGAAAAGACGGATGCAAAGAACATCTGTGTTCTACTGAACAATTCATGCTTATCTGGTATTTTATCATATGCGTCTGCTAGCTTTGCTAAGTCATAGTATAAGGGACCTCTTTTTTCTTCTATGTGTGTGTTCATTTTTTGAAAATCAACAATCTGCACTTCACTGGGGCACTACAAAGGCTGGTGCACTTGTTATTACCAAGGAGCACAGGCCACCCCAATTTGGACCTCTCAGCCGTCCTTCATATGAGATTCAGGTTATAAACACAGAAATCGTCACTCATGACACACTTAATATTCAGTGTTAATCACCACCCTAATTGGCTACTACCTATATACATGCTAGTGGTTACATATAGCCCATCCTCCAATTCGTTCCGTTGTCTTCCCTCCCAGCTTCACCACACGTGGTTAACATCCTCAGCCATTTTAGAGTACTGTAAACTAATTGGTCAATTTCAACTGACATCACCCTACCTTTTATCCTAACCATGTGACATGCACCTGGCTATCGGCATGAACTAAATGGGCAACTTCGAGGTCAGCCTGGTCTTTGCCAACAAAGTAGCCCTTTTCTCATCCCTTACACGTCGGTGCCCCCATCATGCCCTGCCCACTGTATCGGCATCACTCTTAGCTCTCCCTGGCACAAACCATAGATCATGCCTTTCTCAGCTTTCTCCTTTATCAATTCCCTCCCCAAGAGTGAACCTAGAGTCCCACTAATCAATCCAGTGCGCAAAGGATTTAAGGCCCATTTCCCTGCACATCTGGTAGCTGAAATAGAGTGACTGTCATTCTGGGTGGGCGATAGTGTCTTAAATCTTGGTTCGTGTTTTGGCATCCTGAGACCTCTGCCTTCGCTCCCAGAAATATGGCCTTGGTCCTGCCTAATGTGGCAGGATATGCGTGTTCCTTGCTGCACCTGGGAATCAGAATGTGATATTCAAACGAGGGATGAGGCTTTGTTGTTCTGTGTCTTTTGAGAACATGGCTTGGGAGGATTCAGGCAAACTCATGAACTCAGCACTACTTCATGTTATAACTATTATGTGTACATCTATACTGTATCCTACATAGTTTGATTTCAACAGTTCCAATTAGCTCCCCCTATGTAATTTCCCAATTCAATCAATTATCCCGATCTGCAGCGCACTCCTCTGCCCCTACACCTCCTGTGCTCATTCTCTGCCTTTCACTATGTCTTCCACAATCTAAATCATCTAGGAGGGGTCTGAACATGCATCCCAACATTCCCCCCTTTAAATAATCCTCAATGAACTAATTTCTCCCTTTCTCTTTGTCTATCCACTTCATCCTTAGGAACCCATGCCTTGCACACATGACGGAAACTACCCCCATCCTGTGCGTGCTTCTCCGGGGTGCACGTGAAATATATTCAGTCCCCGTCACCTGCTAAATCTACCCATTGTTCAGTGTAGTTCCTAGGATCTGGCAGGGGTGATGTTAGTGTCCCTGGGGGGTGATGAGGTTGTTCCATTCCGACCATACGCGGCTTGTTTACATCCTCAGCCTGCCCATCTTTTGTGCCCAGTAGAGCTATCCGTGCATCAATAGTAACCATCATTCTTGCGCTGCTCGGGATAGTCTTGACAGAACATCGGAGCATCATCCTGCATCTACAAAACACCACCAACAGCACCACAATCACGACCAATATCTTCACCAGTGCCCCAAGCCTGGACGGCGCCCATCAGAACAACATGTTGAACCAATCGTCGGCTTGCACAACTGCTTCATTTTCCATTCCTGCCTTAAACTTTTGCAAGGCCCCTATGAAGTGCATCAGGGACCCATTCTCAGCCACATTTGGGGGTATTGTAAGGGAGGCATGGTATCACAAGTATGACACTGACACACAAGTTACAAGTTTCAAAACCTTTATTAGATTCTTGGGGTTTGGAAAAACTCTTATGTTGACCTGTAGCTATGATGGAAGTAGTCACTACGCTCAAATAACAAAGAAAACACAGTCCTCGTCTGTCTATGTCAAATCAAAATGGCATATACTAACAAAACATAATGCCTGCCCTATCTCTTACACAAAAAATTGTGTAAAGGGGAATGTGTATGCAAATGAAAGTCAGTGTGATAACATAAAGGATCAAGGTGGCTGAGTCAGCTTTCCTCCCCACGTTGGACAGCATGTAGTAAGGCGGACCCCGTAAACGGGATGATGCACTCTGGCTCAGGTTATCAAAAAAAGGCAGTTCAAAACGTGGGTCAAGGCCCGTTTGGCCTTTCGCGTTAAAGTCACTTATTCCAGCTTTCTAAAAGTTCTTCCACAGTTCAACAAATGTCCACGTAGGTCTTCCCTCTGTCGGGCTCGGACCTCTCAAGGCATCAATAGTTCATGTAGGCCTCCCTCAATTGAGCTCGGACCTTTCAACCAAAAAGTACCTGATTAAACGTAGATCTCCCTCAGCTGGTCTAGGACCTCGTAATCACATCACTTGGAGTGGATCCCTTCCCCAACTTCATTCATATTCTTTAGGGGTTCCCTTACCCTAACTTATTTTGTGTTTCCGGTCTCCATCAGTTGGGCTCCCAGGACCAGTTTGCCTTTCACTTAAGCTCTCCTTTAATGTTATTTGCCCCAATGTCTCTTGGTATTGGTAGTTCCATACCACAATCAGAAAAGTACAAAGAAATCTTCCTCTTAAAGAAATCTTCTTTTACCTTCCCCTTTCGTTGGGGTTAACCTTGACCATTGCAGATTTCAAAGTTCGTTCACTTTGCTGCTTTATAACAAGAGTTCAACATTTTGCTGAGACTTTGGAGTGGGCTGTTTCATTTCAACGGACTACTCCACTACTTTGTATCACTGGCTTTAGAGTTATCGGTAAGTTAAAAGTTCATTACTGGTTTGCTTTCTTTCGCATCTCATCAGCATGCGCGCAACCTTCAATTGTGAGATACACTGTTGTGGCTTCAATCGTTCCTTGACACAAACCGGCTTTACATGTCTTTCGCTAACTCACTGGTTGTGTGCATTGCTTTCTTGTCTCTGCGGCTTTGATTCACGAGTCAAGGTTGATACCAAAGGCTTGGACTCACCTTCCAAACTCTGTCTTTCACCCGGGATGGTCGCTAGCATTGTTGAAACACAATGCAGGCTTCTTCTTGTTTGGATTTGGCTTTCTCCGCACCTCCTTCACGGTTTCTCTGAGGCAACAACCTCCTGCAGGGAACTTCAGGGTTTCCCTACCCTTCGCTCTGGTCGTTCGTTCGATCAGTCGGTCTGCTCCAGTGGGTTCACCTTCGCCCTGGAAGGTCTTCTTGTTCTCGTATCTCACCTTGCTTAAAGTGTGCCTCTATGTTCCGCCTTTTATCCGTTTGGTGGGAGCTAATGGGTATCAGATGTATGTGATTAAGGTCAAGTGCCTGACTAAGCCTGACCTGATTAATGGGACATGTCCAATAAGATATGTAAGTGTTAGCCTCTTTGCTCTCAGTCACCCTCTTCCTCTGCCTAGTGTTTGTGTAGAAAGGGTGAGGGAAGTTGGGACGTTGGAGAAACCTAAAAAATAGGATAGGATATGGGCACGGGAAAGTGGGGGATATGCGTCTCACCATCGGTTGCCTCACTTCCCCTCCTCAAAGATCCCCCACCCAGATGATCCTCCCACACTGGTCCACCACAAGGGTCTGGATCCAAATGCAATGGCCGTGCCCTGGCCACCTGAGAGAGATCCCCAGGGGCTAGCAAATGAGACACCCTTTGGTTTGTCACATTATGTATATGCAACATGACAAACCGGTCTTCCTGCACATTCTCCGTTCCTTCGCCGTCATGAGATCCAGGCCAATATGTCCTTTCCTCGAACGTACCAGTGACAGCAACTGCGAGAATGCTGTGAGCGGAAAGCTCAGTTTCTGAGTCCTGCGGCAAACAGTTGGTGTTCAGTGCCTGGTTGAATATTCAAAGGCTCTAATTTGGACGCAGCAGTGGTGAGTCGTGCCCTATCAGGTCCTGCAGATTTACCATCTGATACTGCCAGGTAACACTTCTATGGCGTGAGTGTTGACAGAGCCGCTGTGCCACACAGACATGTTGCTGCTGCTGTGTGATCTTTGACCTGCGGCAAGTTCATTAGCCCATGCTGTCTGCCTGTTTGGAGATTGCGGGTCTGAGCCGAGTAGCTGGTTTTGAAATCCATTGCTTTAACTAAACTCCACTAGATTTCAGTTGAAATCTATTATTCCATCCCTGTCATTATACCATTCACCTGCCAACATACATTGAGTAGAGAGGCAGTGGTGCGCAACAAGTTTCATGGTGGTCGCCGGGGGGGCGCGTAGAGCTGTGACCAGCTATATTCTTCACATTATGTTATCTATACCCATCTCTTTTACTCTGTTACCCATGGTCATTGGCCTATACATTCAATGATGAAGTTAAAGTCTATGGGCAGAGTGGGCTTGCGAAGTGATGTCGCAAGTAAGGGGAAACGATTACATATTCCTACGCATATCCGTAAATCACAGAAAGAAGCCCGATGACAAAGAAAGGGAAGAAAGATAGTGATTTCAATGGTTGTGTACCGCCCACCACACAATCTAGGATTTCGGGATTCTTCACAGAACTGCACGGTGTCTCTATACAGTTGAAAATCAAGAGGGTATTGGACCCATTCTTAAACTCTGGTTCACAATTTACACAGTGGGGTACAAAGGAGTGTTTGTCTACGAAATCCATTCCTTACACAAGTATGATAGAGGAAACTGCAGTGCTTTTATCTGACTCTACCCATTCCCTTGATTATCATGGTTCCTTGCTGAACCTATGCAGGACTTTACAATGTAATTCTCTGGTGCCAAGTTCACAAGCAAACTGTGACAATCTGCCAGGCAATTTATCAAACAGTCCTAACCTTGAGGCTTTTGCCGCTGATTTGGAATTCAGTGCTAAAACTAATTTGGAGCCTGAGAACATGGCATCATTGTGTGACGCGGGCTACGTACATACTTCTGGGTCTCTCACCCACTATTTAAAGGTCACGTTGGTTAAATTTGAAGCCCTGTTTTCCCTTTGTTCTGTTTTGTCCAAGGATCACCGAGAACTGAAACTGTCACTGGCTGAGGTCATGGAAGTTAATTGGGCCTATTGTCCTGTTCCAAACCCACATCCCATAGACCTGCTGGCATTGATTGTGAGGAGCCTGTCTCTATATTTCAAGGAGCCCCAGTAAAATCAGTTACTCAGGTAATCCAGAGTAAGGCCGGGGAGTCGGAAGGTCCCGGCTCCAGGATCCTTATTTCCACCAATCACTCTGAGGTCTGTTGGAGGTCTCAGGACTCAGTAACAATTGCAGCTGAGAACGCACTGGAGGCGCTGTGTGCTGAGATTTCCATGATGGAAAAATCCTTACCCTCAGCCACTAATCCTAAAACCATCAGGAGGGGGGAGGTACCAAATAAGCCAACATACCTCCCTTCTATAACCTCGCCTGGTGGATGGGACAGGGTTTTAACAACTACAAGGATTGATGGAGCAGGAGTGCCTAATAAACCTAAAATAATTAAGAAAGTTCAAGTTGATGGATCCAGGCGTACCGTGATCCTGCAAGGGCCTCTTTAAAGGTGGGCCCTCCCAAAGCCCAGACACACTCCACTCAATATCATTGAAGGTATTGGGCCACAAAAGACAACAATGAACAATAATGCCAAGCTTCGGACATCGAAGCTGCAGTGCCTAAATATCAATTCCCATATCTCTGCAAAACCCCAAGGACAGGACCGGTATGGAGCTGGCTCGACTTGGATGACGAGTGAGGGACCTCCTCACCAATTCCCTACCTGATGGGTCTCTAACTTAAAGCCCGACATGGCTGCTACACCTAATACTGAGGAATTGGTAGAGGGTGATGACATTTATAACCCTGGATCTTCCAGGGTGGCAAATAGCTTAATGAATTCGGTCTGGTTATTGAAAATTGAAAAGATTCACACCTCTGAATCAAGCTCGTTCCTTAACAGGACAACTCTTCTTCGGCTTTGGGCCACGATTACTCGGCTATCCTCAATTAATTCCCTAGATATCCTTCAACTTGAACTACGGAAGTGGGACAGCAGTACTAAGTGGGACCTATTACGATTTGTTTCACCTGCAGTGGTATCTTTGTTGTGTGCTAGTGTGGACGCTCTGTATTATTTAGGCTTGAATTTACTGGTATGTGGCGCTCCACTAGTAAGTTCTGGGCCTCCTGCGTCAGATAACCCTGTGTTGTATCACAGGGGGAAGGTCCACTTGGCTGGGAATCAAGGGTGTTGCAGTCTAAACAGCCCTCATTTAACCCAGCCTGTTTATGCTCATACTTACCGCAGCCATGAAGAGGTGTACTGGGTTCCTACCAAACAGAAAAAGGAGTACTCATGTACCTCGTTGGGGTGTAATTGACCCCTAAGGATAGCCAGTTGGAATACTCAGGGGCATAGCCACCTTTTTCATCCTGAGGGGTCTATGCACATATTGGCCAAATATGATGTTTTCTTATTGCAGAAGACCTGGCTCGCTTGCCCCATACAGGTTGAGGGCTGACTCCTCTATCAAATCATGGCCAATAAAGGCCCTAAAGGTAGGCCATTTGGGGGGCTCATCATAGGAGTCAGTCAAAATATAAGCTCACGCCATGAGTTGCTGCCCACAGTCCTGGGTAGTATCCAAGGTGTTGAGCTATGGTCAGGCAAAGAGGTGGATGTTTGAAGGATGTTGGTCATAAACCTACATATTCCTCCTCATACTAATGTATGGAAGAAGTACAAACCTCTTTGGAATTCATTTTGGTAGTGGGTGATGTGAGCTATGGGGGGACAGCCCTATCTTGTTGGGTGGGGATTGTAATGCAAGATGTTTAGATTAATTACAGTGTGCTGCCTGTTACAATGTGGCTCAACAGGGTGAGATGTGACAGGGGAGAGTAATTTTAAGGGAAAACAATGGGTTATCCTTTTGTGGAGTTGGGACCTCATTATGTTGAATGGCAGAACCAGGGGGGACATCCCAGGGCAATGCACTTGGGTTGGGAATAATAGCCAGGCCACACTTGATTATTTCTTTGGGAATAATGCTTGTCCCACGGCTACCCGGGACGGTGGTCAGTCAAAATCTCGAATCTAAAATCTCGAAAAAAAAGCACGAATTTAAAATCTCGAAAAAAAAATATCGAATTTTTTAATTATTTATTTATATGTGTTTTTGGGGTTAGGTAAGTAAAAAAAAGGGGTAAAATAAAAAAAAATGAAAAAAAGGGGGGTTGGGGGGGAACCCCCCATTTTTAAAAAAAACGCATTGAAAAAAAAATTCGATATTTTTTTTTTCGAGATTTTAAATTCCTGCTTTTTTTTCGAGATTTTAGTTTTGAGATTTTCACTATAAACCACCCAGGACCACACTGTGATTGATAATGATTATAGTGACCATGACATTCTGGCCCTCCCAATTAATGTAAAGCCCGATTTACAGCTCAATCAGAGGGTTTCCTGTGGCTTTTCCGGTTTACAGCTTAATCATGCTGGGAACCGATTACAATGGACCGTAAGAAAACCTTCAAAAGGTGGGGGGAGAGGGTCACCAAGCTCACTGGCGAGGATATTGAGTTTGAGTCCCTGGATGTACTGGGTTGCAACAAGGTTGAAGCATGACTTAAATGACTAGCCACCCAAGTAGGTTCTTGCCCTAAAAGGTACCTGCTGGTCAGTAATAAAACCAATAATACATTTGATAGGGACATCCGGGACACTAAGAGATGTATGCATAGGGAAAAGAGAGTGGTGTGAGGTGGTAGGTAGCCGGAGCTGGAGAAGATCAAACAGGTGTGACACATTAGGAACAACTATAAGGGTTGGCTTAAGCGCTGGATGTGCTCTATAAAAAATATGAATCAGCAAAGTATGATCTTGGTACTCAAGAGAGGTAACACTAGGAATATTCGGGCTATGCTATCTAGGGCTAAAGGGCATACCAGGGAAAATATTCTAAACCCTATCCAGGAGTCTGAGTGGCTCAATCATATGAAGGGGAATGGAGGCACCTTTGTTGGGGCCTCTCCCCCTCAATTTCTGATTGGGTGCTGGCCAGTGATAATTCGGGAGGAAGAAATTGAAATTATGATTGTGAACCTTAATAACTCCAGGGCCCCAGGGCCAAACGGCCTTGCCAATGCAGTATTGAAGTAGAACCCTTGTTTGTTTGTTTGTTTGTTTATTATTTGTAATGCGCGAGCATACCCTAAGGTAACAGGGCGCAACCTTTACATGGATATGCGAAGCTTAGTTGCAACAATCATGAAATATACATAAGCACAATGACAGTAAAACGCAAGATTATTACATGGACGCTACCGCATCCATGTAGTTATGGTTAAGTTGGTGTTTCCATAGGAAGAGCATTTTTTGGGTGGCTTATAACTTCGTTCCCTCTGGACGAATCCTCACCAAACTTTGCAAAAAAAGTATGTGGCCCACTCTTGCAAAGTTTGGAGAGGTGTGGTCCAGGGGGGGCAAAGTTATAGGGGGGGTCCCAAAACTTTTGTTTTTTCCCATAGACATAATGGGAAAAAACTTTAAGCACGCCTACAGCCCAAACCGCTGGATGGATTTACACCAAATTTGTGGCAGGAGTGGGGGCTTGGTCCCGAAAGCGTGCTTTTGCAAATTTGGTGTAAATCCGTCCAATAGTTATTTTTTAAAATGACTAAAATGTAAGGCAAAAATATTTGTGATATCTCTGTTCGCTTCGCGGACGGACTTCCCGGTTTGCTCCGCGGACAGTGCCCCGATTGGCCGGGCTGCTTGCATGATGTCCGCGAACATGCAACGTGTTCGCTGATTGGACGGCGTGGGGCGTGGAGCGCGTCAGATTTTTTGTGGCGCCCGCCATCTTGCATTCGCCGACGACCGCGGACAGCGCAGTGAAACTTGGATTAAAAATTGTATTTAGTGGAGTGTGTTGGTGTGTAAGAGTGTTTGGAGAGGGTGGGGGAGTATGAGATAGGTTCAATGTTCTGTTTTTTTATTGTGCTCCGTATTGTCTGCCTGCTTAGCTGTTCACCAAGGCCAAATCCTTTTCATAATCTCCAGAAAGCGGAAGGAGGATCTGGGTATCATCTGCGTAGTTGGTGTAGGTGATGCCGAGATGATCCAGATCATCAAAAAGGGGCTTGGTAAATATATTGTACAGTGTAGGGGAGACGCAGGAGCCCTGTGGTACACCTCAAGTGATGGGTATGGGGTCAGCTGCCACTGTGGATGAGAAGACCCTCATGGTTCTGCCGTTGAGGAGTGATCTGATCCAGGTGATGGCCTCGCCAGAGAAATGGCCAGATGTGTGGAGGTGTGTGCACAAAACGGATTGATCAACCAAGTCGAAAGCTGCAGAGAGGTCAAGGAGGAGCAATAGGGCTGCTTGGCCATTGTCTCTGAGCTTATCGACTTGTGCTTTCAAGTCGATGAGAGCAGTTTCAGTCCCGTGTTGAGAGCAGTTTCAGTCCCGTGTTGAGGACGGAAGCCTGATTGTATCGCTCCTAAAAGGTGGTGTTCTTCCAGGTGCCTTTGTATTTGTACATAGGCGACCTTGTCCAGGATTTTTAGAAGGAAGGGTACAGTTGTTATGGGTCTGTAATTAGTAGGCGTGGCAGGGTCAAGTATGGGTTGAGCACCCAGGATTGTTTTAGATTTGAGGGGATGGAGCCAGTGGAAAAGGAGGCATTAATTAATTTTGTGATGAAGGGGGAGAGGTTTTGGGCGGCATCTTTAATGAGCTGTGCCGGGCACAGATCTCCCTGACAGGTTGAAGGTTTCAGTGACATGATGATTTTTTCTACTTCTAGTGTAGTCACTTTAGAGAAGTTGCAGCGAGGGGTTTCACTTGGTGCGGGCTTCTCGGGTGGTTTAGATGGGAGCAGATCATTTAAGGAAGCTTTTTTACGGGTAATTTTGTTCTGTAGGGTGGCAATCTTGTTGGCTAGGGCATTTTGGATTTCAGAACACCAGTTTTTATCTTTTTGTGCAAGTATCTAGTGGAGCTATGGGGTTTTCCACTTCTTTAAGGATGGAGAATAGTTCCTTTGTGTCTGATTTTGCTTGGGATATTCGGGAGTCAAAGGAGGTACGTTTAGGCAAGTAGATTTCTTTTTTGTAGAGGGTGGTTAGTTTAGCGAGTTTGAGTTTATTGGCTACTGAAGGGTCTTTTTTCCAGGTAGCCTCGCAATTTCTTTTTTGCAGCCTTACATTTTTGAGGAGAGGTGAGTACCATTTGTTTAGGTGTGATTTAGACTTGCTTGATTTAAGTTTGAGGGGGGCAATTAGATCCAGCGAAGTGGACATGATTTTGTTGTATTTTGACCAGGGTCTCTGGATCCAAGTTCTCGGGGAGTGAGTTGAGAGTAGGGAGTAGGTTAGGGATAAGTCTCTCGACTGTAATATTCCTCTTGTTTCTTGTGAGTGTGGGGGGTGCCCTGATAATCGGCGGGGGGTCAGGTGGTGGAAAGTATAAACGAAACCAGGTAGTGATCAGTCCAAGCTAGTGGTGAAATATTGGTGATATTCACAAGACAGTTGTGGTCAGCTATCCAATCAAGTATTCTGCCTTTGGCATGAGTAGGTTCCATGTTTCTTTGTGTGAAGCCTAATTCAGAGAGAGTATTGACTATAGTACTGGTGAATAAATCTTCCGGGTCATTATAGCCCAGATTGAAGTCCCCAAGGGTAAGTACTTGGGTGGAACTTTTTAGGTTGCTAGTTAAGATAGTGTTTATGTCCTCGTCAAAAGTGCCTATAGGGCCTGGCGGGCGATAAATCAGGTGGATATTGAGAGTCTGGGCATTAGTGAGGGGGACTTTAACTGAGAGTGTTTCACAGGAGGGGACGTTGATTGTTGTAGATAATCTCATGGTAAGACTGCATTTGTGGATAATAGCGACACCTCCTCCTCTGGAGTTGGGTCGATCTTGTCTCAGGATAGAGTAATTACCTGGGATAGCCAGCATGAGCATGGAACCTGCTGCTAGGTGTAACCAGGTCTCAGTGATAGCAAGGAAGTCGAGGTCTTCTTTGAGGATCAAGTCAGAAATTTCTGTTGCATGAGCTACTAACGATCTGGTGTTGATCAGAGCCCCCTTGATTTGGGGGCTTGCTATAGCGACACCTCCTCCTCTGGATTTGGGTCGATCTTGTCTCAGGATAGAGTAATTACCTGGGATAGCCAGCATGAGCATGGAACCTGCTGCTAGGTGTAACCAGGTCTCAGTGATAGCAAGGAAGTCGAGGTCTTCTTTGAGGATCAAGTCAGAAATTTCTGTTGCATGAGCTACTAACGATGTGGTGTTGATCAGAGCTCCCTTGATTTGGGGGCTTGCTATGGTTTTAGTAGAAGTAGTGTGGCAATGGTCCTGAGTTATGTCACAAAGGGGGTCCAAGTTAGTGGGGTTAGGAGGGGGTGTCAGATTAGGGTTCCGAGGGGGGTTAGAATTTCTTGTGGATAGTCTTGGTTGGAGTGGTGTCGTTTTGGGTTTCGGTATGGTAGGCAATGAGCGGGCAAGGGGCTCATACATTTTGGCTAGTCTGGCTCTAAGTCCGAGATTCCTATCAGTAGAAGAGCGAGGGAGGCTGGTGGGTATCACTGGCTGTAGGTCATTTAAAGCTAGATGTCCGTTACTAGATAGTTGCATGTTAAGCATAGTCTGATGCATTATGGTCAGTGGGAACAGTATAAACCTCAGCAGAACTGAAATATTTATAAGGTACAGGGCATAGGCGAGCACACTTGTGAGCAGGGGATGCATACTGAATGATAAGGCAAGAGATTGTAAGCCTGGCGCTACTACAGGTACTAAAGATAAGGCTGCGGCAGAATTAATCGCTCACTAGACAGTGTACGTTATTTTGAATGCCAGATATGGAGTGTGGCCTAGGGCTGGGGTCATCCAGAATGAGAGTTGCTGTCGATGATCAGTAATTATGTACAAGTAGAGAGCGTTGCGGAAAATGTAACACTAGGTAAGGGGGCAATAATCACAGTCTAACATGTAGCAAATGGGGTTTACAATAAGCGATCAGCCAAGGAAACACGCATAATCAATGGAAATGGTTCATGTAGACATAGGGCATTATCCACTCAAAATTATTATTGCTAGGCTAGCATAAGTACTAGGGATACACATGATGACAAGTTGACTATCATTTTAAGGCAAGTAGCTAGTATGAAATATGGTGACGGGCAAGGCAGCAGATTATCAGACTGACGTGGGTAGATCGAGGCATGAGCATAAGCATGGTGGTACTAACATAAGTACATGCTGCTGTAGTAGGTAAGTACGTTAAATCATTTCCTAAGCATGATTACTTGGCAGAAGGCTATGCTTACCATAACTTCAAGTAGTGGCAAAACTATGTGCATCATAGTCAATGGCGGTCATAGAGTTCATGTGAAGGTGTCCATCCGTTAGTGCCTCCTCATGTCTGATTGTCGGCAGGACGTGCGGAGGAGTCACGGGTTCCGCTGATGAGGATGAGGTAGAGTTAGTAGACAGGGTGGGGAAGCAACAGGACAGCGTCCAGCGCCGTAGTGCAGGTGCGGACCGGGGCAGACAGGAAGGGGCGTTTGGCTCTCGGGCCTTAGGCGACTTGGGCCGGCTTCCATCTCCGGTTTTCCGTGCTGGTGTATGTACGGAAGTTGAACAGGTTGCTAGGCAACCAGTGCTAACGCTACAAATGCATTTTCTATGTCGGCCATCTTGCGGCGAGGAGCAGAGCCGGCAGTCTTGTGGGCTTGTGGTTGTAAGTGGGTATCCATTTTGAAAATCTTGTTTGACAAAGTGTGTTCTAAACAAGTAATCCCAACCTCTTGGAAGCAATCTGTGTTAGGACCGGTTTATAAAAAAACGTGATCGGGAGCTGCCGGTTAACTACAAGCTGCTGTCTTTATTAGACGTCACAGCATTTTTTTTTCCACATTTGTCCTTCAGGCCTTGCAGAATTGGGTGGGTTGATAAGGCACAACTGCTAAATTTTACGCAGGTGGGTTTACGCCCGGGGTGTTGTACCTCTCATAATCTAAGGATTATGGATACACTGTTTAGAGAATTCACATCGCCTGGGGAGTCAGCATTGTATCCCATCTATGTGGACCTCTGGGTGGCCTTCAATTGAGTGTGTCAGGTTAAGCTATGGCTTAAGATGGAAAATTGGGGGTGTCTCCTGTGTCTCGTGTGTGTACTCAAGGGCCTCTATTTTAACATGCAAGCGTGTGTGCGATTGGACGATCAAGGTGGTCTGACTGCCCCGGTTAACATCTATAGGGGGTAAAACAGGGTTGTACTTTGGCCCCTCTATTGTACAATATCTATATGTCCAATCTACCTTTGTGATTTACCCAAGTAGTTGGTTGTTGCCCAAGAATCGGCGGTTGGATAATATATGTTATACACGGATGACTTGGTATTGTTCAACCACACCTACAGTGGATCAAGGGCCATGTTTGATACGTTGGTAAATGATGCTGTTGAAAATGACCTTAGTATCAACATGGATAAAACAAAGGTTATGGTGGTTGCGTCCAAGAAGGTCAAGTGGCGAGATTTTATTACGAGACTGGGAGCACTTGACATAGTGGGAAATTACCCCTACTTAGGTCTGGAAATGAGTACCTCTAGATCCGATACCCACATAAAGGAGGCTAAAACTACAAAGGCAAGACGTCTGACCAATTGGATTGGAAAGTTTGCAAATCAAACCCCAGGCTACTCACTCGAGGGGATAATGACCTTCTACAGAAATGTAGTATGGGGATTAAGTGAAGGACACTGCACGAAGTGAGTTGATTGATAAGAATGGTATTTAATTAAATTACGTTATGCTAAAATATATACATTAAAGTAATATGTATGGAAAGAAAGGAGGGAGACTGCTCAAGCCACGAAGTTGGAAATAACTGTTCCTCTTCAACCAGCGTTCCACATTCCATGGCAGGCAAAGCTCGTGTAGGCTCCTCCACCAATGAGCTAGGCGGATGGCAACCATGGTAAGGTCAGGCAAGTCTGATTGCTTCCAGGCAAACCTCACATGGCTTGGTTGAGATGCTAAACATCTCCCTTCCTTTATATTGTTCATGGACGATAGTCATTTGAGGAACAACGTCAGGTAAGTAAAAAAAACATAAAACTAACAAAACTGAAAGGAATGAAGAAAATCACACATAGTCCTCCATCCGTTTAGGTGGGCGATATGATCTTCCCCACCCAGACTTGAAACCGATATCTCTGGAACAAACTGGCAAGGAAACATCTTTTGGCTTAATTTCAACCCTAGATGCACTCTTCCTCTCCCTCACATCACTCTCTTCACCAACTCTCTTATCACCTTCCTTTACATCCATACTGACCCTCTTACTACCATTCCTGTTACATTTGCTGCCCTCACATACCCAAATGCTCTCAACATTCCAGACTCTTCCATCTTCCGTTCTAACAGCGTGCCTGAAAGCTTCTATTACTCTAATAGGCGTAGACCACTTGCATGGGCCCACTCTAAGAGCAGACGGGAGTAGAACTCTAACCAACTTGCCAACAACAGAAACCTCATCATACTTGTCACTACATCTTTTTTTGTCATAAACAATTTTGTTCTTTCTCTGAATTCCTCTGATCTTATCACACACTGTACCAAAATCCTTCTCCACCCCATGGCCTTTGGTGTCTAACCAAACAGGAGCCAATTTGGTGTTGGCCTTCCTTCCTCTACTGAGTTCAAAAGGAGAAAGACCCGTACGGGAGTGTGGTGTAAAACGATGTGCAACCCTATCTTTGACAGCTTCCTCCCAGTTCATACCATTCGACCAAGACATTCTGATAGTCTCCTTCAGCACTTTGTTGAAGCGTTCAACTATCCCATTGGTCTGAGGACGGTAAATCGAGCTTGTTTTATGTACAATGGAATATCTATTGCAGAAATCAGTTACCTCTTTGGATTTGAATTGAGTACCATTATCAGAAAGAATGCTCCCTGGGTGTCCTTCCCTTTCGCATATGGTGGATAAAAAATCAGTTACTGTTTTCCCTGTGATACTAGATGCAATCAACACTTCCACCCACCTAGTGAGGAGATCTGTAATCACCAGACAATACTTTTGCACTCCATTGCTACACACTGGACCTAAGATATCCATGCCCACATCCTTCCATACTTTGCTAGGAATCTCCGTAATCACCATCGGTTGTTTCACACCCACACATTTTGTTTCACTATTACAGCAAAGGATACAATTCCTGATGTAGCGTTCAATCTGTAAATCGCATCCTGGCCACCAGAAGTCATTCCTTATTCTTTGTTTGGTCTTTATAATACCCGATGGCCTTCATGACCTAGTTCAATAACCTTCTGGCGTAGACTTGACGGAGGAATCACTTTATCTCCTCTCATAACCAATTTGTCATGAACATGCAACTCATCAGCAACAGACCAGAATTCCATCAAATTAGCCTCTTCAAATTTTGACTTGTTCCAGGAACTTTGACAATTAAGTAACTCCTTTAGACATCTGAGACTCTCATCATCTCGCTCAGCATTGTCCCATTCAGACTTTGAAATCGATGCTGCATCAATACTTAGAACAACTTCCATTTCATCTTCCCCATCATTGATTTCTGAAACATTTGTTAGGCAAGACAAACAATCAGCCATGATATTCTTAACTCCAGGAATATATAATACTGTGTAATTGAATTCTTGTAGAATCATCACCTATCTTCTGATTCTGTTAGAAACTTTGTCCAGACCTTTTGACATAAACACATGAGTCAGTGGCTTGTGATCTGTTTGGAATTCAACTTCATTTCCCCATATAAAACTTCTGAACTTTTCAGCTGCCCACTTTATCGCCAAGGCTTCTTTTTCAATTGCAGCATACGATAACTCCGCCCCCTTAAGTAACCTTGAGGTAAATGCAATCACTACTTCACGACCTTTATCCTCTTGGGTGACAACTGCTCCCAACCCAATATTACTAGAATCCGTCGTGATGATTATTTTCTTGTTGGCACAGAAGTTCTTCAAGGCAGAAGCAGATCCTATAGCAAATTTAATGAAATTAAACTCCTCTTCACAATCATTGTTCCACTCAAAACTCTTCCTCATGAGTAATTCCCGTAATGGAACTGTGTGAACAGCAAAATCTTTCACAAATTTGGAGTAATACTCTGCCATTCCAATGAATGTACGAACTTCTTCCTTGCTGCACGGCCTTGGCATCTTATTAATAGTATCAACTAGTTGTGGTCTTGGAGAAATTCCTTCCGCAGAAATCTTATGACCCAAATACTCTATTTCAGAACAGTTGATTTTACATTTGTCCTTACTTAAGGTCATTCCTGCTCTGTATAATCTTTCATATACATAACGTAACCTCTCATCGTGCAATTTTTGATTGTCAGCATGGACCAAAATGTCATCTTGGAAGCAAACTGCATCCTTGAACAAATTGTGCATCACTTTCTGGAAGACCGAAGCCGCGGACACCAATCCAAATGGCATCCTCCTAAATTGGTAAAGCCCATCCGGCGTAATGAACGCAGTGAGATTCCTGGTACACCTATGTAATTTGATCTGGTGGTATGCAGAAGTCAGATCCAAAGTGGAAAACAACTTTGAAGGTCCAATTGTGGAAACTATTTCTTGTATGTTGGGGAGGGGATGCCGATCAGGAACAACACACTTGTTCAATTCCCGCATATCTACACAAATTCTGAGTTTACCAGATTTCTTCCTTATGACAACAAGTGGCGAAATCCATTCACTAGCATCAATGCTTTCAATAATCCCCATTTCCTCCATCTTTCTTTGATTTGATTCCTTTTAGACATGGATTGTTGTACTTCTCCTTTTCATCAAAGGAGGGGGATGTTGTAGTATCCTAGCTTAACATCTATATGTGTGTCTATGTGAGTGAGCAGTGGAGCTTGGAATGTTGGTGCGAGGCCTGGAATGGGGTTAGTGTAAGGGTTCCAGAAAAGGACGGTTAAGGGACTGGCAGGGAGAGAGCCAAGGAAACCAGAAGCACCTCACCTCATCTCCTATCTTACTTTCCCACTGTAACTGAAAAAAACTGAATGTTTTCAATTTCTGGGCTGCGGGGTGATGATTTGGTCTCAACCGTATTTGATGTACATAACCCCGAAGACATCCTACACCGTCTCAAAAAACAGCTTGCATGATCTCTGTATCGTTCACTTCATTAGTGACATAAGCCTTAGTCCGTTTACTCCCATCATTACTTATGGCAAAAACAGAGTCTTCAATGGTAGAATCTAGCTTAACTTGCAATTTACTTTGATGAGTCCAATTTGGGAGTGGTGTCTTGCCCAGATTGGTGATGTAAATTTTACCTTTGGCTCTTCTATCTTTAAACTTCAGTTTTCCCCAATACCACCCTATGGTGTCAATTTTCACTCCACCATAAGCTCTGGGGTTTATATCAGTCTCATGTAGATACTCATGTTTCTCCTTGTTCCATAGATGGCATGGCAACAGTGTGTACTTGGCGCCAGTATCAATCATCATATTTATTTCCACACCATCAACCAAAACCATGGCTTTAGGACTCTCCAGTACTTCCTCATCATTATCACCAGTAATGACAAATACGCATTCCTCACCTTCTTCTCCACCACTATGGCCACTATCTGAGTTCTCCAGCATGGGGTCTGGCATGGATTCACATGCTCATGAATATTCCCCGTCGTCAGGCTGGGAATCCTCGGTAAAGAAAAAATCAGTATCAGTTTCGTTTCTGATCTGTCTTTCGTAGTAGTAACCAATCACTGATCTCTGCGTCATACTGACCACAGCCAATGACTGCCCTCTCCCTAAGCCCCGCCTCTGGCAGCCATCTTCAGATTTTTACCGCACGTTCACGTGTTGGGAGTCCTTGTGCTTAGCTCTCGAGCTTTTACTGCGTGTTTTGTGCTTTTTCAGGTGAATTTTCACATTTTTTCGCTTAATCGAGCCTCAAGCTCCACCGTTTCTACTCCCGTTAACGGCTACCCGTTGCGGGATTTTCCTACACCCCTCAAGGGTGAAGATTTTGTCGAATCAACTTCTTGGAGGATTCCAGAAGATTCGCAGCCTACTTCGGGAGGGCCCAGGATGCGAGTTCGTCGCCCGGACCCAAGCTGTTTCGCAGCTGCCCTGGATGCGGGCTGCAGAATGTGTTTAAGGAAGATGAACATTTGCGATGCCTCTACTGTCTTCATGGGGACAAGACTCATGTAGAGAAGGACTTCCAGTTCTGCAAGAACTTGTCGGAGCGGACCATGAGGGACCGTCGATCCCGTCTCGCCAGCTGGTTGGAGAAGGGCTCAACGGGTGAGAAGAAGAAGAAAGGGTCCAAGCGGGCTTCTAAGTCCTGTGCGGGCGCCCCGGTGACGGGGGCCCAACACCAGGCCAAGCGCCACGAGTCCGCTGGCTCTGGGAGCACGAAAGGTCGGGCTCTTCGGTCGCCAGGCAGGGCGCACCTTCCCCGGCACCGTCAACCACGAGCCAGCACTCCGGTTCGGGGAAGAGGAAGTCCGAGACCCCGGGTAAGCTTCGGGAGAAGCCCCGTCCGATCTCGGAAGAGGGGGAGTGAGGTGTCACCCCTCCCCCGAAGGAGAAGGCCCTTGATGCACCTAAGGTGGTGAAGGCCCCTACCCAGCAGGCAAAGGCCTCTATCGAGGCGATCGCGGCGACTCTGGCCAAGCCGGCAGAGACCTCGCCAGTAGAGACTGCCTCCGGGACTAGAGTTTCCCTGCCGCCAAGGAGGGAATCCTCTTTTCAGCCCATCGTCGTGGCCGCCATGATGGAAGAAGCGAGGGGGGGCACGGTAGCCTCCTCAAGCTCGGAGTCAGCCTCGGAGGAGGAACTGACCGAGGCCGTGAGGAACCTCGAAGTCCAATTCGAGAAGGTTCGATCCCGTAAGGAAGATTCTCGGGAGATAACTGAGGAGGACGACGATGGTGAGGAAGAGCAGCCTTCGCTTCCGGCGCAGCCGGAACCTAGGCCTCAGGATGGCTCGGCGGCCATTTTGTCTGCGATCCAATCCTTATGCTCTGAGATAAGGACGAGATTCCCACGGCCCAGGCCGGAGGACCCGCAACCTGGCCCGTCGGGAAGTCCTCAGAACAAACGACGGAGGACCCAACCCTCTCCTCCGCTCGCCCCCGTAAGGCCTACAGTTCCCTCCTCATCCTCCCACGAGTCGGGAGATGACGGTGCGTTGGGCTCGACGACGGGTTCTGAGGGCGACGGCGACGACGACAGAACGGGTCTCCCGTCTCCTGTCGCACCGGCCTCGCCGCCCGACGAGATTGGCTCATTCCACGCCATGATCGCCAGGGCGTCCGAATTGTGCCAGCTCTGCCCGGAGGAGCAGAAAAAGGAAGGCTTCCTCTATCAGCGCCGGGAGGCCAAGAGGAAGACTGTCATCGCGGTGCCTCTAATCGATGACATCTGGGAGGAGGGCCTGTCGGTTCTCAAAAACCCCTCCACGGCACCAGCCAAACGGGACCGGTACTAGAAGAAGTACCGGGTCCCCGAAACCGCTCCCCTGTGCCTCAGGGCCCAGCCAACGCCAGACTCGGTCGTCTCGGCGGCGGCGAAGAAGAAAGCGGCGGGGTCAGGAGCCTCGACGTCGAATTCCCCGCCGGACAGCGAGGGAAAGAAGTTGGACGCCATGGGGCGGCGGGTCATTTCGTCGGCGGCGACGACGATCAAAGCGGCCAACGCCCTGGCGATCATGGCCCGTTACGACAGGGAGCTCTGGTTTAAGCTGGCAACCATATTAGACTTCCTGCCGGACGACAAGAGGTCCGAGGCCCTGGAAATACTGCAAGAGAGTGAGGTGGCGTCGGACCACGCCATAACAGTGGCAACCGATATTGCCGATACCGGGTTCCGCCAGCTGGGCAACGGTGTTTGCCTACGACGACGGGGTTGGGTCCGGGCGACCGACTTCCGTTAGGACGTCCAGACCAGGGTGTTGGACATGCCGTTCGACGGCAGCAACTTGTTTGGGAAGGCGGTGGACGAATCCCTCCAAGCCATACAAACGGACACGGAGACGGCCTGCGCCCTAGGAGCCGTTCAGCAACGACGGCCCTTTCGGTGCTCCGGAGGCAGACAAGGTGCCTCCAAGGGATCCAGCGGTGGCTCATCGTCCTACCGCCAGGCGGCACGCTCCTTGTCTCAGGAGGCCTATAGGGGTCGCGGCAAGCAGGGAGCGCCTCGCCGCCGTCGGCAAGGTGGCCAGGGCGGCAAGGCCACCACCTCCAAGCAGGACTGAACCGGCCGTGGTCTCGGGCCCCCACCGAAGCACCCTGGTGGGAGGCCGGCTGACGAACTTCGTCGGCGTGTGAAAGTCCATCTCCACCGACCGTTGTGTGCTGGATACCCTGGCAAGAGGACACTCTATCGAATTCCTGAAGAAGTGCCCTCACGTTCCACCTGTGGCCAGGAAGGAAAATCACACCCCGCAACTGCTGTTGGAAGTACGGGCGATGCTCAGGAAAGGCGCCATCGAGCTTGTCCCGAAGAGGCTCTGGGGTGTACTCAAGGTACTTCCTCGTCAGGAAGAAGACGGGCGGCTGGCGCCCCATCCTGGACCTTCGTCGTTTGAACAAATACATCAGATCACAAAAGTTCAGGATGGTCCCCCTCCAGCACGTACTGGGACAGCTGGAGGAAGGCGACTTTCTATCGTCGTTGGACCTGGAGGATGCATACTTCCACGTTCCCATCCTCAAAAGTCACCGAAAGTTCCTCAGGTACATCGTCCAGGGACGCCACTACCAATTCAGAGCACTGCCGTTCGGATTGAAGTCGGCCCCCAGGGTCTTTACCAAGTGCCTAGCACCAGTGGCGGCGTGGCTGCGCCTGCAGGGGATTCACGTCTACCCCTACCTGGACGACTGGCTCATCCGCTCAAGGACGGGGGAACTCGCCGTCGAACACACTGCGAGGACCGTCCAGCTACTCACGGACCTGGGATTCGCCATAAACTACCCAAAGTCCCACCTGGTGCCGTCGCAGGTGGCCCTGTTTCTGGGAGCGAAGCTCGATACAGTGAGGCGCCTGGCGGCCCTGTCGGAAGAACGGACGAAGACCATTCTAGGCAAAGTGCAGCGCCTGCTAGCCACGGACGTGGCCAGGGTGAGGTCCATCAAGTCCCTCCTGGCGATGATGTCCTCTTGCATCTACCTGGTGCGCCTCTGCAGACTACGGATGCGCCCTCTTCAAGAATTTCTCGACGCCCGTTGGATGCAGGTGACGGGCACCTTCGAAGACAGGGTCCCCCTCAACGAGGTGTTCCGGCGGGCGATTCAGTGGTGGGGCGTTCGAGCGCACCTCACGGCGGGCAAGGACTTTCAGACGCCGGCGTACCAGGAGACGGTGACGACGGACGCCTCCCTGGAAGGTTGGGGCGCCCACACCGGAGATCTCCACGCAAGAGGCCTCTGGCACCCGGAGGAGAGGCTCCTGCACATCAACGTCCTGGAACTCCGAGCCGTGTTCTGGGCTCCCGTCGCTCAAGGGCAAGGTGGTGCGGATCTTCACGGACAACACCACGACAATGTTTTACATATGTAAGCAGGGAGGCACCAGATCCCCAGCCCTATCCAAGGAGGCACATGATCTGTGGCACTGGGCGGTCACCCAGGGGATGTTCCTGGTTCCCTTCCACCTGGCAGGAGAAAGCAACACCATCGCCGACTCGCTCAGCAGGGAGCTGCGCGCGTGTCACGAGTGGGAACTGCGCCAGGATCAGGTGGATCAACTCTTCCGACGATGGGGCAAACCCCAAATCGACCTGTTCGCAACAGCGACGAACTCGAAGTGCAAGAGGTTCGCCAGCAGGTTTCCCCAGCCGAGAAGCATGGGCGATGCGTTCTCGTTACCCTGGGACGGCCTATACCTGTATGCGTTCCCTCCGTTGCCGTTGCTGCTTCGACTCATCAGCCAACTCAAGAGGTCCCGGTGCAGGATGATCCTCGTCGCACCAGCGTGGCCGAGGCAGATCTGGTTCCCGGACCTTCTGGACTTGTCAACGTCCCCCCCATCAAGCTGTCGGCGGACGGGGACCTTCTCTCCAGAGAAGGAGGCGACATCTTCCACCACGACCCGGCGTCGCTGAACCTGCAGGCTTGGCTCCTGCAGCGCTAGAGTTTGGAGGCTACGATATACCGGCCGATTGCAGAGAGGTTCTTGCAAAGGCCAGGGCGTCCTCGACTCTCAAATGCTACGGTCATAAGTGGAAGAGGTTCTCTATCTGGTGCCGAGCACAGAAGATCAACCCCCTACGGATTACGGCCCCTCAAGTGCTGCCGTACCTGCTATCGCTGGCAAAGGCTGGGCTAGCCCATGCCTTCATTAAGATTCATCTGGCGGCGATCTCCAGATATACCAGAACCACAGGACGGATGTCCCTGTGGTCCCGTCGACTGGTAAAAGAGTTTATGAAAGGACTGTTCCGGTCGTTCCCGCCGGTGAAGGCCCCGGCCCCGGTGTGGGAACTTAACGTGGTGCTGACCAGGCTCATGGGGCCCCCATTCGAGCCGATGCACTCCGCACCGATGAAGTTTGTGTCATGGAAGACTGCATTCCTGGCGGACATTACCTCCGCACGACGAGTGGGAGAGATCCAGGCCCTATCCTGCAAAGCACCGTACTTGACTTTCCATGCCTTGAGTGGGGTGCTTAGGACGCACCCCTCCTTTATGCCCAAGGTGCCGTCGGACTTCCATCTTAACAAGCCCTTGGTGTTACCTGTTTTCTTCCCGTCTCCTTCGTCGCCGGCCGAGAGGACTTTGCACTCGCTGGATGTGGCTAGAGCACTGAAGTTCTACGTGGACAGCACGAAGAGTTTCCGGAGGACATCACAGCTGTTCGTGAACTTTGGACCTGTGAATCAAGGGAAGGCTCTCTCGAAGTCTTCTATTTCCAGATGGCTCTCCGGCTGCATCATGCACTGCCACCGGTTGGCTAACCGACTGCTGCCAGGCCGTCCGAGAGCCCATTCGACCAGAGCGATCGCTGCTACTACGGCGTTCTTATCTGGTGTGCCCCTGCTGGACATCTGCAGGGCTGCTACGTGGAGGTCGACACACACCTTCACGAGATTCTACTGCGTCGATCGGGATTCCAGGGAGGAGTCCAGAGCCGGCCAAGCAGTGCTGCACAACCTGTTCGCTTAAGGTGAGCCTGGTGAGGAGGTAAGAGATGCTTAATGTTGAGTTTTTTGTATTGCTTAATGTTGAGCCTTTTGCCACCTCCCGTGGTTGTGCATGTGTGTACTGCTATTTATTCTTATATTCATGAGCATGTGAATCCATGCCAGACCCCATGCTGGAGAAGGAACAAGTTACTCACCTGTAACTGTTGTTCTCCAGCATGGGTCTGGCATGGATTCACATGCGAACCCTCCCGCCTACCCCTCTGCGGCTCTTCACTTGGTCATACTGCCTCTTCACGTGCTACCAAATCTGAAGATGGCTGCCAGAGGCAGGGCTTAGGTAGAAGGCAGTCATTGGCTGTGGTCAGTATGACGCAGAGATCAGTGATTGGTTACTACTACGAAAGACAGATCAGAAACGAAACTGATACTGATTTTTTCTTTACCGAGGATTCCCAGCCTGACGACAGGGAATATTCATGAGCATGTGAATCCATGCCAGACCCATGCTGGAGAACAACAGTTACAGGTAAGTAACTTGTTCCTTACCTCCTATCCAATTTGTAGAGGCGTTGCGGATTCTGCAGCATTTTGAATAATGACCTTTGCCTTTGCACCTGCTGCAGATGATGATCTTCAAAGCCGGACATTCGGGATCATCAGCCCAGTGATTGGCACTGTCACATCTGTAACACCTTCCTTGGC
Organism: Ambystoma mexicanum; assembly: GCF_040938575.1. Lineage (NCBI taxonomy): Eukaryota > Metazoa > Chordata > Amphibia > Caudata > Ambystomatidae > Ambystoma > Ambystoma mexicanum. Next base: position 674,833,127 of record NC_090933.1, on the reverse strand, counting down.
GTCTCCTTCTAATATTCATGGATAGCTTGTCAGCACTATCATTCTTGCTTCGATCACTAACAACACTTTTATGACCAGGCTTGTATCTCCCTTTATCAGTTTGCGATGACACATATTGTCTATTAGGTACCTTCTGTCTGACAGAAGCATTGTTGACCATAGATATGGACTCATTTTCTTCAGCAATGTTACTAGACACTTTGACAGACTTTCCATTTAAATTCTCAATTTTCATATGTTTCATTTTATTTTCCATTTCTTTCACACATTCTTCGGTATGTTCCACTTCTTTCGCCACACGAAGTACTCTGTCCAAAGGTGGGTCATTTTCTGACCAAAGTCTCTCCCTCACTTTGGCACTACGGCATTCCAGCATAAACTGGTCCCTTAACCTTTCATCAAGTTGCTCATTGAAATTACACGACTTGGCCAACTTTCTCAGGCCAGTGATGAATTTCTCAACGCTTTCTCCCTCCTCTTGCGTTCTCTTCCCAAATTTATATCTCTCCAAAATAATGCTTATTTTTTTTTCAAAGTGTTTGTCAATCTTCTTGACAGCACGCTCATATTCATTGATATCAGCATTCTCTTCAATTGACAGATCTGGCAGAGTCTCATATTTCTCCTGACCTGCTGGGCCCAGACAATGTAACAACAGCGACTTTCTTTTCTCTGCACTGCATTTAGGGCCACAAACCACTCCAGCGTAATGCTCAAATGACTTGATCCACCTCTTCCATGGAATGCTGGGTTCATCAGTAGTTGGCATAAAAAAACAGGTGGGGGAACACTGCTAAAAGCCATGGTACACTACAGAACACACTGAGCAATCAATGACTTGAAACAGTTGTGTTCTAAACTTGCCAGAAAACGTTTGTCACTGATGCACTTGATACTATTACACAAAATGCAGTGTACCAATTGTCCTTGGAAGTGTCTAACAATTATAACACTCCTTATGGAACATCTTTGAGTGCTGAGCTAGTAAGAATATCCCACTGAAACAATCTAAGCATTGATGACGTCTGTGTGGATTGCTTGTATGGTTCAGTGCAACTTGTTTCAGTTCTATTGTGTGGATTGCTTGTATTGTTCAGTGCAACTTGTTTCAGCTCTATCACACCGGCGTGCAGCTTTTTACTTGCTCCCACTCACATTCAGGAAATGCGTGCGTATCACTTTAAATGGTATCTGCTCCCGATAAGGAGTAAATCAATCAATGCGCATGTGCGCGTGACGAAGCAGGAAGAGAAAAGGCCATAAGGAGCTGCGGAACAGTCAGCTCCGTACACAGCACCCAAGACATCAAAGGCATAATATTGTTCCGTGATGTAACCGAAACACTTGCGCAGCAACTTGTTACCTTCAGGATCACAGCTGGGGCCGCTCAACGCTCGGGCATGAACAGAGCGGCTCCATGCAACGTAGCCGGTTACTACGGACTGAACATCCTCGTCGCCAAATGTAGTATGGGGATTAAGTGAAGGACACTAGACGAAGTGAGTTGATTGATAAGAATGGTACTTAATTAAATTACGTTATGCTAAAATATATACATTAAAGTAATATGTATGGAAAGAAAGGAGGGAGACTGCTCAAGCCACGAAGCTGGAAATAACTGTACCTCTTCAACTAGCGTTCCACATTCCATGGCAGGCAAAGCTCGTGTAGGCTCCTCCACCAATGAGCTAGGCGCATGGCAACCATTGTAAGGTCAGGCAAGTCTGATTGCTTCCAGGCAAACCTCGCATGGCTTGGCTGAGATGCTACACACAAGTGTCTTTGCCCCATGGTACTATATGGCTTAGATGCCTTAGCCATGCATGATTTACATTAATTTAAAAAGAATCAAGTTATTTCTGGAAGCAGATATTAAAATGATGACCCTCGACCCCCTGTTGAGTTCCTTAGATTGGAATTGGGGTTAGTCTCGCTAAAGGGCCAGGCGAGGATTGAGCAGGAGCTGCTACACCTTAAAATTAATACTGGGCCAACATGTCAATTGCTTTCCCTGCTGGGGCCCGTTTTGGGTACATGTAAAAAGTCTAAAGGAGAGGAATTCAACAAACACCCTAATAGTTAGACTGTATGAGATTATTGGTTGGTTCCCTGACTTCAAACGAGGCACTAGACTCGTTATTCTACAACAGCTATTTAAAAGCAAATTGAAGAAATGGTATTGGACCAATAATTGCACACACCTCCCTATACTGAGCACATATGCAAATGTCACCCATCGGTTTTTGAAAGCTCAAAGATATTTGCAACAGTGTCCCAGCCCTGAGGCTCAGCACTTTATACTGAGACTAATGATTAACCAACTTCCTCTGTTTATAACCTGTGGTGCTTATTTTAAGATCCAGCTTCATCACATGACCTGTCTTATTTGAAATAGTCCAGGCTTGCTGGAAACAGCTAAACACTTATTTACAGAGGGCAAAACTCTGGGACCGGCTATTATGACTGCATTTGGTGGTTTTGTGCCCAATTTTGACTCTATAAAGCATGATGCTTTTTGGAACTTTTGTCTCAATACAGAGAGTGAAAGGGTACAGCTAGTCTTGTACAGACTTTGGTCTACTATTGAGAAATTACTGCCCAAGAATAATGATCTGTGTTTATGGTAACAATTTTCCCTTGCTCTTATACAATGAACGTTAATCGATCTATTTAATAGACTGATCTGTACTAACAGTTCCTTTTATCTTTTTAGTTTGTATAGTTAATGATGACTGGTACATTTTAGCATTAATAGTTTTAAAGATTTTAAAGACATTATGGAACATGTACAGTGAATTATATTTAATACCAAGTATTTTACTGTGATGTCAAAACCTGATGGAGCCACTCATTGTTGTTGTACACCGTCGGATGAGATAACTTGGCCGGTGTACTCCTTAACAGAGTGAATACGTGGAATTTATTTATGGGGAAATATATATTGTGTATTGTGTATTTGTTTGACTTTATGTGATATCAATAATATGTTTTAAGTTTGTAAAGGTCTTCAAACTAAATACAAATAAATAAATAAATACATTTATATAAATATCTATGTTGAAGTGTCACCAACCGAATCGCCCTCAGTTCACTTTTGATGGCATTCAGACTTTGTTCGGTATCATTCGTTAACTGGATAACTTCCAATCGGACAATCAGCAGCCACTTGGAATTGATGGCGGTCTGGATTCCTGGGGTTATAACAGACACAAAGAAGACTTCTGTTTTTTCCTGACAATATTGTAGCTTATCCTTGTCTACCATGTATCCTTTTTCTGCCAGCATGGTCATGAGTCGATCTGAGTCTTCTCTGCATCTTCCTTCTGTCTATTTGCACATTAATATATCATCTACGTACTGAATTATTGCATTCACAAGCTGTACATTCCATAGATCCACCTGTATATTAAAGCCATTGAGTGGGACTCACAGTATCCCTGAGGCAAACAAGTGTGTTTCAGGATTGTATTTCTATAGGAAAATGAAGTCAAATCCTGTGAGTCATCATGAAGGGGAATTGAGAAGAACGCGTTTTTTAAATCTATAACTGTAAAGTATTTGACCTTGGATGGAATGTTGCATAATATTATAGTGGGATTTGGAACTAAAGTAAACCCTGCTTCAACAATATTGTGTACAGGACGGAGATCCTGAATAAATCTCCACAACCTTCCAGTTGATTTCTTCAGTGGCTACATATCTGTGTTATATGGGGACTGGGATGGCACCCATATTCCCAGCTTCATTAAAGTGGAAATAGTCTCAAATATACCTTTATCCTCTTCTCTCGACATGGAATATTGCTTTGCTCATGGAAAAATTGCTCCTGGTTTAAACTTGATTTTAACTGCTATTACCCGTTTCAATAGACCCATGTCACATGGACTGGTAGTCCATAAGATAGTTGGCACTTTCTCCAAATCTTCCTGAAAAAATAATGTTTTTTTTCATCATTGCCACTCTCTGCTGTATTTCTCTAGCCTCCACATTAATCCAAAAAGTGAGACTTCTGAAAAATACTTGTTCATCATCTCAATAATCATCCCGTAAAAGCTCCTTGTCTCTCAAGTCTGTCAACCTATATCCTTCACTGAGGGCTATCACTGCTCTCCATCCTCTTCCTTCATTGTCTGTTCCATGGACAACCACCCTTTCTTCTCTGACCACTGCTTCTTCTAACTCTAAGGGGATAACCTGTCCTACTTCATCATCCATAGGTATTTCTGGTCTAAACACAAACAAGTCAATATTTTACCTACCAATCTGGGTAACCACGATATTAGAACAGTCACTCTATACAAAAATACTTCTGGATCTAAAGGAACTCCTCGTAATGCCTTATGGCATGTGAACACTAATATAAACACTTTCACATCCATATAATGTATCCTTGGAGTGGAGCACACGATTCCTTTATCAGTAAAAGATATTGTCATATTAAGTTTTGTCATCAAGTCACGCCGTAATATGTTAACTGGTTTCTGCCGAGAATACAATAATGGCAGAGACACGTCATGTTCTCCTACAGAGATTGGTAATTTTTCTGTAAAAGGAACTAAACTTGTTGGCCCAGAGAATCCCTGTGCATTCATGGCAATGGGTATTTTCCCTCACGGAGACACAGGAACGAGTTGCTCCATTGTCTACAAGGAACATAAATGTGTTGCCTCCTATCGTTACCTTGACCCTTGTTTGCTCTTGGGGTTCCGGTGTCAATGACAGTACTCCCTCTCTGTGGGCTGTCCTATTGTGGATATAAATTAATCTCTTTACCTGTGAAATGATTTCCTCCTATCATGGTCACACTCCCTATTCTAGGTGTGGGATTTTGTGGAATGCCTGCATTCTTATTTCCATTGTGGTACCATATTGCGTCTGTGCTTGCAGATTTTTTATCTGTTGTGTTTGTATAGGCACTTGCTGTGGTTGTCCTTGTGGTGGTTGCATTAGTAATGAAGCTTGATGTGTTTGCTGTATTTGCGGTGCACGTGTCTGATTATGATTGTGATCTTGGGCATAATACTACTGTGGTTCAATATTGCATTGTGAAACATAGTCCAACCCCCCTCTTAGAGTTTGCCGATTTTGCTGTATACCCCCTCTGCTTCTCCATGTTCTGGCTCTATGTGCCGACCTTCCACAATTCAAACATTGTTACGGCTATGCGCCATTAAATCCTCTTCCTCCCTGAGGGTTTTGAAATACACCTCGTCTTTCCCTAGGTCCATTCCCCCTCCCTTGTGGTCAATAAATGTACCCACTCTAATCCATAGAGTACACTACATTGCTTTTCTGCAGTGATCGTATCTCTTGTGTCGTCACACCTTCACCGCGAGTCAATACCGCTCCCACCATGGCTAATTATGACTGTTTTTTCAGAACTAACTTTGCTTCCTTCTGCTTTCTACTCTCAGCTTTCTTCTTATTCTTCTCCTGTAACAATCGACAGTAATGTACAACTGCCAACTGTATTTCTGGACATAGCTTTGCTTCCATCCGTACTTGTTTCTTCATCTGCCATTGCACTGGCTCGGTCAGTCCAGGCATAAAATGTGGTAAAATAATGCCACTGTTTTATCCCATGATTCTTTCATCCAAGGCGCCATCTATCTTGAATTTCTTGAATAAAGGCAACATGATCGGATCTTCATCCTCACCCATTTTCCTAGTCATAATCGCACCCATACATGATGTTTTGGGATATTGTATTCTGAGCGCCCATCATAATCTGCTCTGCAATTGTTAAATGCTGCTCCATTGTGTGTCTTGTTTTGTGCAGTCACACCCGCATCCCCTGCTTGTTTCCAAATGTCATCAGCCCTGCCCCTAGAATGGATACCAGCAGGCCTTTTATGTCACCTATTGCTAACGTCATTTCTGATGTCATCCTCTCCAACTCATAAATCCATTTTCGAGCACCTGAAGTCAAACTAGGTCATTTACATTTCAAATGATCCTTGTCCATTTGTGGCCACAGTATATACTGTGGTCATTCTCCCCCTTTCTCTAATAACAGTAATTGTTTACATTTTGATCCATAATAATTGCCACCTACACTTTTTGTTTTCCAGGTGGGGCTAGTCTCGTCCATTTGTCTTTGTCCTGGCAATGACCTTAATCTTTTTACATAAATTGAGGATATATCCCCTGTACTGCACGATCATACTTGTGGTCTCTCAGTGTATGTGTCGGTTCTGGTGTTTTTTCTTTAGGGCCCTCTAAGTCAAACCATTTTACCCCTTTTTGTGCACTTGAGTCTTTCAAAGAACCACATGCGCCCTCTCTTCATGCTTTCTCTCTTTCCTCCCTTTCTTCTTCTGACATCATTTATGCCCCAACTTGTATGACTCTCATCCCTTTCCACATCATCAAGATCTATTCTACTTAAAGACAATGTTCTATGTTCGTTTGTTAGTACGTCATCTGACCTTCCTCCTGTTTCCCTCGATAGAGATCCATTCTCTGTGGTTTTATATCCATCAGTATCCCTTATTTTCTTATATAAATCCCCAATCCTTTTCCCTATGTTTTCTGCTTCATGCCCGTCAGTCAATTCTTGTATTCTCGGTATCCCTTGCAGCTCTCTGCTGGCTGTTGTGACCCTCCGCTCTCTTCCTCAGATCATTCTTGTGATTCATTTGGCACCATGTATTTATTGAATAATCCATTTCGTCATCCCTTAGTCCCCTACTCCTGTTAATCTCTTCTTCCATTCTCCTCATCTCTTTCATATCTTTTTTCTCTTGCCTGCTTTACAACCATATATAGTTTAAGTCTGTGTGTTTCTCTCTCCTCTCGTTTCTTTTCTTTTAATCTCTCCTTTTGTTTCCTTGCCTCGTACTTTCTTTAACCGTCCTTTCACTTCCTCTCTTTGTCCTTCTCTTCCTTGTATGCTTTCTTTAGTGCTCCTTCTTTATATTCCTGCTCTTCTCGTTCTTCTATTTCTCTAACTCCATCAATGCCCTTGTCATCTAGTTTAAGCAATATCTGTCCTCCTATCCATTCTTTCTGTACAATCGTCACTCCCTTAGCCTTATCCTTCATTTTTCTTTGTCTCCTTGCTGCTTCTTCTATCTCTATCTCTCTGTATTGTCTGTTCTTTCTCTCATCATGCTGTTTGCTTTCATCGCGTTCTCTACTTTTGCTCTCTTCCATATTGTCCCCACTGTTATAAGTGGGTGGCTCGTATGTCGGATTAACATACCCCCGCTGCTTTTAATTCCTTTAAAGGATAAAAACCCTCCTTCACAGTATCTGTGCTCTTGTTTTCAGTAGGGGAAAGAGGAGCCAAAGGCATTACATCCTCCCCTTTATGCTGATTAAGCATCCACTCCATCTCAGGTGGATCTTCTTTCTCACTCTGATACATCTTCCATAAGTCTAAAATGGCCAAGCTTTTCTGTAACTTCTTTCCTTTATATGTAGCATGCAAGTATGTTGTCATATTTCGCAAAATACTGTTTTTCACAACAACCCTTCTTTGGGCCACGGCATAAGTCTTTTATTAGTCATGCCCTTTACCTACTGCGCGTGGTACTGCCTTATTTTGGGTGTATATCTTGGCAGTGTCCTGCTTAGATACAAAAGGAGAGTTCCCCCATGGTGACAAGTCAATTTCGACTGTCAATACTTACCAGATCTTTTATTCTTCTATTTACTTCATCCAATATACCACACTGATTGATTTGAGCAAGCACCATCAATCGCCTCCCATTACCTAATAAACCAAATTTTTTACCAATTTTCAAAATCTATGCAAAAATATTATTTGTATTCCTTTATTTACCATTTCTATCAATTTTTGCTTTCTCGTTTTATTATTGGCACTTTAAGAATCTCTTCTTGATTTATTTATTATTCTACTTTGATTTTTATCCTCCTGATTGACGTCAATCTCTTAATTTCAAAATCTGAAGATCACCTTCATATTTTCCTATTGTTTTATATCTCCTAATCTAGACACAATACAAGTTGTATACTGACATATTTATAACCCCATACACATGTGCACTTTTAATTTTGTGCGTAAGCCTTCCTTTACTATCTCTAGTAAATGTATCTCATCTCACTTTTTCCCTCATTTTGGAGTTTGATGCGTACTCTTCTCATGTGTACTGCACCGTACTCCACAGGAAGCTCCATGATCTTCTGACTAATGGCGAAAGCAGTCGATTGTCCGAGAGTCTAGATGTGGACCCACGTCAACTGGACCAGAACGATCCGCACTGCTATCCAAATGTGCTCTAGCAGATTGAAGAATCTCATGTGCTAGATGGAATTACCTATAATGATCTCAGACCCAAATAATCGGACAGCATATATACCTATATTCAATGAAAAAACTTTGTTAAAGGGACATTATGGTAAAGTTGTGCCACTAAAAAACCTATCAAGTTCAGTGAAAAAACTTTGTTAAAGGGACGTTATGGTTACAAGTAAAACTGAAAAACCCCTGAAATTTGCCAGTTATGGTAAGCTAAGCAACCATAACTTGTGTCACCAGCGTGCACTGCTAAGAATAACACCCATGACATCACAAATATGATTGATGACATCACTGATGACATCACATGTGCATTTAATTTTCATAGGAAGTCCCTACAAGGGGTTGTGAATGTAATGTTGGCATAGGTTTCATAGGTTTTTATTAGTGCAACTTAACCATCGCGTCCCCTTAACTAAGTTTTCAAAATTTCTCTTGCACAGCTCACATACCTATTCCCACTCATCTATTAACAATCTAGTACACAGTACATACTTTAGCAAAACTGCTATTTATCTTAAAATGGAATCAGCTAATGCCATCCTTCCTCCCCAAGAGACACCACCACTGCTGTAATCAAGGAGCATGAGAAACACTGCCCCCTACCTTAGAAATAACACACGCGCAACATTTTCCCTTGTCCACCTGCCTCTCCATATTAGTGTTTGGTGCCTCTTCCCTCATTTCCCTCCCCACCTTTCGTTCTAAGCTCTCCTGCCCAAAAAAAAAAATGCATCAAAAAACAATAAAAGAAATGTTCCTTTAGGAACCACTTTTCACAGTTAAAAAATAGAACTACAAAAAAAACTTATAGACTCCATCTACTTTATATTTCTCAGTAAAGTCCATAGACTCAATAAGATTTTCCAACATTTCCATTTGCATTTTGCGTAATGCTAATGGCAATATTGTGGCGTTTATCCTTCATTCCAGGGATGAAACGGTGGATACCGGCCTGGCAGCCCAAGTTATCAGCCCAAGTGAAGCGAGGGTGGATAACGAGGTCTCTGGACCATTATCCCCCCATTCCAGCCCATGTAATGGGGGATGAAGGCCATTAGCACCGTAGGTTCCCAAAGCGGAAACCCAGGGTGCTAAAAAAAAGGATTTTTCTTCCTATACTGGGACGCCTCCGGAGTCCCGGTGTAAGAAGGAAAATCCTTTTCCAAGATGGCCACCATGGAAAGGGAAGGCGGGGTTCCATACAGGACCCCTCTTCGCTTTCCATAGCAGCCTGTAGAAGACAAAAAGAGAACTCTATGACCATATCACCACGAGCACATTTTTCATCCTTTTCAAATCTATCCCAATTTCGAATAACTTTACCACAAAGCCAGTCCCAGGTGGACATGGGCACTTTAACCCCATGTTTTGTCCCTCGTGGTCATGGCCAGTAGCCAGATTGTCCGGATCATGACCTTATTCCATGACCCAGACAATCTGGCAACTGCAGATGGTCACAGGCTACACCTCAGTCACCAAAGGTATATCACTATTTCTTGTACCTACATTATGACACTTGTCAAAAAATAAAACACAGGCACATTTGCAAAACCATGCGTTCAGGTCCTTCTCAATGCTCCTTACACAAGTTTGCTGGAAATCCATCCATGTTTTATTTTTTCAAAAGTGTCAAATGATGCACATACAATCGTCATATAACCTAGCTCCCACTTGACAAAATCCATTCAGACTTTACTAAAACATTTATATCTAGAACTATAATCTTTGTGCAAAACTTTGTGTAGATTTGTCAAATGGCACCACATTTATAAGCCTTTACAATATTTTGGGACCCCCCCTCTAATTCTGCACCCTCTTGACAAAATCCCACAAACTTCGCAAAAACATTTATATATATATATATGTATTATCAGTTTGCCAAATTAAGTGTAGATTCGTCAAATGGCACCTCATTTATAAGCCTTTACATTATTTTGGGACCCCCCTCTTATTTTGCCCGCTCCTGACAAAATCCCTCCAAACTTCGCAAAAACATTTATATATATATATGTATTATCAGTTTGCCAAATTAAGTGTTTATTCGTCAAATGGCACCTCATTTATAAGCCTTTAGATTATTTTGAGTCCACCCCCTCTAATTTTGCCCTCTCTTGACAGAATCCCACCATACTTTGCAAACTCATTCGGGATCAGGTCACAAATATAATTCCAAAATTACATGCAGTTCCATTAAGTGGTGCCAAAGTTATAAGCCATCCAAGAACTGCTTTTCACCAAACCAGTAATGCAGAGGTGTCCGCGAACTTTCACAGGACTGTTCGCGGACATCCAAACTGTTCTGTGACTTTCACGGTGTAAACCCATTTTTTTGCTTCTTGCAGCCACATTCCATCCCATCCTCATCACCCCTCACCTCCCTAGAGAATTTTTGATAAATTTGACAAGTGCAATGTGTTTTTTAATATGTTTTTGGAAGTATCGGAGAGGTGGGCACCACAAGATATTTTCTTCTCTTTCTTTCTTTGTTTAAATTATATATATAAAATTCACCTTCAGTGTCAGGTAAAATTGGAGCTGCCAGTTTAATTTAAATTATATATATAAAATTCACCTTCAGTGTCAGGTAAAATTGGAGCTGCCAGTTTAATTATATATATAAAATTCACCATGTTTTTACCACAATGTCCGCGGACACCGGCCGATGTCCGCGAATCCAAGAAGGCGGGCTTTTCCATCTTGAAACCTGACACACCTCACGCTTCACACCAACCAATCAATGAACACGTGTGTCCGTGGACATGACGCAAGTCCATTAGCCAATCGGTGTCCTGTCCGCAGAGAGAACAGGCAAGTGTGTCCGCAGAGCGGACATAGATATCACAAATTTGTTTGCCTTATGTTTTGCTTGTTTAAATAAAAACTACTCGACAGAGTTACATTAAATTAACAAAAGCACGCTTTCGGGACCAAGCCGCTGCTTCTGCCGCAAATTTGGTGAAAATCCGTCCAGCTGTTTGAGCTGTAGGCGTGAGCAAAGTTTTTTCCTATTATGTCTATGGGAAAAAAAGACATTTTGGGACCCCTCCTATAACTTTTACCCCCCTGGACCAAACATCACCAAACTTTGCAAACAAATTCAGAGTGGGCCATATACTTCCTTAGCAAAGTTTGGTGAGGATTTGTCCTGGGGAGCGAAGTTATAAGCCGCCCATAAGGTGCTGTTCCTATGGGTCTAGCAACTTAACCATAACTACACGGCCGCTACCGCAGACCATGTAATATAATATAAGGATTAGTAATATTACTGAATGCTCCTTATCTAGTATGCATACCTCAAACCACATCTAAATACGTATAATGCAGATTATTGCAGAATAGCCACAGCGGGTTGGCCTCTGCAACACTGCATAGCAAGTTGCCACATAGACCCTCTGATTGGTTGGCATTCTCTCCCAACCTTGGACTTTCGGCTCATTAGCAGCACGTAAGCAAAACGAAACTCAGGTGCAGGGAGCAATGTCAGTCTACTACCCACTTGCCCAATTAGTCCCTCACCTCTAATCCGTCAGGCCCTACGCAAAGGCTTCTTCAAGGGAGTGTAGGTACACCATTATCTTCGTCTGGAGCTTAATCAATAGCCCTTGTTTTCAACTTATGCATCACATGTGAGGAGACAACGATTTTGTCAATTTTGACCTTTTATTTACTGCTATTTGATTTCATTGTGCTGGGTGCTATTACTCCTTTTGGCCTCTGGAGACTTGTTCACTACAACTTGCATAGGCTTTTCAAATCTTTGACTGTCCAATACTTGACATTTGCAGATGTTTTCTTCTTTGCTTAATCTAAGAGAAATATGTCTTACATACATGGCCGACCCTCTTGACTCCCTTGTGCCTTGCAATTATTCCTTGATGTGGCTCCTTGATCCCAGGCCAATAGACTCCTCTTTATTCCTCGCACAAAGCTTGTCTTCCAGCGTCTCCTGACTCTGCAGCCCTGGTCTGTCTCTGAGGTAGCTTGATTGGTTTCAACACAAGTCTGGTGCCCATCTTCTCATCATGGCTGCCTTAGCCACGTTTTATTTTCTTCTGCAGCAAGCTTCTATATGTCTCAGCTACTTTGCTTTTCTGCATAAATACATTCACTAGTAGTTTAGTTACTTATCTTCTTTGTATATATGATTTCTTCATCTCTTCATACATGTTTCCCTCATCACTTCAGTTATATCTTTATACTTTAAGTATTTGCATGTCATTTCAGTGCATCTTGGTGTCTTTCCTTCATGACGTCACTCTGACCTCGTCCAATTTCACTTATACTTCTTCGATGTCCAATGGCGTGTGGAGAGATCCTTCCAGTGCGGGGGCAGATTCAATACAGTTGTCTCAGTGCATATGGTCTCTCATACACTTGGTGCGGTATTGGGACAATATCTGGTGTCCCAATTAGGGCTCTTCTCCAGCTGTTCCAATATGATGGAGGTGAGGAGATGGGAGCTAGGGATGACGTGTCCACCTGCTCCTCTACAATACTGTAGTGTATTTAAGACATATATAGGAATCTTCCTTCTTTGCCAGAAGTTATTCTATGTGGAGGGTTGTTTAATGGTGTCTGCCATTTCCAAACTGCAGTGCCACATAATTGTAAAAACCACTGAAGAAACAATATGATATATATGGGGAGTGTATTCCTATTGTTAGTTCCCAAAAGAATCACAATGCTCAGTTTCAATTTCTTGAAGACAATCTTTGATCCCCACGGCACACGCAAAAAGAATTACAGTGTTCACAAGCACTGCCAGACTGGAAAACCACAACAGCATAAATATAATTTTAGCACCTCCCTCTTGAATCATGACACTTAACTGTTTCGGGCTTCATACTCAGCGCACCAACACCCTTAACCAAAGTAGTCCTCAACCACCTATGTCTCCAACTTAAGCAGTACTTCCCAGTAGAAAATCTGAACCTTGCAACACCTGGAGCAGCCAGTAGCCTCATAAAGACAGTGCTTCAACTGCAGGTAACACGCCCCCTTCCAGATCAGTGTGCCACTCTGCTCTGGTCACATTGCGTACTGCCATGCCCCCACCTTCCACATTTCCCAAGAGCACAAAAACTGTTTTCCTAATAACTAATCTAGATAAGGATATATTAAGCACCACAATTTGACAATCTACACAACAGAAGTCAGCTAAACCACACAGAAGTGTACTTGGCTAGTGACCAACCACTGAAGACCAATGCATAACCTGTAAATCATGTCAACTGTACACAACCTACCAACACCAGGCTTCCAAAACCTTACTTCTATATGTGTGCACCTTCCGTCCGTGGGAGGCCGTCATTTGCACAGGGGATAGGTCAATCTGAATTGCTGTGATGCACGTCATGATCTCACCAATGAAGATGTGCATTCTAGTCACATACAGCTCTGTGGTACCTCCAGCTACTCACAGCTTTTCAGGCTAGAAAATATAGCAAACCATATCCACATCCCCAGGTTTTGAATTCTATATATGTCTCTACTATCCCCCTCCTCACCACCTACATCCTTAAGACTTGGCAATTTCATCATACTGTACCACACCACCATGAATTCAACAGTGACTCCCAAACCAGGGCCACTAAAAAGCAAGGGCTCAATGAACCCACATTATCAGATGGAACACACCTCCCCCTCCCCCTTTCCAGCAGCCAACCCCACACCATGAATTCCAATAAAATGAATAACCAGAGGTTATTCTAGAATATCCACTGACCCTCTTGTCAACACCTTTATGCCCTAAATGGACACAGGCACACACACTCACACATTACATGCACTAAAGTACGTTGATGGCTAATGATGGCCATCATTATTTGAGGGCGGTTCACTGTAGGTGCACTTAAACGAGGTCTGCAGGCTCTCAACAAAATAATAAATGCGGATGGCTAACATGTGTGAACTAAGCATTTGGGAGACTCGCTGCAGGGTACGAGTCTCCGTCACTCTCCTGCACGTACGATCCTCAGGGTGCAGTGCCATGTACATCTGACATAGACTGTGCTTTTCTATAAGAATGAAGGTGGCCTAAGTGATGAGGATAATCACAAGGGTCACCCCAGCACAGTGCTGCATTAGTCGGAAAAGCTTAGCTCCTTGTGGATAGTAAAGGGGTTTTCATTGAAGGGGCTTTTCAGAAAGCACTTCTTCTTTTGGAAACACGCATGAGGAACATGCTACCTCGCAGCTGGTTGGAGTAAAGATAGCTGTTACTCACTTACCGTCAGGGCCATCATAAGGTAGGCAGATATGCCGGCCAGCGACGAAGCCCAGACAAAGGCCCTGTTTTGCGCCCAGGTCCGTCAGTGCATCAGTCTCCCTCATCAGTCTCGCTCATGGGAACAGGGCAGGAGACCTCTCCCTGCATTCCAGGAGCTTCATATTGCGTGCAGCGCAAGCCCAGCGCGCAGCGAAGAGAAGCTGCAACGAAACCCTGATCCGCCGTGCCACCCGCACCTTCGACGCCCTCTCCTTGGTAAGGGTGAGGCATTCATCTAAATTCTTGCTCTTTCAAAAGCTCTATCTGCCCCCTCACTCTGAGCGGCAGCAACCTAATTCTCCCATTCCATACGATTGTTCAGATCGGCTCGTCCTGCCTGATCCTGTCTTCATATTCCGCCTGACCCACGCATGGCAGGCGCACCGTGGGATGAAAGCGAGGCTGCCCCTCGCTCCTAAGCAACGCTCCTACATAATCCACCACATCCTCCGGTAGGCAGATACGCCTGCCAGCGATGAAGGCCAGACAAAAGGCCCTGTTTTGTGCCTGTTTGGCGAATGAGAGGTGTGGAAGGCGTGGAAGTGACCGCTCCTTCATCCTGTTTTCTAAAACACCTTGGAGGGAGCTTTGCCCTCATATATGACGGGCCCCACCACCACGGTAAGCTTTGGGGCTTTATTTTGCACCTGTAGCAGGAAAGCGGTAAATCTTAACAATTGCGTTGTAGTATCTAGTTTCTACTTAATGATATAGAGCCTTTCTGTAACACTTTTTGCGCCACTGTGAGCTGTGCAGATATAACTTGGCCCACTATCGTGCAGCGCATACAGTCCCAAAGCATGAAGCTCGTCATTCACTATGGCCGCCGTACTTCACTAAGGTGCTCCCCACATGTGTTGAAACTAGCCACTACATGGCAGCTCAGAATTGCCCACCACAGTTCAATAGGGAGCTATAATGTGTTATCCTTCCTGTCCAGCTAGTGATATGGTCACTTGCTTTTACCTTGCTGCCTACATTGTGCCTATGCCATTTGAAATGCAATCATTATAGACCATTGTGCCTTGCTACTTGAACCTAGTCACTGTAGCCCACTGTGCCTAGGCTGAACTCTGCCCACTGTGCCTATGAGTATTGTAGTCATTGTAGCCTATGTAGCCTATGCTGAACTTTGCCCACATTGTAGCCTATGCTGAACTTTGCCCACTGTGCCCGAGTATTTTAGACTTTGTAGCCTATGCTGAACTTTGCGCACATTGTAGCCTATGCTGAACTTTGCCCAATGTGCCTATGAGTACTTTAGTCATTACAGCCTATGCTGAACTTTGCCCACTGTGACTACGAGTATTTTAGACATTGTAGCCTATGCTGGACTTTGCCCACTGTGCCTATGAATATTGTAGTCATTGTAGCCTATGTAGCCTATGCTGAACTTTGCCCACATTGTAGTCTATGCTGAACTTTGCCCACTGTGCCCGAGTATTTTAGACTTTGTAGCCTATGCTGAACTTTGCCCACATTGTAGCCTATGCTGAACTTTGCCCACTGTGCCTATGAGTACATTAGTCATTACAGCCTATGCTGAACTTTGCCCACTGTGCCTATGAGTATTTTAGACATTGTAGCCTATGCTGGACTTTGCCCACTGTGCCTATGAGTATTGTAGTCATTGTAGCCTATTTAGCCTATGCTGAACCTTGCCCACATTGTAGCCTATGCTGAACATTGCCCACTGTACCTCTGTATAACTCAGTCTTTGATACCCACTGTGCCTATGCTACTTGAGCCTTAGTCACTGCGTCCTACTGTACCTATGCTATATTCTGCCCAACGTACCCATTTGAAGCAGCCTCTCCAGCTCACTGTGATTATTGGAATTTAACTTCCACAGTGGGCTGACTTACATAGCACTGTTACACCGTGATTTGCCTACCCTACCACGACATCACCACAAGATGCAAATTTTACGAGCCACACTAGCCCTCTTCACACTAACAGCACTCCTAGTTCACAAACTCAGGATCGCTCCAGTACCTGCCACTGATTACACTACCCTTCAATTCTGGGCCCTCTCTCCCACCATGACTCAGTCACAACCTTTACCACTAACAAATCACAATGACCAACTTGAAGCACACCAACAGCCTTGCTCTATCAAGTCCAAACCGCGCAATACCACAGCCAGAAATGATAGACTCCGAGCCAGACTTGCTAAAATATATGAACCTCTCGCTAGAACGTTGACTTCGTCCAACCGTAGCAAGCCTACATTTAACAGGAGTACAGAAAAACCTCACAATCCTAACCCCAAAACACAGTATGCGCGTATGCACCCCCCTGCCACGACCCATGAAAAGATACGCACACCTCTATCCACCACCCCCCACCTTAAAGGTGCTTTAATTAACACCAGATCCATGATTGCTCATGCCATTGAGATTCCTGAGCTCATTCAGACCGAAAACCTCGGCTTCTTGGCCCTTACAGAATCCTGGCTCCATGCCGCTGCTGGACCTGCTATCATGTTAGCGATCCCCAATGGTTACACCATTCTGAGATCAGACAGAAATGAAGCCCGTGGAGGAGGCATAGCCCTTATCATCAAATCCAACTCATCTACCAGGATAGTCCCAGCTAATGACACTAAATCCTGCGAAAGCCTAACAGCCAAATTAGCTATTAACAACTCCCAAACCCTCACCATCCACTTGAATTATAGACCCCCAGGCCCTATCGGAACCTTCGAGGAAGACATCTCCACCACTCTATCTCATAACCTAAAAAACTCATCACAGGTCATCCTCTTAGGGGGCATTAACCTGGGCTTCAATGACCAAAACGACCCACATGCAAGTAGAGTGGTTAACCGACCCTCTGAACTAGGCTTCACACAAAGAGTACTTCACCCTACCCATAACAAAGTCAGAATACCTGATTGGGTGGCAGACCATAACTGCAACGCCTCCATCCTACCGATGTCCCCCCAAATCTGGACAGACCACCACCTGATAACATTGGTTCTAGAAACGGACAGACTGACTCCTACCTTAGCCCAGCCAGCTCCGTCCATCCCGACAAGGAATAAGAAAAACATCACCACAGATAACCTACTTCCGCTTATCCTCCCCACACTCAATTCACTACCAGACAACCTGGACCCCGAAACTCTAGTGAATGAGTATAACAAAAGTATGGCCTCTGCACTGGACTCAATTGCACCGCTTAAAATGAGAAAAAGTAAACCTAAAGCCCACCTCAACTCCTGGTAAACCCCCCACTTGAAAACACTTCACACCAAAAAAAGACAATCAGAGGTCGCATGGAAACTACAACCCTCTGAAGAAAATAAAAGCACTCTGAGAGATATATCCACCCTCTACAAAAAGGAAATATTGTCGGCAAAACGAGAAACCTATAACACTAGAATAGCCCAAGCCAACTCCAGCATGAAGGAACTCTTTATCATCCTAAAGGAAATAGAATCTCCTATCCCGGTGCCAGACAATTGTGTCAAAGACAAACCATGGTGCACCAATATTCAGCTAGCCCTAGCTAACAAAGTGTCAACTCTCCAATCTAAAATTGCCAAGAAAAAAGCATCACTCAGCTTGGATGCAAAGCCTAAAATGTCTACCACCCCCCAAAAATAACACTGACACTCCTCGCTTCAAGTTCGCCAAAGTTTCTATTATTGAGACTGAAAAAATCATTCTGTCACTAAAACCATCAAACTGTCAGGGGGACCAATGTCCAGCCCAACTGATAAAGGACGCAGCCAGAGACCTAGCTCCCTTTATCTCAAAACTCATTAACGCCTCTTTCACTACAGGATCTATACCAAGTAACTTAAAAGAATCTTGGGTTCTCCCACTACTTAAAAAACAGACTCTAGACCCAGCCATACCCACTAATTACAGCCCAATCACCACTGTGCCATCCCTCCTAAAAATCATAGATAAAGTGGCATACTCTCAAATTCAGAAACACCTCGAAACTAATAACCTGCTGGGAGAACGGCAGTCTGGTTTCCATCCCCAGCACGGAACCGAAACAGCCCTCTTAGATCTAAAAGCACACATTGACGAGCTAAGGGATCAAGGAAAACCAGCTTTACTCCTCCTTCTGAACCTATCAGCTGCATTTGACCTTGTTGACCCCAAGGTCCTTTGTAGGCATTTGGACATGGCTGCGCACTTCTCGGAAGAAGCTATAGACTGGATCCAATCTATCCTCAATAATAGGACCATGAGAGTCTTCTCCACCACTGCGGCAGCAGACCCTATCCCCATTACATGCGGCGTGCCCCAGGGATTGTGCGTCTCCCCTACACTCTACAACATCTTCACGAAGCCCCTTTTCGATGATCTGGACCTTCTTGGTATCACCTACACTAACTATGCAGACGATACTCAGAGTCTCCTACCACTTACTTGTGATTATGATAAGGATTTGGCCTTGGTGAACAGGGTGTATCTCATCATCCAGGCATGGATGGCCACTCATGGACTATGCCTGAATGATGACAAAACTGAGATCATTATCCTTGGCACACCCGCCACCCTCAAAAAACTAGGCCCCAACTACTCCTCTTTTAACATAGATAATAACCAAATCACAACCGCTCACGAGGTAAAAACCCTGGGTTTCTACCTGGACTCTACCCTCTCATTCAACAAGCAGGTGAACGCGATGGCTTTGGCCACCGCCTACACCTGCAAATTGATAAGAGCAGGCAAACCCTTCCTGTCCAACAATAGCTGCATCACAATTGCGAGAGCGCTCGTGTCATCAAAGTTGGACTATTGCAACTCGCTCTATATTGGGGCCAACAAGGAAGTTATCAAAAAAATTCAAATCTTACAGAACAACGCGCTTAGAGCAGCACTAGGCATTCCCAGGAGAGCCCAAATCACCAAACTCAGAAGGGCCAACAACTGGCTTTCTACTCAGGAGAAAATCCAGCTAAAAGAGGCCTCACTTGTTTACAAATGCCTAAACAATGCCGCACCATGCTACCTCTCTGCAAGATTTATGAGAACAAAACCTACAAGACTCACCAGATCCGTTAACTCTAACAACATTTCAACTCCCAGATTTAAATTAGCCAGAGTCGGTGGCTGTAGCTTCCAGGTTAAAGCAGCACAACTTTGGAACTCCCTACCACCCACCCTGCGGACAAACCAACCATACTTCACCTTCCGACACAACCTTACAAAGTGGATTAAAGACGCAGACAAATAACAGACCACCATCCCGCCTGGATGTATCCTGCAGCCCTCTCCACTTCTGCACTCTGCACACACCCACTGCCCAGCAGTTACCGCCTGTTCATGTAGAACGGTAAATACGTTGCTGTGTATTTTGTGTACATATATTCCTTGTATATTTCTTGTTTCTTTTTGCCATTTGTTTTTCCTGTAACTAAGCTGTAAGCTGTCTTATAAAAATGCGCCCGGTTACCCCTGGGTCTGGTGCGCAATACAAGTAATAAAAACAAACAAACAAACAAACAAACAAGAATGTTTGAGGCCTTGGGTAGATGCACATTTGGGCACCCTCCCAAACCAACACCCATTCCCAACTCAACAAATAAAACGATTGATTAGCTCAAATTAAATTCATTAGCAAATAATTTAGGCTTTAAACTGACTCTCTAGACTGCTTCAATTCCTACTATACAGAATGTGCCTGGGACAGCAGATAATCATAAAAAATACATTCCTGGAGCAAAAATAAGGGATGCTACCTGACTCGGGATGTTACATGCTGACAGCTCTGGCTCACCGGGATACTGGGAGCGTTCCTGGTAGGCCTCTGTACACATGGGCCTCTTTTTATGTGGGGAGGGATACATCATAGCCAGTGCATGCATATACTATGCAGAGCCAGCACACACAATGTATGTGTTGTTCAATGTGTGTAAAATTGAAACTTAAATCAATTCAATTAGCAAACCAAACCATCTATATTTAAAATAAAATACAAACCAAAGTTGCATACTGTGGAAGGATACATCCAGTTCTATTAAAATGTTATGTTATTTCTCCCAGGCACTGGTGAGGATCAGGGTGTGGCGCCGTGCTACCTGCACATTGTGCAGTCACTGCGAACATCCCCCTGCGATTTGCAGGCAGTCGGGCCTTGCTTTTTGCAGAAGATGCTGACTGCTAGACTAGTAGACTTCCTGTCTCTGCGTGGAGATGTCAGTTTGGCAATGGGGAGAGGGGTTTATGAACTCGGGCAGCAGGTTAGTGTTGCTTACATATAGACGTTAGCAACTTAGACAGTGATGTAATTTCACCAAAATGTTGGGAGTAGCAGAAGAGACATCACATGACTCTTGACCACTGATGACATCACAGGAAGTGATGCCATTTGACCCCACCCCGAAGTGACATCACGGAAGCTATGGAACACAACCCTTCAGCCCTTGACAAAACCGAAAGCGGTATCACATAGCATTGTCGTAAGTACACTACGATAAATATGGTTACGATATCACTGTAATGTGATATACATTTCATACAAGAATGAATCACCATGCGTATCGTTAATATCACTGTGTATAGGCCCTTATTACCAAATTACTGTGAATGTAAGCAGTCACCCTAGGCCAAATGATAATGATGTGTTATTATATATACATATAACAAATATACATACAATATCACCCTACCTGTGTTGGTACTCATTTATAGACCTCAGAAGGATGAAAGGCTAGGTTGGCCTTGCCAGGATTCAAACCTCCAACCTGCAGATCACACACACACATTGCAGCAGCGAGCGCTCAACGCATTGAGTTATCGTATCAGCTATAGCTATCTTACCGGCTATGGTAAAATGGACAATTACATGTCTGAATGTTCTCAAAGTCAGAAAGCAAATTACACTGTAGTGTGTAGAGAAGTATCTAAGTACCCCCACCTCAATTACTTCGTCCATGTTGCCTATCTGCTGGAAACCAGAATATGACACATGTACAAAGCCCTTTGAACTAAAGATACCAAGGAGAATCCTGGTAGTAAGGTTCCCATTGTGACTAACATACCCGTATATGAGACAGTATGATGGCTGTCCTAGTGATAGTCCGGAAGAAAGCAGGACAAAGTGAAGAAACTAAGAGAAATAATGACATCAGACAAATCCAAAGCTGACTTATATAGGGCAAAGATGCAGAAACCGGAGGCTGTAGATAATTTTATAAGGCATCAAGAAGGTATCGGGATGAATGACATTTTGGGACCAAGATGAAGAGACTTATGCTACAAAAATAATGAAGATATCAAGCAATTTCATATTTGTAAATATGCAAAGAAACGCAAGCAGATGAAGTATTCTTGAGGCTAGCTTTATAGTAAATAGAGTGCGGCCTGCACCAACATGTACATATATATTGTAGTCAGTAGAAGATGGATTTTCCCACTACGTATGATAGCAGTGCTGAGCAAAAGAAGGAAGGCCACGTTTTCATTTTTGTCGCGATCAGAAAACAAGTGCACCTGGACACTCAGCCTGCGTGCTGCTAATGTAGTTTGGGAGGGTACTGACAGAGGTTAGAAAGTAACCAATGGTAGGGGATCGCATGATCAAGTGTCCAATAGTTGTGTAGCCAATTAGACGTTGTATATTTGGTGACGTTCATAGTGACACATTTTTAGGGAAGGGCTTAGTTGCCCCACCAGATGTTTAGAAGCCTATAACTTTATTTCACTGTCCAAACGAGTATGGATCGTATACCTAGATGATCCGTTTAGACCCTATCACATTCCCCCATAAGTTTTTAAGTTTTGCCACGTAGGATGATGTTAGTGATATGGAGGTTAATGTCTTCAATGACGAATATTTGTAATAAAAGTGTGACTTATTATGAGAGGCTTTGAGATCGTAATGGGAGATGTCTGCTGATGTCCGTTGTACTCCCTGTTTTACATAATTGATATTAAAACAGTTATCCTTTTGCTAACTATCTGAGTTGTGTCGTTTATTGATGTTTGAATACAATTTTGCATCCCCATCTATCTCAAGTGTATTGCTATCTCATCTTAAAGGGCTGGAAGGTCCAGTTCAAGTGGATACCAATACACTGGTAACAGATTTAACAGCAGGACAGTTCGTCTGCAGGTCTAGTGCAAAGTTGGCCATATGTCAAGCCTGAGTGGATCTACTTTTCAGGCTTCCGAGGTTGGCAAAATACATACCGTTCGGAGGGTTCATAACTGTGTATTAAAGAATGTACACTAGCACAGGCAAAGCAGCGCACTCAAACAAGATCCCGTACTCTGGGCACTCGTTACCTCATAAATGCAAACAACCATCCTGAACAGCCTGCTAGGGAGATAGGAAAAATAGACACATTACAACAAAGCATTAATTGTAGCACAATGAAATCAAGGGCCACTTTATGTGCTATAGTCAAACATTTCTACACTGTACACAAGCTTTTAGGCACAAGGATTTTGTCAAGTGACCGAGGACACCGAGATGGAATGTCTTGTGATGAACAGAGACAATGGCAGAAAAAAACAGGCTATAACTGCAACTTGCGAAAAGCAAAATAGATATGTTTTTTATCTGCATTGTGGATTTGAGATGTTTAAGAACAGACTAAATCAGACTAAATCAGTGACGCACCCCATGAAGAGTGCCAAAAAAATAAACTTTTAATGAGTCTACCAATTATTGTATAGAATTCCAGAAAAACTATTTGTTATTCCTATTCTTTTTTGTTGAGGGTCACTGCTCAAGGTGTCTCATTTGTGGAACTCTGTTTTCTTTAAGAGGCCTAACCAAGAAAGTCAGCTAATCCAGAAACAAAGAGCCACATGGCGCTGGCGCTGGCCCCAGCCCAGGAGCTTCCATTTAAAAAAACAAAGATTTTTTCTTTTTTTAGAGGTAGCAAGGGTGACCACAGGGGTAGCAAGGCAGACCTCAGGGAGTATCTTTGGGCACAAGAAGCATGAAAGTTGGACAGCAAAGGAATATATTGTGGAGCCAGACCATGTGACATTCTTTGAGCACAGGCAGAATGAAAGGATGGCAGTGCTGTATATATTCTTGAGAAAGGCCTCAAGATTTACTTTGGGGTAGAGCAGCACATTGTTTTTATAGTGACAATGCTGGAACACGCGCAGCGTTGGCAGCTCGGCATCCATTGAAGTATTTCTTGTGTTTCCCTCCAAAGCCGATTATAAATCCAATGTTTTTTTAATCACATTTTTAAGAAAGGTGTGCTGAAAAATTCACTATTTTGAGTGCTACTATTTTATTACATTGCTAGGAGGAGACGATCCCTCCCTCCATCTAAACCCAAAAAGTTAGTTTACGCTCACTCACTCGTCCAGTTTGAGGAATACACTTTCTTTCTACTTCTTTAAAAATTCACCAGTCACCACTGCTTAAATACCATAATTTCCTCTAGCCTTCATTACTGCAATACTCTCTTGCTTGCCTCCATTCTGGGAAAATCCCACATCTTCAAAGTGCCACGAATGCACCCACAAGACTGCTGTTGTTCCTTGACAACAGGGAACAATCGCATCTACCCATCTCTAGCTACCTGTCATAATTTTCTATCACAAAAAAGGATGGCAGCGCTGTGTATATTCTTGAGAAAGGACTCATGATTTTCTTTGGGGGGGAAGCAGCACAAACGTTTGCTTTACAGTGGCAATGCTGACATATTTTGTAGGGTTGACAGCCTGTCACCCATTGAAGTAATTCACGAGCCCCCTACAGAACCACTTATACATTCTATGGCTTCTGACCCAGGTTTTCAGAACTGTCTGCTTTAAATGGCACCATTTTGACCCTTTAGCATTAGAATGCTCTGAGGGAATGACCCCAGCCCTCGTCTGAACCCACTGAATCGGTACCGGTTCCCTCACACGGCCAGTTCGGGAAAAACGACCGCTTCCTACTTTTAAAATAACATTTTCCGACCACCACTGCTTAAATAACAAAGTTTGGCCTCCCTTCTGATCCAATCCAACACTACCAGTGAGCCCAGAATGCCCCCACAAGACTACTGTTGTGCCTTGACAGCAGGGAACACGCAAATCTGGCCATCCGTGACTACCCTCCACTTACTGCCTTTCTCAAAAAGATCCAGACTCAAAGCAGCGTTCATTATCCATGCAAGGACTAGATTCTGAATTCCCGATTTCCAATGTTCTTGCTAATCTCCGTTCCAAAAATCAAAAAGAAAACCAAAGGAAGCAAAGCGACCCATCCCACTTCAAATTCAGAAACTTGATGTTTCTCGAAGAACCCTTCCTTCTGAGGCTACACCTTTCATGTAGCTCATTCCAAATGCAACCCATACATGAAGGAAGAAAGAAGTTCCTATTGCACCTCTGCACATTTCCCCGCAGGTGAATTCAGTAATTGAGCAAATCCTGCCTTTATATGAGCGCTGGCCTCCTGCGGTGTGCGGAGGAACCACTCTGTAAATTAGGGGAGTGGCTTTGAACGTGGGTATTTCGGTTTCCAGTCTTCACCTTGCAGCCACTACTGCCATGTAGGAAAGATGCGCTATGTTCCAAAGCAATGCTGACTCCACTGGGATTAAAAAGCCACTCCATTCGTGCCCATTGTACCATCTCTTGTGCCACTCCATTCACTTGCACATATTTTCAAATATGTTTCCAATGGCGTCTTCACTGCAGCCAGGATCCTTAAAGATGGTTGAGGCAGGTTTGTAACCTGCTGAGAAATAGTTTCCATGGATATTTTTAAATTTGGATCTTCATATATCAGTAATTCTCGAGCATGTAGAATAGTTCATTTATGTTTCCAAGAACATAATTTTTTCATGAGTTCATATTTCAATGTTCACAGTGTTGACGTTTAGTTTTAAGTATTCCCTTTAAGATTTTAGTTTAGTTTGAGAAAGGTTGTTTTCTGTTTTAACTTACACTACAATGGAAATGTGTGTGCCCTTTTATCTGACACTCATACCAACAATACTCCATGCAAATAAATATATTGTGACCCACAACTCCCCCACCAAACAGTCGCGTTGATTTTTTTTGCCGCTCGCTGGAGAGATACGTTTCTTAGGAGATTAGTGGAAAGTTGTGTTGTTGTGTAAAATGTACATTCTATATGGTAGCAATAGAGATTATGCAATCATCGTTACACCTAGTCCCCGGCTCGTCAGAGTCTTTACTACATTAAAGCAACCACCCTTACGGGACAGCAACCACAAATTTAGCAATAATCCCGTGTTCTGTGGGCCGGCCAGTAACGGCCTGGGGCCCAAGCTACAGGGCCGCGCAAAGTGGGTGCTGTAATGCTGGGACCCGGTGCCATTATAGGGCCGGTGTAGCCCGCAGAATGTGGGATTATTGCTATTAGCACCCGAGGTAAACGTGATGTGCTAATAGCAATACACACATTAAAAACCCAGCTGTGCTGCTCCGCTGCAGCGGCCGGGAGAGTCAGGCAGGGTTGCCATAGAAATGGAAGGTTGGGCTCCACTCAGAGCCCTTCTTCCATTGCCATGGCACCGAAGCAGGAAGCTGTGCGGCCCGGGCGGAGATGCACCTGAGGTAAGGAGTGTTGGATTGGTGGGAAGTGCGGTGTGTGGAGGGGCTGGATTCAGGGGTGGAAGGCAGGGGAGGAGGGACAATGGCAGCTCTGGGGGAGGGCGGATGCGCAGAGCACTTGGGTTGCTCTGAACCTGGGCTTGCATCAGTAAATTCAGTAGATTCAGACCAGGTTTAGCGGAACCTGATTGGCTCTCGCACCCCCAGAGGTGCTAATGCACTTTGAAAACTGTATAAAACCTTTCCAAGAGCCTTAACTGGGAATATAAAGACCTGCCTTTCTCTAATCTCTTCTCCGGGTGGGAGGTAAGACCATTGTCAAGGCAGGTGGACTAGGAGTAATGAGTATTCATTTACATAATCTGCTATTACTCCGCCCCCCACTTCTTTATCACAGTGTTTACTAATGGAAGATGTCTTGAGCAGTACTAAAAAAGCAAAAATCAGCCAGACATGAAATAGATCACACAAGGACCCAGAGAAGTTTCAGATTGGTGGAACATATTGTTATGATTTGCTAGCTTGTAGAACTCTGGACATAAATTCTCCTGATGCAAAACTGTGGTGTATATGGCAGTTGAAGGTAATAGGGAAGTGACACTGGTAGGAAATGGTGGTAAATTTCTTTTAATATTGTGCCAACAGTAGTGTGACTGCTCCTAGAGCAGAGCCGCAGAGAAAGTCCCTTTGTATGCACGCCATCCTTAGATGTGCACATGTGGTTACTGAACCCAACTTCTTGTGACCCTCTCCAGGTGATGTCATCATGGCAGATCAAGATTGTGGCAGAATCCTGCCCGCAAAAGGAATGGGACATTAAAGGTGCGACCAATTGTCAGCTTAAAGGTGTGATGTTCGGCACAGGAGGCCACATTGAATATGTTTCCGAGGGAGGATAGCTCAGGAGCAACGTGCTCACCTTGGAAGCAAGACGACAAGTAGCAACACGGGTTCTCGGGTCTGCACCTAGAAACCTTTGGGTATTAAGCGCGTTATAAATATAACCTATCATATCACAACATAGCACATGTACACCGGCTAAGCTATCAGCTTTCACAATGCTAGAGTTAATCATCTCAATGTAGCTAGGGCTAGGAAACTTGCCTTTTGCTGGACCATCAAAAGTGACAGATAAGGCTACAGAATGATGAAAAAAAATGGATACCCTCTCTTTGTACAAAGACATGGCTCGAAATTTAGACGTTGATCCCCAGGAGAGGATGAATGAAAAACAGGAGGGACCATATCTTGGTTACCATTGAAGCCTTTTTGTAAAATAACCATGTCCAGTGTAAAATGTAGGCATAGTTCTGAAATGAAAAAGGCTCAATCTCACCAGCACGCCTGGTCGTCGTAGTGGCTACCAAGATCAGAACCGTACGAGAAATGTACTTGATAGACACTACTTGCAGTGGCTTAAATAGAAAACTGCAGTTGTTGAAGTTCCAAAAAAAGGTCCAATGGTTTCCTATTTATTTATTTATTTATTTCACATTTATTTAGGCATTTATAAAGCGCGTCTAACCCTGGGGCATCTGGGCGCTGACATTCTTAAAAAGTTACATGTTACAAGAAAAGAAGAACACATTATTGGTTACCGGTTACATACATATCATATGATACTGGGAGCAGACGGTATGACATACAATCATAGATTTCATAGAATACATTTCTGCAGGACGGTAATTACCTTAGGTTGAGTGTGTGTCATATGAGGTCAGGCGGGGTTACTGACATGTTAACAGGGGCAATAGGAATTCTATGTAGTTCATAGGGGGCAATCGAAGTGTCAGTGTGAGTGGTCAGAGGAAGGACGTGTAGATTGTCAGATAGCATGGTAGGTCTAGGTATGTTGTTCTGGTGTGAAAAGTTTTCAGGCCTTTGCGGAAAGTCCAGAATGAGGCCTCGGATCTGAGAGACGGTGGTAGGGCATTCCAGTATTTTGCTGCAAGTACTGGAAAACTGTTGCCTCCTGCATTCTGAAGTTTGAACTTGGGAATTGATAGAAGGTGAGTGTAGGCACTGTGCGTTGGTCTGTTGGATATGTTCAGTGCAAATTCTTTGCAGAGTTATTTGGGAGCTGCATGAGATATGCATTTGTGGGTGAGGTAGAGGGTCTTGAATAGGATGCGGTCCTTTACCATCAGCCAGAGGGCGGCACGTCTGGCCTCGCTGATATGGTTCTTTTTGGGACTATTCAAGGCTGCTCTTAGTGCGTTGTTCTGGATCACTTGAAGTTTTTTAATATTGCTTTGGTTGGTCCCCTGGTAGAGGGCATTACAACAATCCAGTCTGGATAGGATTAGAGCTCTGGCTAATGTTGTGCAGCTGTCTGTGGACAGGAATGGTCTGCATGGGACAATGAGCTTGGATATGTATGCAGCTGCAGGGGCAGTAGTATTAACTTGCCTCTTTAGGGTGTGGTCTGAGTCCAGGTAGATGCCCAACGTTTTCACTTCCTTAGAAACATTCATGGTAATACCATCAATTGTGAAGTAACTGTACATATCGTCGAGTTTATTTAAGCAGTGCTGAGTGCCGATAAAGAGAAGCTCTGTCATTAAGACAGAGGCCGTGTTGGGCCATCCATGCCTGGATGATTTGATAGATTTGGTTGAGGGATTTGGAATCATGATCTTTGGAGCCTGTAAAGGGTATGAGGATTTGGGTGTCATCTGTATAGTTAGTGTATGTGACACCCAAATCATCAAGGTGGTCGATCAAAGGTTTAGTGAATATATTGTAGAGCGTGGCCGATACGCATGAGCCTTGTGTCACGCCACAGGAGACTGGGGCAGGTGGGGCTGCAGCGGATACAGAGAAGACCCTCATGGTCTTGTTGGACAGAAATGATTGTATCCAAAGTATAGCATGAGGAGCGAAGTCGGCGGCCGTTGCCAGGTGATTGCAAAGTGTGTTGTGATCAACGAGGTCAAAGGCCGCTGATAAGTCGAGTAGCAGGAGGAGGGCTATTTTGCAGTTATCTTTGTATTCGTCCATTTGAAATTTAAGATCGAGTAAGGCAGTCTTGATGCCATGTCCTGGCCGGCAGCCATATTGGCGGGGTCCTAGGAGGTCGGAGGTTGCTAAGAGTTTTTGGATTTGCAGGTAGGCTGCGTGATCCAGGATTTTAAGTAGAAAAGGGACCGTTGTTATTGGTCTGTAGTTTGTGGGGATGCTCGGGTTGAGTGTAGGTTTCTTAAGTAAAGGGAGAAATCAGGCACCTTTGAGGTTGGTGGGGACTGTGTTTGTTTGGAAAGAGGTAAGAGTTTATCAGTGAAATAGGCCTATAGTTTTGTGGTTGTTTATCATCTTTGTTATGTTTGGGAAAAAGGACCAGGAGAGCTTTAGCAAAGGTACCTTATGATTTACCCACCACAGAAAAAGATCTGTATAATGGTTCCAGTTTTGGGGAAGAGTGGGGGAAAAATGTGAGAAGAAATCCATGGAAAACCCGTCAGGTCCAGGAGCTTTACCTTTACTTTTTTAAGGTTATTAATGGCCATGGTGATTTCATTCATGTGAATAGGCAAGTCAATGGGACACAAATCTATGTGACTTTAAGCAATTAAAGAAATCATCAAAATCAATATTGGAGTGTATATGATCAGAGTATACAGTTTATCTTATAGAATTTGGTGAAAACATTTAGAATATCCATATCAAAGGTAACCTCTGTGCCCTGCTCACTTTTAATGGTGATGATCCTGGTTCTTTCCTTTTTGACTTTAAGGTATGAGGCTAAAGCTTTCCCTGCTTTATTGGATGATTGATATATTTTGGACTTGAATTTTAACAGGACACCAGAGGCAAGCTCCGTATGTTTTTTATTAATAGAAAATCAAATGGTAACAATTTTTCGATGAAGAGTGTCACTAGGCATAGAAAAGAACTGTTTCTCTAAATTATGGAATTGGGCATGAAGGGTATCTAATTCCTTTCTTGCTTCTCATTTACTCTTGGCAGCAAAACAATATATGGCCCCATAAGTCTGCTTTATACGCATCCCAGTTATTGGCAGGGCAGGTGTCAACATCTTTATTGACTTGGAAGAAAAAATGAGGAAAATCAAGAAAATATTTCTCAAAATTGGGATCTTGAGGTAACGAGTCATTGAATCTCCATCTATTAGTAAAGTTTGTAGTACACCCCAGTTGAATATTATTTATCATGTGAGGGTGGTCTGAGATTGCAGAGCAGTCAATAGTGGAGTCAATTATTGAAGCTGCTAATGTTTTGGTAACACAGATCTAATCGATACAGGAAAAGCAGTTATGAGGAATGGAATGAAAAGTAAAATCTATATCTGTAGGGTGTGCCAATCTCCTCGAGTTGATAACACAATTTTCTGACAGGCAGCTTGTGAATTCTGTGTGTGTTTTACTACTTTTAAATTAACAAGGAGATGTTCTGTCCTGGAAAGGGACGATAAAATTATTGAAGTCCCCACACAATATAAAATTGGGAAGGTCAGAATCATACATTTCAAATCTCGCCAGAATTTGCAATCAGGAGAAGTAGAAAACCGCCATTTTCTGTGGCGTACCGCAAGGAGCAAACTTGTCACGGCTCCTCTTTAATTTATACCTGTAGTTCTAGATAACATATGTGCACAATTTACTAACTACACCAGCGATACCCTGCTGGTGGTGGAGTTGAGTAGTGACTTTACAAAGGACAGCTCCACAGTGAACACACTGTATTATAGAATTGAATCCTGGATGGAGACTAATTGGATGTGCTTTAATGGCAATAAAACAGAGCTGATGATTTTTGGGTCCCACCAAGCTCTGGACAAACTAACTTCCCAATATGAGTCCTTCTATATCAAAGACTCCTCCATCCAGGCAGTGGGTAAGGTGAAGACACTAGGGATGATATTGGAAGCCTCAATGAGTGCAGAAGCACAGGTTATGTATGTGAGTAAAAACTGTTCATGCTACCTCAGGCTCCTCAGAGCAATTAAACCGTACCTGAGCGAATAAAACTGCCACTATTGCTAGAGCGACCATATTGTCACGGTTAGACTATGGGAACGCACTTATGCTAGGAGCAAATAAACATTGCATTGCAAAATGCCAGCTAATCCAGAACAATGCAGTCAGAATAGTGAAACAGAAGTCTAAGAAATAGCATATTAGCAATGACAGAAGAGACCTGCATTGGCTGACCGTGGAAGACAGGATACAGTTCAAATCCATGACACTGGTCCATAGATGTCTTTATGGGAATGGACCAGCGTACCTTAAAACAAAAATCGTACGTTACGTACCAGGGAGAACCTTGAGATCACAATCCCTTGGCCACATCATAGTGACACCATACAAGAGAATAAATGCTCTAGACAAAGCCTTCCCAACAGCAGCTGCAACCAAATGGAATAATTTGTCGTTACACTTGAGATTAGAGCCTAAATAAACCACATTTAGGAAAAAACTCAAAACCCACCTCTTTAAGTAAAATCAGAAATGGTCCCATAAGTTAGTCGGGTGGCCTTCTATCAGGGTTATGCAATGTGTCCCGTCTCCACGTAAGTTTATCTGTCTTTGTCTTAATGTTGCACCCCGATGCCTACGGTCCTACGGCACAGTATAAATAAATAACTAATAAATAAATAAAATAGGCCCATATACATTAAGGATAGAGATGGTCTGAGATGCAATTACTAACTTAGCTAAAACCCATCTACCTTTAGCATTTGCATCTATATGGAGAATCTGGTACTTTTTAAATTAAAATTCCCACGCTATTATGCTTACACTTCAACTACCCAATATTTGTTTAACTTCGTAGATTCCTGTAGTGATAAATGAGTCTCCTGTAAGCACGCAATAGTTGGCTTGAATCTATTAATATGAGCTAAAACCTTTTGCCTCTTAATCGGACAGTTAAGACTCTTAACATTCCAAGTCATACACTTAAGGGTCATTTTTCAACTGGAGATAACAATAATAATTTTCATCAGTGAATATATCATTTAAAACATGTTTCAAGATTAGAAACTTTACAAATATTGTGTAGATAATATCTAGCAGAGCAATAGTCATGCCCTTAAGACCGCCAAAAAAGGAAAAAGAAAACAGAAAAAAAGAAAAATGTAAAAAATATGAAAAAGATGAACAAAAAGAGTCACTGCAACATCTGATCCCAGGGTGCATAGAAAAAAAGAAATTTGAGATCTGTAATAATTTACATGAGTCCACCCACCCGGCAAGTAAAAAAAGAGATAAAAGATGGGATGGGTTTGAGATTGGAATCATACAATGTAGATATATTATCGGTTACTGTTCTTCCTATTAATACTTACAGAATAATTTATTAAATTGGACCGTCAGCTCTGGTCAATGAATTAGGTCTGGTCTACCGGCACAGGGCACTTCTGGGGGGATTTGGATCAGCGGCGTGGTTCTGGTCAATTTCAACTGCACCTCAGACTGGATTTGGAAGGGTCCCTTCTGGTTACTGGACACGGTAGATAGCCAGATGCAAGTTTTCAGCAGGCAAGCCTAATGGTAGCCAGCCAAGCTGAATTAAAGTTAAGTCCCTTCAAGTTTGGGATTTTTGCAGTTGGTCAGGCTAGCAATAATTTTGCAATGCTAGAATCTGGATTCTGCAAAGAACTCTGGATCTCTCAAAGAATTCTGGAGTCAGCTACAAAATGAAGAGTTCTGGAATAAGGTGCTGCACGGACATCTGGATGGGTTCTGGAAGCAGGGTGTTCTGGAAGCAGTCTCTCTGGAAGCAGTGTCCCTGGAAGCAGTGTCTTTGTGTAGTCAAACTCCTATATTTATCCATTACAAATTTTATGGCATGGGCAGAACTTCAAAAAATACCCCCATGTCTGCGAGTGGCTACAGGGGTGCACCTTGTTTTGGTTGGCAGCCTAAACAGAGCTGTCATCTTATGACAGGATTTAGGAACTCCCACCTGGATTTTTACCCAAAACATACTTTTGCACAAATGTACATTTCTACCATTATGTACCCTCATAAAATGAGACACATATTTTTCACATTTGATTGTCTACATTTACATTCAATTTCCATCTTTGTGAAAGCTGTATTGGTCATTCTATGGATTTTTTTAAATCAGTTTTACGCATAACACTTTGGATCAATCATATCTAATTCGACACATCTCAGGACGCTGATCAGTGGATCGTGTACATACAATTTTAAGCTTGCAACAGTAATAATTTTGCCACAATCATTGTTTTAGTGTATCTTTGTTCCCTTATGTAATAAGAACTCCTACCACATCTTCAACTGTCTAGCATAAGTTCAGATTTATAAGTTTGTATTTTTCACTTGTCTACTTATTTTGGCTGTCATGTTAAATGGCCTAAAGTTTTGAGGCAAAACAAGTAATTTCCATTCAAAATCCAGTCCAGGTTTTTTTTCTTGCTTCCAAAGTGAGCAGATGGCAAGTCCTTTGAAGTTCACTGAGGAACCTACCCTACATCCTGCTCCTCCTTGCACAGGCCAATTCTCAGCATGTCCTTTGTTCTTTGGTCAGCCCGCAGACGAATGTCTAATGTAGCCCCATTGAGTGGCTTGCTGGGAATATGCGTGAACCATTAGCCTTCCTGTTCTCAAGGGAGTGTCAACGGAGATGTCAGTTTTCCCAGGCCAGGCCCTGTCAGATCAGAGTTCACATGTGGATTGGCTTCAGACTGGATTCCTATACATTAAAATCTTTTCAGTTCACATATAAAATATATAAGTAAAGTGTATAAAAGATTTAAACATTTTAAAAGAATTAGCCCTTCACCAACATGCTTGAAATAGTGGATTTTGCAATTTTTCAGGACAAAGAAAATACATTTAAGATACGTTTTACAGCCAATTCCTTTAGGCAGCTGTCAGGCTGTGATGCTTGGATTCCTCTGACTGTCTGAAGGAGCCATGATTTCAGCACACTTGCCTTTCAACAATTCACTGGGGAAAATAACTGAATTTAGCGCCAAAACAGCACTTTGGAGAATGCCATTGATTAGGACACTGTATTTAGGGTCATTTTCGTATTTTAGCCATTCCGTGGGCTTGTTTCCAGTGACAGATGACAGATGGCAGATGACAGATGACGGCAGCGATGACAGATGACAGCAGTGATGACAGATGACAGATGACGGCAGTGATTCCTGCTTTTACACCACTTTGCCGGTGTATGTGGCAGGGTGTGCATCTCTTTTGATGGGTTATGAGCTCTGCACAATTTTGCAGACTTAGTGCACACATGGGTTATTGCTTCCATTCTTGGCAAAGGGGTGCAGCGTGGCGCAGTGGCATGGATAAAAATACTCCACATATCCCCCCAGCTCCATCGTGACCTCCGGTCTTAGGGGAGTTGGACAAGTGGAATTATTTTTCTTCTGGTCCATGTGAAAAATCCGGTTGCCTCTCCCATCAGCGATAGATGCGACACGCTCTCCTTGCTGGTTCTGGTTGGGAGTATGGAGCGACACTCTGGGCTCTGGGTTCTTTTTCCGGTCCCCGAGGTGTCCTCCTTGGTGATTAGATGATCCTTAGTTTCAGTGCTAGAAAACAGAACATAGCATGGTTATGGACATTTCTCCACTACTACTCCCCGAGGGATGTAGTGGGGTAGATTCATGCATTGAATTACAATATTCAATATTCCCCACCTATGTTTAATCATGGTCTTAACACTCTTCTCGCACATACACAGTGAACATTTAGTAATTCTTTTATGTCTGCCGATCTTCCCCCTATGGGTTTCTGGTCGGCTCCTCTATTTGCCGCAAATTATTCCTGGGATGGCAACTCTTCAGCTGGTTTATGTGGACCCACTTGTCTTTCCCCTCTGTCAAACTGTCCTTGGGGATGCGGATTCTGTAAGCGACTGGTGAGATTCTGTCCACAATTTCAAAAGGACCCCGCCAAGTTGGGAGGAATTTGCGCTCTTTGGCTTGGCTCCTTTGGAAATTGTACAAGTAGACCCGGTCTCCTACTTGATATTCTTTTTTAGTTGTCTTAAGATCATAGTGGGTCTTCATACTGTCTGCAGATCTTTCTAGATTCCGCTGAACATAAGCAAAAGCATGTTGAAGGTGTTTTCTCAGATTCTCAACATACTCATGAGTTGTGGAGGCATTTATCAAGGTCTGCTCTTGGGTTCTGTAGAGCAGATGCCGGGGTAGCACCATCCTTCGTCCAGTCATCAGCTCAAATGGAGACATTTTAGTTGCAGATGAAGTGGTAGATCTGATGGCCATCAGGACAAGAGGTAATGGAATGTCCCAACTTGGCCCAGAATCTGCCACAAACTTTTTAAATATGCTCACAATATTTTTATTGTACCTCTCAACTCCACCACTAGAGGACCGCCGGTAGGCAATGTGTAGTTTCCTTTTTACCCCAAGTATCTCCCACATCTTTGTCATCACTTCGCTAGTGAAGTGGCTACCTTGGTCTGACTCAATCCTTTGGGGTAGTCCAAAACGTGAGAAGATGTGATTGATCATCAGGTCAGCTGCTGTTTCTGCCTTGCAATTTGGGGCCGGGACACATTCCACCCATTTAGTAAACAAGCATGTTACTGTAAACATGTACTTGTTCCCCCTAGAGGAGCGAATCACGGGCCCGATAAAATCGACTTGCAAATCTGACCAAGGCATTGTCATACCCCTCTTTTGGAGGGGAGCACAGTGTGTGAGTGATGTTGGCTGAAATTGTGCACACACAAGACACCCCTTCAAGTATTGGCCGAGGTCCTGCCCCATGTGTGGCCAGAATGCAACCTCTCGCAAGACTTCTAATGTCGTATGAAACCCCTGATGACCGGCTGTGGCCTCATCATGGGCGTGACATAGCATCAGGCTTCAGAATGGGGTAGGGACCACCCACTGGCCATGGCCAGATATGGATCTCCTCACCAACAAGCCGTCTTGGATTCAGAACATTTTTGGACATTTCATCAACACTCTGAGGTCCTCTTTCCCAATGTAATCGGTATCCGTCAGGGGAAAGTTCTCAGGGTCCTCAATGTGTTGATAAAACTTACCAATTATTGGATCCCATTTTTGAGCCATAATCAAATCAGCATTTGGGGTCTCCTTACTCCATTGGGCAATTGAGAGTTCATTGTCAACATTTGTCTGGGACCTAGTGATAGCAGTGACCTGGATTTCCCCCAACAGGGACTCAATCTCAAGTAAATATCCTTGGATGGCTCCTGTTTTGGCCAGCTGATCAGCTAGGTCATTTCCAGTTTTGTCTGGTACTTCTGCTTTTGACTGACCCTTGATCTTTTTCCAGTAGATGGTCATCCCATTTGAGGTGACCAGATCTTCAATGTTCTATATTAGTTTTCTGTATTTCAGTGGTTTATTGTTAGCACATAGCATGCCTCTGGTTTTTCAATTGACCAGGTGCTCCATGAACCTGTTCCGTACATAATCTGAATCAGTGATTATGACCAGTTCGTGGAGTTACTGTTGGACAGCAGTGCGAATGACTTGATGCACAGCCCTCAGCTCTGCCACTTGACTACTCTGGGGACCGATTTTGTACCCAGTGGAAGGTTCTGGGGCATCATTGACCCATGCATTCCCCAAGCCAGCCACAAGTTCCTTTTCTCTGTTGTTGTCAACATGGTAGGAGCACCCATCCACATAGACAGTGGGCATTCCCTCACACTTGTCTTCTTCATAGACTTTGTGTTGGGAATTAAGGTATGCCTCCATGTTGTCCTCGATTTTAAGACTTTTGTCCTCGAAACAGTTTTATCTGGCACAATCATGCAAGTCAGCCAGACCTTGCGCGAGGGGACTTTTCTTGTTTTGGCCATATCTGACCTCCACAGGAAAGCCTTGCATTGACAGAATCCAAGGAGTAATTTGGGAATTACTCACATTTCCGGCCCGGATTCTGTCAATTTGAAGATATTGCAGGGGCTGGTGTGGAGTCTCCACTATGATGTGTTCCCCCTGGATAAACGGCGGTAATTCTTCAATGCTCACACCGTTGCCAGGAGTGCCTTCTCGCAATCGTTGAATTTTCCTCCATAGAGGATAAAGTCTTACTCGCATAGGAGATTACTTTATTGACCTTGTCATGCTTTTGGTATAATACTACAGTCAAGCATGTATTTGAGAACCCTGTCTCAAAGAAGAACTCCTTGTATTTGACAGGGTAAGCTAGGCAAGGCGCTTGTGTGAGGCTTCTTTTGAGTCGTCTTACTGCCTTGGCTTGTTCTGGACCCCACTCCCACTTGACCCCCCCTTCAAAAGATGGATCAGAGGTCTCTTGATGTCTGTGTAGTCCTCAATTAACTTTCTGCTATAATTAGTCAGTCCAAGGAGGCTCCTTAGCTCCCGCAGAGTTGTGGGGTCTTTTAGTTTCTGGAGTGCTTCTACTTTCTTTTCCTGGGGACAGAGACCCTCAGGAGTTATCTCACGCCCCAAGATATTGACACGAGTCCTACACCACTGTGCCTATTGGAAAGAGAGTGTTGCTCCGGCAGCCCTCAACTGTGTCAGAACATAACGGATCTCCGCTATGTGTTCCTCCACAGTTGAGCTTTGGATTAAAACATCATCTACATAGGCCAGGTTACCCCTTTCACCCAAGTTGGGCATGGCCTTATGCAGAAAGATATTATATTCATTGCCGGAGTTGATGTATCCGAAGGGAGTCCGGGTCCAAGTGCACTGCGTCCCCCAAAGGTAAAGGCCAGCTTGTATTGGTCCTCCCTACTGACAGGTACAGTCCAGCACCCATTGGTCAGGTCCATTGCAGTGTATACCTTTGACCCCTGGATCTGGGCCAGCCCTTGGTCAATGTAGGGAAGAGGCCATCGGGAAGTATGGACCCATTTTGTTGAGCTCCCTTAGGTCAGCACAGAGTCTCCACTGGCTATTTGGTTTCAAAATCCCAAGCACCAGGTTATTGAAGGTGCTGTGGACTGGACGAATTATCCCACGGGACTCAAGGTTCTTAATTATTTCTGTAAGGGACTCCATTGATGCGAGATGCAAGAGATATTGCTTCACAAACACTGGAGTCATGTCAGGGTCCATGGGAATTGTTGTTGTGTGGATGTCGGTGCGACAACAGTCATATGAGTCCACTGCAAAGAGATCTTGAAAATCTAAAAAAAATTGTTTCAATTTTTTCTTTTGCTCCAGAGTCTCACAGGCATCAGCTAGGTTGACTCTCTCTTCAACCATCTGCCTGAAGCCCAGAAAGACTTCTGGTTTGGCTATCTCAGCGGCCTCCTCCAGCTGGGTGGAGAAGTACTGACTTGGACTGATGGCTTCAGGTGGGGAAGGCAGTCCTGCTGGACTTGAAAGATCACCTCATCTTTCCTGAAGTCACAAGTCACCTCTTCCTTACCATAAGGGCAGGAAGAGTACACCAGGAAATTCCCCCCATGCCGAGTGAAGATCCTGTCTGGTGTTGTGTCATTGTCGCTATCACTGTCAAAACAGTCATTGGGGATTGGTCCTACCAGTTCGTTACCTACATCTATGGAAAAATGTCAGTCATCAACCACCATTCCAATAATGGTGCCTGCGCCCAGAGTGATACTCCTATGGTCGCTGTTATCCACCTCTATTGGAATGGTGTTGTGTTCTGTATTGACTAGGGGTGTTGGGTTTAACCCCAACCCTTGCTGTTGGAAATGGGCATTGAGGTGAACATATGCGCCAGAATTTTTCAGTTTCTGTCCTCTTCATTTTTTGCTTTAAGTGAGAATTGTCGGGTCCATTCTGGGATGGTGACTTCCTCTCCAATCTGAATTTCAACTGCATATGGCAGCAGTTGAACTGACCGAAATGCTTTCTCTGGATCATCAAAGTCCATGGGATTACGCGCTAATCGGGACCAAGCTTTGAACTTTATTAGGTCCAAACTAATGGCAAAGTGATTGAGAATGTCACTACCTAAATAAAATGCAGCAGGGACACCTCGCACGACCCAACAATTATGGACTATGCTCTTGTTGCCTATAAAAAATTTGAGCATACACCTGCTAGGCAGGAGATTTCTGGAATTGGGTGTTTCCAGGTCCATTTCACATTTGTTTAACAATTTAAATGTGGGAATGGCTGGATCTTTTGGGAGTTTTCGGAACATGGCTTCGCTGATGAAGCTCTCACCGTTGTTCACACACACTCGGGCGAGAACAGATTCCTTCCCCTCATTTAACTGAATAGGGATGAACAACTGTTCTCCAATTTTCTGAATGTCAGCCAAGCTTTGAGCTGGTTTCTCATCATTTTGGACTACAGCAGTGGGATTTTCTGATTGTGAATTTGTGTAGAATTTCAGAGTATTCCCTTCCAGTATGGAATGCCATTTGAGACTGGAAGGAAGGTTGATTTTCAGAAATGGAGAGGACTTCCCATCACCAGTTTGTTGTCCTACTGCAATTACTGTCACGTCAGGGGTTTGGTGTTTTTTTCAATTTGGTCACGTTTTTGTTCAACCATGTGGCAGTTGCCATTTAAACTAACATGGTTGACACTCTGTTTTAATTTTATTGGTCGGTTAGTCTGGGTCCAGAGGACCTTGTTTACACAATCTATGAGGGGAGACAACCTACGCAAGATGTCATTCCCTACTAAACATGGTGTACCCTCTGGAGTCACAACTATAACTGGGTGCTTCACCTTGTGTCGTCCAATTTTAAGGTCTAAATCTGCAGTCCCCTCGACAGGAATTTCCTTCCCATCGAAGTTCTGAAGTTTTCCAGGAAGAGGGGTGAGAGGGATTTGGTATTTCTCTCCCCTCCCCGAATTCAGCTGATCAAAGGCCCTTTTTGACAGAAGGGTGGCTTGGGATCCAGTGTCCACCAGTGCCAAAAATGTACATTGCCCCTGTATTTGGACCAGGGCATAAAATCTTCCCTCCTTTTTTTCAAGAGGGCAAAGATAATGTGTATTTTGGGCCAATTGGTGGGTTAATTTCTTTGCTTTTGATTCTGACTGAGGGGGGATTTGGGTAGGATTTTGTTTGGGATCTTGGGAACCTGTAAGAAAAAGGTGACAGTTGGATATGGGGGGAGTTTTGGGCTCCCCCGGTTCTGATTCTGGGCTGCCCCCCCCCCCATTTTGGGAGGCAGTCACCAGAATTGGTTTGGGGACGGTGATTTTCTTGCTGTTCATTCTGGGGTTCAATGATGTGTGGTTTTAACTTTGTCCCCATATCTACCCAGTCTTGATCAGGATCTCTCGGGACCCATTTTTCTTCTGGAGGAGTTCCCCCCTCCCTGAAGGAGAAGACCCTTTTCCCAGAATCTTCTGAGGACCCCTCTCCTTCAAATTGGAAGATTCTAACCTCCTCCACAAAATGGGTCTTT
Source organism: Ambystoma mexicanum (assembly GCF_040938575.1). NCBI lineage: Eukaryota > Metazoa > Chordata > Amphibia > Caudata > Ambystomatidae > Ambystoma > Ambystoma mexicanum. Next base: position 674,792,761 of record NC_090933.1, on the reverse strand, counting down.
TTAGGCCCTTTATTTCTCCTACCCTCCCTCTGTTCCTTAGGTTGTAGACTTTCGGGGGCAGGAGATTCTGGTTCTGGTTCCTGGGTTTCCAGGGGCTTTTCACAATTGAGGATGGAAGCTTCCTCTAAGGCTTTACACCCCCCTTCCCCTGTGCCTCCTCCCTGGGAACCGGTGGGTTATCGGGGTTCTCTCCCCGTCATTGCTCTGGAGTACCAAACCCTTGATTTGAGGGGTTCCGGGCCACCATGTTCATCTGAGGGTTCTGCTGAGCCCTCAACATGTGACCCAGATCCTGTGCCAAGTTCTGGACCTGGCGCCCCAGTTGGGACACCCTCTCTGGCTGGTATGGGGTTCTCCGGTCCATCCTAGGTTGATCACGGGAAGGGTAACTATTCCTTCTCCCATAATACCCTTGGTTGGGATAATTTTGGTACCCCTCCACCCTTGGGCTCCTCATTCCCGAATTGGAATGTCTGGGCTCAGGAAAGTGGGGAAAGTAAGAAGGGTTGTTTTGGGGTTGATGTTTGGTGGGTACCAGGGAAAGAAACTCAACCCGGCATTTGGGGGTTTACTGCCCTCCTGGGGAAAGTTAGGAGGGAAGTTTCCTGGATCGGCAGCTGCCTGGTTGGATCCCTTTCCCCCTTGGGCTGAGGGAGTCCACACATAGTCCAGGATGGGTCTGCTGCCCTTGTAACGGGGGCTGATGTAGTCAGGGGAGTTAGGGGTCCCATCTGTGGGGTTACCTCCCTGACTCCTTGTTTGGGATTGGCCCGAGGGCCTTCTGGGTCTTTGGTTAGGACGATTTTGCGCAGGAATATTTGTAGGCCCCCCCCCATCTCCAGATCTAAAATGGGGGCAACATTCATCTCTGCCACCTTAGCAGCAGCAGGGGTGTTGGTTGGTTTTGGGCTTTTATTGACACTTTTATTTTCTACCGGTTTCTGCACTTCATAAATGCGAGTTGCTTGTTCAATGACCCAGTCTAGTGATCTCTTCTCATGAAAGTCCCTCACCAGCTGGGTCATAATGTATTAAGGGAGTGCATTAAAGAAGGTATTGATGAACTCCCTACTGTCTGTGTGCACCCTCCTGGTGGTCTGCGCAAAGGCACGTTTCAGCTCCTTTACAAATTCTTGTGGGGCCTTGTCTTCCCCACATTGCAGATTGTAGGTCGCCTTGCGGGCCTCTTGAGGGTTTCTGTGTATTGAGAAATGCTTTAAGATTGCCGCCCTATAGGTAGACCATTTCGAGTGGTTCTGGTCCTCCAGCCCCGCAAAGAAGCTGGAGTATTCAGGGGAAAATGTCCACTTGACATATTGCATGCAACTTTGGCTATCCTTCAGGTGGAAAGTATCCATCATTTGCTCATACAACTCGAGGTGCTCCGAAACTGAATATTTGGTATTTTATTGGTAGGGTGTTATGACACTCCTAATGGCCTTGATTTGCTTGAGGGGATCTTTCAATAGGGCCCTCTTAATTTTGTTGGCCTTTTTAGCTTTGCTCACCCTTGTCCACTCATCCTCTGACTCAGAGGCACTGCTACAGGAGGTGGCTGTCTGATCCTCTAGGCTCTCCCTGATTCTGCGGGCTTGGGAATGGCTTGCAGAATGTGGGGGCCTAGTCTCTTGTGACCTGTGGCACTCAGAAGAGTCTTCTGACTCTCCCTTGCTCCCAGGATTGGCTGAGTACCCCCCCACTGCCCTAGCTGGGGAGCGGTTTTTAAGATGCTCTTTGTGGGCCTAGTTTCATGAATTCCCCACTAAATTTGACAGACTGATCCGTTGGTAGGTGATATTTTTGAGGATCCAGTTCTCTGAATCTCCCCCCATTGGAGTCTTCCTGATCAGAGAAGCTGACCCTAATATTTGGGAATCTGTACATAGATGCCCGCCCATCCATTTCTGGAAGGCGCTGATCTGTCAGTCCCATGTTTCCCATTGTGCTGAAGTCTACCATCCCCGTGGCCCTTGCTTCATATGAGTCGTTGGACATGAGGACGGCAGAGTCCATGGGACTGAAGGGATTAAAGTCCCTGATGACAGGGGTCCTGAGGTTATGTTCAGGGGTTTCTCTTTCGCTTCTTACCTCATCTCTTTCAGCCCCTATTCCCTGATGACATGCCAAAATCTGACCCTTTTGCTCTTCTATTAAGGCCTTACTGGTCTCTATGATTTGTTCTTGCACAGCTATCTGTTTGTGGAGTCTGTCTTTCTTTTCACAGAGAGCCTAATTTTCTCTCTGTGCTTCCTGCCTAGATTGGGAATACTGGGCCAATTTTTGTTGCAGGAGACTCACCTCCTGAATTTGGTCCTTATTGGCTTGAGTATTCTTTTCCAAAGCATTCTCCACCCAGCTGGTGTGCTCTAGTAGCTTTTCATAATCAGTTTTGATTTCACCAAACTCCTGAAGGGCCAGCATTCTTTCCTCTAACTCAGTTTTCAATTGGCTGAATTCCTGGCCTAAGGCGTCCCTCTCCTGACTTAGAGGGCCCCTTTGTGCAGCCAGGTCGTCCCTCTGTTTTTTAAATACACTAGATTTCTGGCGCTCCTCATCAAATTCCTCTTGAGAATGGATGTCTTTAATAATTAATTTACTGTTTTCCTCTTTTAATTTGTCTCTTTGGTCCTGTATGATGACCACCTGTTCTGCGCAAACTCTATTAAAAGTTAATTGTTGCGCCAGCTTTTGTTTGTTCTGTTGTAAAGAGTCAAACCTTTCCTGACACTCTTTTGGCAGTGTCTGTACTTGGGTATTTTGTTCTGCATTCTCTTGCTGTAAGAGAGCCAGAACTTCTTGGAGTTTGGTGATATACTGCCTAGCCTTTGTTTCTGATTGTTTGCTATCCAGGAGCCTTTGCTCTGCAGAGTCCAGATTGCTCTGGATTTTCTGCAGTACTTCCCCTTGCCTCTTTGTCAAATCTATATGGTCTGCATGCTTTTCCTGTATAATTCCTACGTGGAGGTACAGGCAGGCCGCTATTTTGGCAATTTTACACTGCTCCTCTTTTATTTTTGGGGCCATGTATAGTTTGCTAAGTGCTTGATGTAATGGACCCTTGTCCTGCCAGGTATCAAGGTCGATTTCAGTGATTTGTTGTTTTATTCGCTGCAGCCATACCTGTTCGTCCTGTTGTGGCCATTCACCCCTGACAAACAATTTGTGCAGGAAGTGTTCCCTAGCAATATTAATTTCCACTGGGGTCACCAATCTGGAAACATTAATTTCCTTCTGACTTATCTCAGGGTTACTTTACTTTTGCAAACAGGTCCAGTTCCTTTGAGTATTTGTTTTGAGGGTTGCTTGTAGAGTGTAGCACAATATGCCAATCCAGCAAGGTGTATGTACCCTGCTGGCTAGTATGCTGGGTTAGGCTGTCATGAGTGGTATGTCAAATTCAGGATCCCAGACCTGAGCCCCCAAGCTGTAAGTGATTTCAATCTGGCACATACCCAAGTCTCGCCCAGCATGTAGTGCGCAAATTAAACCCTTATTTATTTTTATCTATAAATTCAATATTCTGAACGATATAGCACTCATATCACACCCTTCTCCTGAGACCCCCCCGGTCACACTGAACCAGGAATCAGGCTAGTTTGCAAAGGTAGATATTTAATTATGTATTTAGAATTTAAATCACAAGATATTTTAACAGGTAATAACAATCACCAATTGGGTGACAGAACACGGAATAATATCTTGAATGCACTAGGAATCAAGTAATGAGCACCAAAAACAATGCAGCAAAGAAAAGAATACTTTTGGACTGGTTTAGAACAGATAGCGTTTATGGTTAGGGGTTCCCCCTGAACAACTCTCAACCCACTAATAGGCAATTTAACTAGATGTGAGGAGAGAGCAGGTACTCAGGAATAACACATCTCAAACAGAATATCACTCCCACCTTTCCCCTTTAAACACAAGAGAAAAACGGAATTGACTTTTCAACTGTCAGCATGGCTTTGAAATTGGCTGAGCAAAAACATCAAAATGCTTACATTATTATACATTTCTACGGGAGCCGCTTTGGACAGATGCAAGCAAACAGCAGCAATTATTTAATCAAAAGGAAACAGTTGGCATCTCAAAGTCAAAGTGGGAAATAATTTAAAGCTAATTCACACATGTAAAACATTTCAAAATGTCAGTTTGCTGCAAAATTTTCCTTAAGCGATTTTTGCTATAATGGGTCAATTGCCCTGTTTCGCACTGCGGTTCTGGATTCTAGAGATAGCTAAGGATGTTGGTTACAAGTGGGAGTTGAAATTTAGTTTCTATCTTTAAAATTGAAGGAGTTATAGAGGTTTTTGTGAGAGGCGTTTTTGCAAAATAGGCACGAAAATGGAAAACAGAAATTCGGTTTAAAACTGACAGTTTTCTTATACTATATTAAGGACTACAAAAAAGAGAATGCCACACAGGAATCAGTTATTCACGGCCAATCATAACTCTATTCATGCGTGATACTCTAGTTTCCGTTTGGTTTGGGAATTACTTTTCTTAATCAAATCAATAAGGAATTATGGTTTAGTAACACAGATGACAGAAAAGTCAGTGCAAGGATAGTTCTAACAATACTATGGTTCTGAATTAAAGATGGGATGGGTTTGAGATTGGGATCATACAATGCAGATATGTTATGGGTTCCTGTTCTTCCTATTAATACTTACAGAATAAGTTATTAAATTGGACCGTCAGCTCTGGTCAATGAATTAGGTCTGGTCTATCGGCACAGGGCACTTCTGGAGGGATTTGGATCAGTGGCGCGGTTCTGGTCAATTTTGGACTGCACCTCAGATTGGATTTGGAAGGCCCCTTCTGGTTACTGGACATGGTAGATAGCCAGATGCAAGTTTTCAGCGGGCAAGCCTAATGGTAGGCAACAAGGCTGAATTAAAATTATGTCCCTTCAAGTTTGGGATTTTTGCAGTTGGTCAGGCTAGCAATAATTTTGCAATGCTAGAATCTGTATTCTGCAAAGAAATCTGGATCTCTCAAAGAATTCTGGAGTCAGCTACAAAATGAAGAGTTCTGGAATAAGGTGCTGCGCGGACATCTGGATGGGTTCTGGAAGCAGGGTGTTCTGGAAGCAGACTCTCTGGAAGAAGTGTATCTGGAAGCAGTGTCTATGTGTAGTCAAACTCCTATATTTATCCATTACAAATGTTATGGCATGGGCAGAACTTCAAAACACATCTCCATGTCTGTGCGTGGCTACAGGCGTGCACTTTGTTTTGGTTGGCAGCCTAAACAGAGCTGTCATCTTATGACAGGATTTAGGAACTCCACCTGGATTTTTACCCAAAACATACTTTTGCACAAATGTACCTTTCTACCATTATGTACCTTCATAAAATGAAACACATATTTTTCACATTTGATTGTCTACATTTACATTCAATTTCCATCTTTGTGAGAGAAGTATTGGTCATTCTATGGATTTTTATCGTTTTTACATGTAACCCTTTGGATTAATCATATCTAATTTGACACATCTCTGGGCGCTGATCAGTGGATCGTGTACATACAATTTTAAGCTTGCATTAATAGTTTTGCCACAATCAGTGTTTTAGTGTATCTTTGGTCCCTTATGTAATAAGAACTCCTACCACATCTTCAACTGTCTAGTATGAGTTCTGATTTATAAGTTTGTATTTTTCACTTGTCTACCTATTTTGGCTGTCATGTTAAATGTCATAATGTTCTGAGACAAAACAAGTAATTTCCATTCAAAATCCCGTCCAGGTTTTTTTTTCTTGCTGCCAAAGTGAGCAGGTGATCAGTCCTTTGAAGTTCACTGAGAATCCTCCCCCACATCCTGCTCCTCTTAGTAGAGGCCAATTCTTAGCGTGTCCTTTGTTCTTTTGTCAGCCCACAGACGAATGTCTAATGCAGCCCAATTGAGTGGCTTGCTGGGATTATGCATGAACCATTAACAGCCAATAGCCTTCCTGTTCTCAAGGGAGTGTCAACGGAGATGTCAGTTTTCCCAGGCCAGGCACTGTCAGTTCAGAGTTCACATGTGGATTGGCTTCAGACTGGATTCCTATACATTAAAATCTTTTCAATTCACATATAAAATATATAAGTACAGTGTATAAAGGATAAAAAAAATTAGCCCTTCACCAACATGCTTGTAATAGTGGATTTTGCATTTTTTCAGGACAAAGAAAATACATTTAAGCTAGGTTTTGCAGCCAATTCCTTTAGGCAGCTGACAGGCTGTGATGCCTGGATTCCTCTGACTGCCTGAAGGATCCATGATTTCAGTACACTTGCCTTCCAACAATTCACTGGCGACAATAACTGAATTTAGCACCAAAACAGCACTTTGAAGATTGACATTGATCAGGAATCTGTATTTAGGGGTATTTTCGGATTTTAAACATTCTGTGGGCTTGTTTCCAGTGACAGATGACAGATGGCAGATGAGAGATGACGGCAGCGATGACAGATGACAGCAGTGATGACAGATGACGGCAGTGATTCCTGCTTTTACACCACTTTGCCAGTGTATGTGGCAGGCCGTGCATCTCTTTTGATAGGTTATGAATGCTGCGCAATTTTGCAGACTTACTGCGCACAGGGGTTTATTGCCTCCATTCTTGGCAATTTCCTTTCCCCATTGGCAAAGGGATGCAGTGTGGCGCAGTGGTGTGGATAAAAATACTCCACACAGGGTGGTAGGAAAGTCATTCTTTTCTCCTTTGGGGTGTCATTTTAGAGACATCCTGTGAGATGAAGATCCTGTGTCCATTCCATACCAGATGATCCATTCCTTTAGCCCTTTGTAAATTCAATTGAAGTTGTGTATATTCAAGCAGCAGAAGATTATTGTTCTACGTGCATTTTTCTCCAAAGGATCTGCTCTCTTGGGCCCAATTCTGTGTGCCCTTTGAATATTACGGACAATGGATGAGTGTAAATTCAGGATACTAAGTAAGGTTTTCTTCAGGAAAAGGGCAACACCTTCTCCTTCAATTCCTTCTGGAAACTTTCCAAGGCTTCATTTTGTTTTTGTAGAGTAAGTATTGATTCTTCCATATTGGCAACACAGCTGGCAATATCCTCAGTAGTGCTGACTCTTCTTTCAACTTCCTCAATTCTGCTTTCAAAGTTGGCCCAGCGTTCATCCATCTGTTGGAGCATAGCATTGGTGGATTCCATACAAGGTTTAACTGCCCTATTTTGCAGCAGAAAAGATTCCATAATAGCTTCCAATAAAGTTTGAGCAGGAGGGGGGAGGAGTCACTTTTTGACCTTATTAATGTGGTTGTTACTTGCGTTGAGTATTCTTTTTTTGTAAGTACTTTAGACAGCTTTTTGTGAGGCCATTCTGAAAGTCTAATCTGTTTGGTAAGTATTACCTTTAAGTATTCTGCAGGGCACCCACACCTGCTTATCATGCTGCAGATTCACCTATATTAAATACTTATTCTCAGAAAGCCTTGAAGAAAAGCACAACACTGGTATTGTATAGTGATGCCTTGAGGCCGGTAACTTGAAGAATAGGATGAAAAACAAAAGGCTAGAGATGAATATATATTTTTCATAAAATGTCAATTAGTTTGCATAAGGCCGTTTTAGTTAGGTAGGTTGAGACCCATAGAATACAGCAAGTGTGAGAACCGTTTTGTAGGTGAAGAATTTACTAAATGTTCTTTTGAATGGTGTATTAAAATATTTGGAGAAAGCACTGTGTAGATTAAAGGTGTTATAGAGGTTTGCTGGTGTTGTGCTGAAAAGCAGTACCCTGAGGATATACTATGGTGCGTCGAACTTCAAATGTGATTCGACTTCTCTGACAGGAAATGTGGCGTGATGATTAACTAAAGGCTGCTGCGCCAGGCCTCCAGCAGGTCCACACGACCATCATGTCAGAAAGTTTACAGAGCCTTCCTCCCCAACAATCATAAGGAAATCTGGTTTCAGCAGGAGAAAACAGTATGTTTTGCTGGCCCTCCACCTAACACTGGGCCCAGATGCCTCAGGGTTAGCTGCGCTATATAAATGTATAAATAAATAAATAAATAAATAAATAGTTATATTGGAGAGGGAGCTCCGTTCTATGCTGCCACTCCATAGCGTGCCTGTCCACGCCCCCTGAGATGCCATTTCTGAGACCGGCGGACCCTTGTATAACAAAGGGACAGGGCCTAACACTACTTTTATGTTTTCACTCACCTGTTTCACCTCCCAGGGGGGAATGGAAGACAGCGGTTGGCCCGGGGAACCAGGTGAGGAAGACAGCCAATTCAGAGGGAAATGGGATGAATAAAGAGAGTACAGGAAATGGGAATGTGTGCATTATTTGGGTGCAGGAAGGAGCATGAGCACCAAGAGACCGGGTGGAGGAAGAACGGCAGAGAAGAGCATGAAAGGAATTTGTTGATGGAGTGTGCAAGTTGACGTATTGGTTGGTAAGAGAAAGTAGTGCTTGGTTGTAAGCGTATGTCAAAGGTGTGAGAGTAAGACATGTAGAATAGGGAGTGCATGGTAAGGTGAGTGGAAGAGTGACAGGAGGGTGACTGGAAGAGAGGGCATGGGTGGAGTAGTAGAGTGGAGAAGGAAATAGTAGTAGTGTGGAGAGGTGAACAGACGAGAAGGGGGAGAAAAGTGTGAGACCAAAAGACATTTGGAGAGGAACAAGAGGGTGAGGAAGTAAGATACCAAGCAGAGTCTGCATTTTTGAAAGGTACCTAACTCCCAAAGTACCACATTTGAGGACTTTAGGTAATGGACCATCCAGATTGCTCACAGAGGGAGTGAGAGAGATAAGACATTTGTCTTAAGGCTGCCACGTTCAGTCTGAGAGTTATTATATAGCAGAAGTTATTGATCCCTAGTGACAAGCCGGGGTTATGGGATGCCTGGGCTAGGGAGAGAATGGCCTGTGGCCTGTACTAGATGAGAGAGGCATGGCCACTATCGGGCCCCATGGCATACCAAACAATAGAAATCCTTGAACTGTCTATGAGAGTTGGTGTGTTCTTGAGATCATCTGTGAGAAAATATTGCAGCAGCCTTGAAAAGTACAGGAATACATCAGCTGTAGTAACTGAACTAGAGAACAAAATGATGTCATGTTCTAGTAATACATTGTGTGTTATATTAGACTTGTTATCATATGTAAAATAGACAATGCAATCCTTTCTCAACAGAGGTGGCCAACACATGTTTGCCTGCAGAGCATCCCCATGAAACCTGCATGCAGTACTAGAGCAAAATATCAATCAGACGCTTACGATGGCCCTGGATTTAAATGAGCTCTGATATTTGGAGTCCTGTTTAGAAACACAATATTGTAATCCATCAGTCTTATTTGACCTTAGAGTACTGAAGTATTGACAGCCATGAACACAGAGGCGAAATGGCAAAGTCTATTTTGAGTAACAAGCAGAGCAATAAATAGCTACATTCTGGCATCAGCGCCCTTGAGATTGTTAAAAAACCACTTTCATAATTAAACATTACATGAGTTCATTATCGTGGACAAATTAGTAGCTATTGTTCAACAATGTATTTTTAACTGCTACTTTTCATGGACTTCTCGAAAAATGTTAAAAGGCTATTACGCAGTAAGCAGTAAAAGGAAAATACTACGTGGAATTCTTTTATAAATCCTGAGGTCCGTTTTTTGGGGCTGATTCATGGAATAATTTGCGCCGAAAAACAGGGATTTCTGCGCCATTCTGCCCGCAAATCCCTGTTTAACAAATGGGGATTAGCGGGCAGAATGGCACACAAATCGCCGTTTTTCGGCGCAAATAATTCCATGAATCTTTATCTTTTAATATTATTTTCTCTATTCCTTTTTTAATATGGCCAAAGTAGTCTTCAAAGGACATTAAATTAAAAAATACCAGTTATAAATTACAAATTCTGTCTTTGGTTGCGCGAAGCAAAGCTACTTCATTGCCGCAACTTTGCATAGGCATATCTCATACCAAAACCAGTTACATCAAAAAGGTTAAAAATAAAAATGTATTTTTTTAATTTTATTTATATATTTTATATAGTGGGAGCTTAGCCTGGAGGCATCCGAGTGCAGTGCAGTTACAAAACATACAATATTATAAAATGTAAGCAAAGCAATGTAACTCTGCAGTAGGCAAAAGAGGTTTGGACATAAGGTAAGGGGGGAGCAAATAGGTTTTCATTGTCACCTTTTTGCTAATGACACTCAAATATGGTTCCTCTTTCCCTATTTCACCCCACACATCTCAGAACAGATTAAAAGCTGTCTCACTGCAATTAATCACTGGATGGCTCGCTGCTGGCTCATCCCTTAATCAGTGAAGAGCACTGGGTATGCCAAGCTAGCTGACAGATGTGTTGGTGCCAAGAGTTGGACATGTAGAGGTGTATGAGTGTGGAAGACATGGGGTAAGTGGTAGGGGTGGCAGGGGGGAGATGTAATGGGCTTACATCCAATAACATCAGGTTCTATAGACTGTGAACCACTTGTGACAGTTTAGGTTGATAAGCTAAAGTAGGATTGCACCATCCTAATATGGTGGGATTCTGATAAAGAAGGCATTTCTATATAGCTCATGGGTGACTGGAGACAATCCTTGAAACTAGAAACTGGAGCAGTGGGGACAGAAACTTTCGATTTTGATCTCCATCTTGACGATTGCAACCGTGCTGGGTCCTGTGACAAGAGCAAGTGGAGTCATAAATAATTTCTAGCTATTTCTTTACTTAACGCCTTGCTTTGAAAGAGCTAAAATCCAACAAGCGTGGGGAATGAATTAGCTTGATGAAAGTACAATGCGGCTGCAGGACTTCATTCAATAGCAGATACCATTTGTTTCTAGTGTAGTGGCTGTGCAGGTAACCGTAGGCATTTAGAAAATGCATGAGGTTTGGTGAGGAGTTGGAGTACCGCCCAAATTGCTAATATATTACTGAAGATTCCATACTACGGCGGTGTGGGAAAAAACAGCAGTAATGCAGTGGTAACTCTTACCACAGCCTTACTGCCGCATTACCACACTGTTGTACTACGACTTTGGTGGCGAGGCAGAGGAAAAACCTACAAGAAAATTCTGGAGATGATTTCCTGGCTTACCGGCAAAAATCGGCATAATTACCATCGACAGAATTACCGCCTGCAGTAATTCTGCCAAAATCCCCATGGAATCCTGTGGACTCCCTTAATGTGAATGAATACTGCCATACCACCACTTGTAATCCAGTGTTAATTCTGCTGGACCAAGTGGCGGTAACAGTAATTACATTTGGTGGTATTCGTGTGGTTTTAACACCAAATGTGTAATGAGGCCCTATGCTTCAATGTGCACTTACTTTAGAATTATCAATCTGAATAACAATTTTTTGTGATGTGTTCCTTTCTTTGGGTATGATTACGTAGTCTAGTCTCTTTAGTATGTCTATTATTTGATCTACTGTAACACAGTCTCTTCTTGTAATAAAGACTAATTTTGGGACATGGCCAGTATGGCCATAAATTGTAATTAATTCAGTTCTGTACCTACAGGTTTTTCGGACCCACATAATAGGTCATACAGTGTTTATATCATTTTGTGTGTTATAATCCTGCAGGGAATCCATTTAACATTCTTTCTGTGTGTTACAATGGCAGATGTGGATTACATACTATTTGTAATGTATTGTTGCATTTACCCAGACCTGATGAAGCACTGTGCTTGAAGGTTGTGGCCATTTCCTGTGTAGGAATTGCATTTAATTCCCAACTTTTGGAGGCTCCTCCTTTGTGTTCTGAATGATCTATCAGTGTTGACCATCCTGCAGATGAAGTGGGAGCACACCCATAAGAAATTAGCAGGCATTGGCAATGGCAACAGTTTGGGCTTTTGTGTAGGCATGGGAAAGGCACTTCCCAGGCACTGCAGTAGTGGAATTAACACGCCATTGATGGTATCAGGTAAAAAATGCCATGAGTACCTGGGTTCCTAATAGCAGTGGCTGGCAAATGCCTAGTACTATTACAGTAGCCAAAACACTGGCATGTACTTCTAGTGCAAAGTTTGATGCTGAGGCTTGATTAAATCGAGCTCAAAGATTTCCCATGAGGAGGTGTTTTGGGCTGGAAGTCGCAGGAACTGGGTGGGAATGTCTATAGGGTTGGGCATGGCCATGGGCAGTCAATGGGTAGACAAATAACCAAGAAACACCTACAAGCTGTGTCCCTCCGCTTATGCCATTTCTCACTGTCTGTACTCTAATACAATATTTTCGGCTAACAGGTGGCACAAACCAAAAAGGGAGTAATGTTGATTATCATGAGACATTATTGTTCTCTGGATACGATGGGTTATAGTTTATGCAGGTATTGACGATTCTTTATTCTGTACCCACTCACTTGATGGGGCAATGGCGTCAAAGGCTTTTGATGTATGCGTGAAGTTGGAGGACATCCTTTAAACGGAAGACTCATCTTGTGACTTCACTTTTAAAGAATTTTATTTTAAACTGATTGAAAACATGCAGTGGTTCAGACAGGGTGTGACCTGAGAGGCAAGGGTAGCTCCCTCTGCTGGGGCCCAAACTGCTGCTCTGACCACAAGTTAGATGTCCTGAGCAGCTCTGGCTCTTAGTAAGGTGTGTGATGGTGGGGTGTGGGGTGGCGGTTTGCAGTCCTTTAGCATATCAGCTAAGCCGGGGCTCACCTTCAACTCGTAGCATGGGAAAGAAAGTGTTCCCTGGAGAAAAACAGGCTGAAGGTGTAGGTGCATATTTGGTCTCTCACGTCACACATCTCCATCTATTTGGGGACAATGAATGCCGTTCTGGAGGAGTTTCAATCGGGTACTGTGTGCTGATGAGGCCGACGGTCAGCAGTGTGATGGGAAAAAACAGCTAGTTTTGTGCTATGTCCCTTAATGCTGACTCCGAATGCCAGCTATGTGCCCAGCCCGATTTGATCTATCTTTTGGGTCTGCCTGTAAGAAATTAGCTTTGAGTTTGGTTTCCAGATAAGCCGCTAAATCATGTAGTGTGCATGTGTTTAGGCTGCTGTTAAGAGCAGTGCTTAGTTTGTGGCGTTGTTGTGCATAGCCCTGGCACTTATTTCTGATTTTGTTATGCTCTTTTGGAAACTTTATTAAATGGTCAGTTTTAGTTACACAACAAGCAACAACAGTGTGCCTGTGCCATGAGATCTGCGTCCTTGGCCGGCTCATTCTTATTCGAGAACCGTATGACCCACCTTTGACTCAGCATGCTAGATACACATGTTTATGAATGACAAAAAAATGGCATCCAACAATGCTGGGTCATCGTGCTCTCACTGCTGCAATCAGCCCGCATGACATTGACACGGATCCATTACTGTAATAAACTGCAGTATATTTAGAGCCAGGTTGTTAAACCATATTTGCATAAATACCGTCTGATTATGAACATTGGCCTAAGCACATTCGCATTGTACAGAAAACCATGTTTAAAATGCTCCGATTAGAATTGACTTCGCCACCATCTTAGAACCATCCGCCATTTTGATTTTAACTCTTGCCTTGTGTTCTAAAATGGTGAACTGTGTTTTCGGCTACAACTGTGCAAAGTGAACTTTGAGATGTGTCAACATTAAGGCTGCCGAGAGCAAAATGCTTGTTCTGTGCAAAGAAATCTTGTGACTAGAATGAACTGCAATCTAAGTGTTGTCTATGCCCACAGCCTCATCCTAATTCAAACAATGGCACACAATGCAAAGCAACTAAGGCTGTGTGCTTTGGGAGAAATCCTTTGTGCATATCTCTTGGAGCAGGACTCACCCTAAAGCTCAAGAAACAAGGAAAGATCTACACAGCTGAATACAAAAAATGTGCCAGCATTGTATCTTTAAGGACAAGTCAACATGTCAAAAGTGTAAAACAATATTGTCATATTTGCCATATGAACTGGGCATGAACCCACATTTGTAACTTATTAGTTAGGAGAAGGGCTGGGCAATGACTGTGACTGTGCATAGATAGGGCATGCTTTGTAATGTCTAGTACTCTCTTCCCTCACAGTGTCTGCTGGTACACACTGTGAGGCACTTCAGAGCCAGATAGCTATCTGCTTTGATATTTGTATCTGTACAGAATAAAAGTATAACTTTTACTTCGTGACTGTTGGATTCAATTTTTGGTGGTACTGAGCCTCGATATTCCTTGATGATCTATCAGATGGCGTCTGAAGTAGGGACCCTCAAGATTGATGTCACCTCGCTGAAAAGAAGATGCAGCTATCGGACCGGGATCGGAAAGTGAAAGGGGGCCCCTTTTTGTATGAGACGCGACACCTCGACAATACTGCACAATCCGATTCCTGTACTGTGAGCAAGCGGTTTGAGAGGGTATCTTGACGAGGGCACCCATATCGAAGCAGGCTCTTTGCCGCAATCGCCCACCATGAAGATCCTTTGTAATCCGATCAGACATCCTTAGACTTTGAAATCAGGTGAGTCGTACCCCGATTCCCAAGAATCCTGATATTGGTTGCAGATTTGTTCTTATAAGTACAAACAACGCCAGGTAACACCACTAATCTGACATGCCTGGGAAATTGCCTGTTTCAGGGGATTATTCTGCAGAGATAGACAATGTTTGGGATGAGGCAAACCGGCACCACCCGTTGGGTCACTGGCTTGTTTAATCTACTGTAAGTAGGGCCTAAATACTATTGTATTTAACGATATTTGGCACAGACAAACAAGACATGCTTCCGAATTTCAGTGGCCAGTTCATGGTAGTTTTGCCATTGCCCATATAGAGTATTTAGAGTCTATATTGTTGAAGAAAAAGGCTAGGCCTGCAGCATTTGATGTAATTAAAGATTGGAGAAAAGAAGCTATGCAGCAACTTAAGAGTAAAGAAAAACGTGCACGTCATACATGTCTAATACTGAAAAGACATTATTGTATGAACAACAGAAACAATCAGAATCTATTAGAAGTATGGATAGGGCTTTTCAACTTATAGTACAGAAATATATCATCTCAGGATTTTCATACCTCAGACAAACTAATTAATAAGCTATTGAATGAATGTAGGACTGTTGCCACTGCACCAGATCCGTATGTGACTCTCCCTGTTGTTTTACCTCCTCCCACTGTTGTGCCTCCTCCCATTGTTGTTCCCTTTCCTCCTGCTGTTGCTCCTCTTCCTGCTGTTGCTCTTCTTCCTGTTGTTGTTCCATCTTCTGCATCCCCACCCTTATCGACAGTTGCCGTTCCCTTAATTCCTTCACCAGTGCCAGCGGTAGTGTCTCCACTGCCTATTGAACATGATTTGTCTGAATTCTCTTTTCCAAGTTGTTCTGTTCCACTTATAGAGATTGAAGGGGCGGGAGCTGATTCAAGAATAGTGACACGTAGCGCAGTATCCAAAACTAGTAAAAGAGAATTGTATACATGGGCTAAAAAAAATCTAGAAGAGGGTGAAAAATCAGCTGTTTTAGCTGTGATTCTTGTCCAAGAAAATATTCCCAAACAGACTATTTTAATAGAGGGGATGGGAACGCATTTGGCTGAGTTTTGGAGTGATTTGACCGACATGAATGTCCCACAGGGGTTGAGGGATTTGAATGTACTTGCCCGCTCAAGGAACACTGCAGGGAAAGTACATGAGCATGTTAAGAAGGTATTTGAGTTTAAAGGGGAGCTAGATTGGTTACAGAATGATGAAATAGATGGTACTAGATTGGAATCCTCATATGTGCAGAAACAATTTCTTCCTTCGTTTAAACCAATGAGTGAAGAAACGCGTATTTGCACACAAGACGCCCTTAGATGGATTTCGGATGGTTCAATTTCTCCCATTGAAGTGCATGACACGTTTAGTCAGTATGCTCCGGCAATGGAAAGGAAAGTGTTACAGGTAATGGTAGAGTATCTACAGGAGGAGTTTATGAGGAAAAAGGTTTGTTGTCCCGCAGATTTGATGGTCATTTATTAGAGAGAATTTTCGCCCAATACTGCTTTGACTACTTTGTCACTTGATTTAGCATTTTTGCTCAATGAACGTTCAGAATTGCCTACTTTACAATTGCCAATGAGGGAGGTTCCTCTGATATTTGTTCCTAAAGTAGAAATTCTAACCAATGCCGCAACAGGCGCAGCAGCCACTACTATTGAAGCACATTTTGACTCACAGCTTGTGCATGTCCCATTTTCTAGACAGGAAGTGAATACCATTAGACAAACAATTCCAGATATTAGGAAGACTCCAACAGTATTTTATAAAGAAATTGAATCTGTCTTGCATTCATCAGTTTTCACGCTGGGTGATATAGATTTAATGTTCCCTGTGATCCTACCTGCTGATTTGTGGAGTCAGATTAGAACTACAGATGACCAGGCAGGACTGGGTGACACAGGGGTCAACTTGGTGCGAATAGATGGAGAAAGGGACGCTGGTGAGAAACCGCCACAGGTAATCTTGATGTTGCCAGACAGAATAGTAGCTAAATTGGAAACTTTGGTTCCAGAGAGAACAATAGTTTGGGACAAGCTTACAGCTTGCATCCAGGGGAAGTCTGAAGGTGCTACCAAATTCTTTTATCGGTTCAAACACATGTTTTCAGATTTCAGCAGTCAGGACTTAAGTACCGAGTCAGAAAAAAGGCTGTTTATAGACAAATTTGTGCATGGATTGTTTCCTGAAATCCAATCACAAAGTATGACTTCCGAAAGCGCTTGGCAAACAAAATCGCAGTCAGAAGTATTACATATGGCTCAGTACTATGAGAATAGGGTTGATACTGAAAAAGAGAAGGTAGAAAAGGAGAAGGGAGACTTGAAAACAAAAGTATTGTTGCAGAAAATAGTAAGAGGAGCCAGGGATGGGAATACACAGTTTAGAGGTCAGTTTACACCACAGAGTAATGCACAACTGGGTCCTGTACACATGAACCGATGTGCCTATTGTAGACAGGAAGGTCATTGGCGAGTACAATGCCCGATCCTTTTACAGCGATCGAATAACACATATGGTGCCATGGGTAGACGATCCAGAGGCCGTCTTAGGATAGGGGTTCCTGGTAGAAGTCAGTTCGCTCAACATCAACAGTCATCTACACAGGATAGTCAAGAGCATAGTGTTAATAGTGGGAACATGTTCGATAATGCCTCGACTGTCTATTTGTCTGAGGATCTTGCATTTGATGATGTATTGTTCCGTTAGGACAGCCTGAAGCAGAGTCTGGAACCAGTACCTATTCCCGTCGATCAGAAAGGGCCCTATTTTGAGATGAAGGTGGGGAATGGGAAGCATTTTTTTGATAGTTACAGGAGCACAGAGTTGTTCCGTTGATCATTCGCGGGTTCCAGATATTCCTCTGTCAGGGCAGAACAACATTTCTGTAGGGTTTTCTGGTACGCCACTGGTAAATCTGGTCTCTTAGCCGGTACCGATTGTACTGAGGCCATTTACTGATTTGTGTCCATTTCTTTTGATGACATATTGTGGTGAAAATTTGTTGGGGTTAAATTTGTTGAAAGAATTGAATGCTGTAATCTACTGTTCTCCGGATGGAGTAAATTTAACGATTTTGCCTCAACAAACTTCCGTTTCACAGTTTTCGTCTAGACCTTTACTAATTATATAAGGTTCCGACATGTCTATGGACAGTTAATGACAATGACATTGGCATTTTACAAATTGAACCAGTTAAAATTGTGTTGAAACCAGGAATTACTGCGTATTCCGCAATATAAGATTTTGGTTGAAGGCAAACAGGCTTTGAAGAGTATTGTTTCTGATGTTGTACATCGAGAAGTGATTGAGGAAATTCCAGGGAGTGTGTGTAATAGTCCGATCCTACCGGTATATAAGGAAGGGGATAATGCAATTAATTTCCGTTTCATTATTGATTTGCACACCATTAATAAGATTGTTGCCCCACAGTTTCCGATTGTGCCTGATGTGAAAACAATATTGACAATGATTCCAGCTTCAGCTACTCGTTTTAGTGTTGTGGATTTAAAGTACGCCTTCTTCAGTAATCCTGTACATGTTGACTGTAGATATTTGTTCGCGTTCACCCTAGGGAGATGTTTGTTTACATTTACTCATGTGCCACAAGGGTACACGGAGAGTCCAAGCATTTATAGTAGAGCATTGAAAGAATAGTTTGATATGCTTGAGTTGCCTCCCACTTGCAAGTTGTTGCAGTATTTTGATGATCTTCTTCTAGATGAAGATTCTGAAGTTGCTTGCAAGGAGGGCACTGTGTTGCTGCTTATTCATTTAGCAGAACATGGGCATAAGGCTTCATTAAAAAAGTTTCAATATTGTTTTTAGGAGGTCGCTTATTTATGCTATCTCCTGTCAAAGGAGGGGAGAAGACTGACACCTGAATGGATACAAAGCATCTCTAACATGTCTGCCCCAAATACACAGAAAGAGGTCAGAGACTTGATAGGCATGGCTTCATATTGTAGACAGTGGATCCCTAACGTTTCATTAATGATAAAACCTATGTTGGAATTGACAAAGAAGGGCACTTCTATGCCTCTACTGTGGAACATGGATTGCCAGAAAGCTTTTGATCTGCTCAAGGCTGTGTTGTGTTCAGCATGGTCCAACTCAGGATTCTCAATCTTAGGTGGCCTCTCACTGGTTCTAAAGTTGAGCAGTTGTGAACTCTTAACCCCTTCAGTCTGTCCTTTTGGGCAACTTGCCTGCCGCTCAATTCTTGTCTGCGACAGTTTCTCCTCCTCTCCTTCCTCACCCCCTCCTCTCCCACCTACTCTATGGTGCTCTCTGTCTCCCCTATCTTTTCTAACTGCTTCTATATTGACTATCCTGCTCTCCTCACTAAATCTTGTAGGAAGAAGTTTAAAAAGACATCCTGGTCTCCAACCCAGGCCTCCCTATCGCTGACACCTACACTAGTGCCTCCTCCACGGAAACTCTCACTGACATTCTCTTTGTTGTTCCTTCACCCAACACATGGACCCTTCATATAGTCTCTGTACTCTCTCCTTTCTCCTCTTCTCCCATTAATGGTGGCACCCGTTGGGATGCCTTCCAGCCCTTCTTCCATTCCTCTAAGGTCATCATTAATGTTTACTCAAATGTGACTGTCTTGGTCCAAGGCCCTCAGGCCAACCTTCACCTCTTTGATAGACGCTTCCCGCACCTTATCAACTTCCTTTCCTCTCCGGCTGTCCCCCGTTCCCTTTATTTGGCTACTTTGCCCTCCCACTCCCTCACTACACCCTCTGGGGCTCCTTCTACACCTTCTACACCTCCGCAGGGCATACCTCTGATCTGTACCCCTCCCTGGAAGTCCTTCAAGGATGGCAACCTTCTCCACATTGCCACTCCAAACGCTCGCTCTGCTGTCAAACGTTCCTCTGATATCTGCCGCCTTCTAGAAGAATTTGATCTTGATGTCCTCGGTCTCACTGAGACATGGTTCACGGCTGGCTCTGTCACCAGCTTTGACACACTACTACCGGACGGCTACAAGATCCTCTCCGCGCCCAAGCCCAACCGCTCTGGTGGGGGTGTAGCCCTTATCTTCCCTGAGTGGATTCCTGCCTCTGTCACTCTTACGCAGATCTACTCTTCTTTTGAATGCCTCATCTGCAGGCTCTCCCTCTCCCCTAGCCATTCCCTTACTGTGGTTCCTATCTATCGGTCACCTGGTCAGATTTCTTCCTTCCTCTCTGATTGGGCGGACCTCTCCTCCTCTCTCCTGGCCTCAACTATTCAACTCCTCCTTCTTGGAGACTTCAACATCCACCTGGAGGCCTCCTGTCCCCCCTCTGGACTCTTTGCGACTTCTGCGACTCTCTCTCACTCACCATTCTCCCCTCTGTCCTGACCCATTCTGCAGGGCACACTCTCAATGTTCTGATCTCCTCAGACCTTCCCCTCTCTGTCCCTCTCTCCACTCCTCTCTCCTGGATTAATAACTTTCTCCTATCCTCCCACCTCACCCTCCCTACCCCTCAGGTCAAGCCACCTCCATCACTGCCACCCACCTTCTCGGTCATCCGACCCATGAAGAGCGTTTCAGTTGAGGCTTTCGCCACCACCTTCTCACTCCCCCTCCTCCTTTAGCTGACTCTCACCCTAACACAGCCCTCTCCACACTCCATTCTTCTATTTCTGATACCCTTGATATCCTTGCCCCTGTCATGAGAATCCGCCTGAAGCCCAAAGCCAAGTGTAACTCCTGGTATGACTCACACCTCGTCACCCTAAAATGCAAGTGCAGGGTGGTGAAGAGGAAACGGCGTTCTTCTTGCTCATCCTCTGACAAACTGTCCTGCCGCCTGCTGCAAAGGCAATACCGGCTCTCAGTCCTCCCCAAGAAGAGAGCTCATATTCAAGCCCGCATCTCTGCGGCATCTAACAACCCTGCTGAACTCTTTAAAATATGCAAGGAACTCTCTCCTGTCCCTTCCCAGGCCCTCTGCACAGCTTTGGCCTCTCACTTCATTTAAAAAACTCAGGACATCCTGTCCTCACCCTCCTCCTATCGCCTCCCTCTAATCCTTGCTCATCCTCTGACCCATCTTCAGCCACCCCCCATCTTCAGCTACCCCCTCCCTCCTTCTCTGCCTTTCCCCTTTTCTCTGCAGACAAGGTTTCTAGATAAATCCGATCTATGAAAGTCTCATCGAAACAGGTTCACCCCTGTTCCTCCAAAACTATCAAGGACCACATTGACTCCTTGGCCCCTGCCCTGGCTGATTTTTGCAATAACTCCTTCGCCACTGGAGTCTTCCCTTCCCGCCTGTAGCACTCCCTTGTGCACCCTCTTCTTAAGAAACCCTCTGCCAACCCCTCCTGCCCGGCTAACTATCGCCCAATCTCCATCACTCCCTTCCTGGGCAAGCTCCTGGAGAAACTGGCCATCTCCCAGCTAAATCTTCACACCGAAACTGTTGGTTGTCTTCATGACTATCAGACTGGCTTCAGAGCTGCCAGAAGCATGGGAACTGCTCTCCTGAACATCCGTGAAGACCTGCTTTCCAACCTTGACTCCAAAACCCCTTGTGTCCTCATCTTGCTTGATCTCTCTTCTGCCTTTGATACTGTCAACCATGCCATCCTGCTCAATTGTCTCTGTGATAACCTGGGTATCACCGGTCAGGCTCTGGCGTGGCTGACTTCTTTCCTCTCCGACCGACCCTCCCAGGTCCAACTTGGGTCCTTCCTCTCCGATATCTTTTTCTCTACCTGTGGTGTCCCCCAGGGATCTAACCTCTCTCCCTGGCTATTCAACCAGTACCTGGCACTCCTTGCCCACCACATTGCCACTCTCTGCCCCAACTTTCAGTGCTATGCGGATGATACACAGCTCATTTTCAGGCTACCCTCAGCCTCCTCCTCCCCTTCCCTCATCTATGACTGTCTGTCTGCAATCCAGGATTGGTGTGTCGCCAATGACCTCTGCCTTAATAGCAGTCAGAACGAGATCCTACTCTTCGGCACACCCACTCCCTCCTTCCCTGCAGCCCTCTGGCCTGCCTCTTTTGGCCCACTTCCTGTTCCCACCTGCAAGGAAAAAAATCTTGGGGTTATCTTTGACTCCATATTATCCTTCTCTCCTCACATCTCTGACGTCTCTAAGAAGTCACACTACCAGCTGCACCTCCTCAGAGGTATACTTGCTTTCCTCTCCTTCCCCCAGAAGCTCGCCGTCTCCAGAGCCTTGGTTCTCTCTAGGCTGGACTATTGTAACAGTCTCTATCTAAATCTGCCTGCCTCTACTCTCCGCCCTTTGCAACTTATCCAGAACAGAACTGCAAGACTTGTCCTTGGCCTCAAACCCAGGGATAGTATCTCTCCGGGACTGAAATCTCTGCACTGGCTCCCAGTGGCTGCAAGGATTAAGTTCAAAACCCTCTGCATTGTCCACAAGGCCAACTGGGGCCTGGGGCCGAATTACTTTCAACTCTCTCTTCCCAAATATGTTCCTTCTCGAGCTCTTCGCTGATCTGCCTCCAACTCCCTCGGTGTCAGTCGCTTCTCTAAGCAATTAGTTCGTGGTAGATCTCTCTCTTCGGCAGGGGCCTCTCTCTGGAACAGCCCTCCTGCCTCCGTGAAACTTGAGGAGAACCATCTCTGGTTCCGTAAGCACCTCAAAACCTTACTCTTTGCTTCTGCTTTCTCTCCCTCTCTCCCCTGCTGAATACCTGGCTGAATCTGCACTGGTCAAAACTACCTGCCCACCCTGTCTGATTTGGGTGCAGGCACAGCCGGTTGCACACCTGCACTGCCTTCCCTGGCAACCCTGCACCTAGGGACTGTTTCTGTGTCCCTACATTCCCCCTACCAGCACGTATGTCTGCACTTACCTTGCACTTGCCACCATTTGGCTGTTTTTATTATCTTATTTATTCTACTACCCCTTGTACTGCATTTTCCCCTCTCCTTTCCCCCCTTGTGCTTTTCCCCTTCCCCCCCTCCCATGCACTTGTGCGATCTGAATGACACTGGGCCTAGCTGGATTGTTGTCTGTCGTTCCTTTCTTCCCCCCTTGCCTCGTTGCGCCTTGAAACACTTGTGTATAGGCATGTTATAAATGCCATATCATATTATATCATATCATATCATATATGTGCCAAAAAGATTTGCAAATTGTTACAACCTTAATGTAAATATTCCAAAGACTGCTGCGCGTTTTGTCCAAAGTTGCATGGTATGCCTACATCATAATATTGGTAACGGAATACCGACACCAAGGGCTAGCTTTGGTCCCCCTTCTATGCCTTTTGAGGTCATACATTTAGACTTCATCAAAATGGAGCATTGTCAGAATTATAAATATGTATTGTTTGGTAGTCATCTGTGCCTTTAGTGAAGCTTTTTCTCTAAGAGATGCCACAGCAATGTCAATGGCGAAAGTCATGCTTAAGGAATATTTTCCTAGGTTTGGCTTGCCGAGATGGTCCACATTTTATCACTGCTGTTATCCTGCAAGTATGCGCGAGATTACAGATCAGTAAACAATTCCATTCGGCCAGGCATGCTCAGAATGGCGAACTTGCAGAACGCCATAATGGCATACTGAAAAATAAGATCGCCAAGATTTGTGCAAATAGCAATTTGAAATGGCCAGATGCCTTACCAATAGCCTTGTTATCTATACGGACAACTGCACAATCAAACCCAGGGCTCTCTCCCTATGAAATCATAATGGGAAGACAAGCCAACTTGTGGAAGATCCCAAAGCCCAAATTACTGAAAGATGTTGAAAATGTACTTCTTTCTGACTATTGCGACCAGTTAACTCAGAATTTGTATTTGATTCATCAACAGGTGCCAGAAGCCCTCCCAGTAAAATACGAGGGTCCATGTCATCGACTTTGACCTGGTGATTGGGTGCTCGTTAATGCAATCGAAACAGCCTCCTGTCTCGCACCTCGCTGGAGAGGACCGCACCAAGTCCTCTTGGCCACACAGACTGCCATCCGAGTGACCAACAAAAAGAACTGGATCCACGCAACCCACGTGAAGAAGTTTCCTTTTCCTTTGGCCTACGACAGAGGCGAGGAGAAGGGAACTGGTGACCTTGACGCTCACAACAAGCCTGTTCTAATTGACACTGAGGGTGTTCCGGAAACCCTTCCTGAGCCCGTGGGGCCTGGGGAAATTGTTGCTCCTTCTGCAAGTTCTTCTTCACCATTGAGCAATCTTGCTTCTGCTCCTCCATTGTCTTCGTTGTCTTCAGGAAGCAACAACACTCTGTTTGCAGATCACACCATACCTGGAGTCTTGAGGTACGATCTGCGACCGTGAAACCGAACTTACAGCACGGCATCGACTGTACCTACGAGAGACCATCGTTGAGGCAGTCCCTCATCACTCTTCTGCTGAAAATAAATAAGAGGCGGGGACCAGCAAAGTTACCTAGGCAAATCAATATAGGGCACGTGGTCAGGGCCACCGTCGGATGAACTAAAAGAGCCTAACGGAGAGGCTTCTTAACAGATTTTTTTTTTATCGGTTATGTAAAGATGAATATTAGTCACTCCTCTGATGATGAATCTATCCATCAACGTTTATGCTCCCCAAGGACCAAATGTTTGTTGGTCACAATGTCAGCTAGTTTAATCACCGTATTTTCATTTGGGTTTTGGTATCTTGAAGATGTGCATCCGCTTGATAATTTATTACTGATTGCAAATATCTCTACTGTGTCTCCACCCTTCATGCATCTGCACACTCTTCCTCCTTGGGATTTACAACATAGAAAGGGTTTTCATAATAATACTCTCTTAATGATCATGAATGCAACCCATGCAATTCTGAATAAAATGAATTGCTGGGTGTGTTCACACCTGCTGCAACATGGGGAAAAGGGACTTGGGTGGTATATTCATCCTCTTCCCTTAACTACTGCATGCTATGCCTCGCTCAGGGCACTATTCTTTGATCGTTGGAATTATAGTATTTCTGGGAACTTTGATGGGACTAATCTAATGAGTTTGAAAAGCGAGTCTTAAGACCTTTGGGATGTTCTCTCTTTGCAAATAGAAGCAAGCTCAATGTTGTTTCTATTAGGCCTTCTGATAGACTCTCTAGACCTTTTCAATCATTAATTTCTTTGAAAATGGCTCCCGTAGGGAACTGGGATGCCATGCCTCCTTCCTATACTATCAATCATAGCCCCAACTCTGTTCCCTTCTGTATACAAAGAGAAGGTTCTCAGCCAATGGGTACATTCAGGGGTTGTACTAACATTGCAAATCTAACCATTGAGGACAGACCTTTGTATGCAGGAGACCCTGTTTACTTTATATGCGGCAATGAGGCCTATCCTTTGTTACCCAGAGATTGGCAGGGTACTTGTTAATTTAGGTATCTTGTTTCTAGGAGTATATGTTCCACCACCATTGAAGTTTCTAGTGCTCGTCCAACGCGGGATGAGAGTGGTGATACACCTTCACAAGTTATGGGTGATGTTGCAAAATCCTTTGTGCCATTCTGGGGACAGATAATGAATTCTGAGGTTATCAGAAGACTAGCAAGGGTACTGGAAAAGACCATCAATAGGACCACTGATATCTTGTACAACATGACGCTGGAGCAAAAGGCAATTAGATTGGTAGCCCTCCAAAAATTGGATGGTGTTAGACATCATCCTAGCTGAGCGTGGTGGGGTATGCAAATTAGTGGGATCTGCATGTTGTGTTTTTGTACCTGACTCCTCCCCTACCATATTCAAGGCAATTCAAAACCTACATACCTTGAGTACTGAAGTACATGTCCCAGAGGGAAACTGGAATCTTAGTGCTTATTTCTGGGACTTGCTGCGATCATGGGGTCGGAACATCTTTGCAGTGCTTATGATAATTCTTGGTATTATACTGTTTTGTTGTTGCTATGTACAATGTCTCCCTGTCATATGTTCGATGATAGGAGGATGTTGTGCACAAACAATAGGTACACTAGGACCTAAGGTATATATGCCTGAGAAAGCTACTAACGCCTTGGTAATGCAGGATATTACAATCAAAGAGCTAACGGCGATTGATATCTCTGAAGAATGTGATTCAGGATGTACAGACAATGATGCGTGGGTTTTTGGATAATACGCATGTTTGAGTAATGCTCTTGGCTTAGGCTAAAAGGAGGGTTTGTTAAACCATATTTGCATAAATATCGTCTGGTTATGAACATTGGCATAAGCACATTCGCATTGTACAGAAAACCGCGTTTAAAATGCTCCGATTAGAATTGACTTTGCTGCCATCTTAGAACCATCCGCCATTTTGATTTTAACTCTTGCCTTGTGTCCTAAAATGGTGAACTGTGTTTTTGGCTACAACTGTGCAAAGTGAACTTTGAGCTATGTCAACATTAAGGCTGCTGAGAGCAGAATGTTTGTTCTGTGCAAAGAAACCTTGTGGCTAGAATGAACTGCAATCTAAGTGTTGTCTCTGCCCACAGCCCCATCCTCATTCAAACAATGGCACACAATGCAAAGCAACTAAGGCTGAGTGCTTTGGGAGAAATCCTTTGTGCATATCTCTTGGAGCAGGACTTACCCTAAAGCTCAAGAAACAAGGAAAGATCTACACAGCTGAAAACAACACAGTTTGCCAGCATTGTATCTTTAAGGACAAGTTAACATGTCAAATGTGTAAAACAATATTGTCATATTTGCCATATGAACTGGGCATGAACCCAAATTTGTAACATATTAGTTTGGAGAAGGGCTGGGCAAAGACTGGGACTGTGTATAAATAGGGCATGCTTTGCAATGTCTAGTACTCTCTTCCCTCGCGAGTCTGCTGGTACACAATGGAAGGCACTTGAGAGCCAGATGGCTATCTGCCTTCATATTTGTATCTGTACAGAATAAAAGTTATACTTATAACTTTGACTTCGTGACTGGCGGATTTCATTCCACGGTATCATTGGGCAATTGCTTTGTTCAGTAAGCACATGCATATTTTTCACTGTCAGTGGAATAGCTGGCACGTGGCATGCATGGCTCTGGCGTCACTGGGCCCCTGCAGGCTGGGGCCTGTAACAAGCACGCATAAGGCCTTGTTAAGATGGTCACTTTCCCTTTCTATTATCTGTGAAGCCAGCTTTGAGTGTGTCTAACGAATCAACTTCCGGGCACCAGTGGTCCAGGGATGTATATCGGTTTCTAAACCATCAATCAGCGCCATTCCTCTAGTACACCAGAAGAGATGCGAACATGTTGGAAACACAAGTAAATTATAAACCTCCTTTTATAATTTTGGGTACGTGGACAGAATGGCAGGCTTATCTCTGCAAGGTTGTGGATCGTTGGTTAGTTGCAACATAGCAAAAATACAATTATTACCCAATGATAAAAGGGACTGTCCAGTCAAGGTTGTATAAAAAATATCTACTTTATTATTATTACAACAGACAGTTCTAGCACACTACAAAATACAACCCACCCTGTAAAGGAATACAGAGGACAGACAGTTTCAAGAAGGAAAGCAGATACTTACAGGAAGGCAGTCTGTAAAGTTATTAATCACAATGTTCCTGGATGCTTGGTCTTAGACTCAGCACAAAGGGAACAGTGGGTCGTTAAATGGCTCTAGGGGCCTTCACGGAATGACCAGGGGGACAGAACCACAACGTACCTTGTGCTTGTAGATGTTCTTGATGATCGACAGCATCGAGTCGGTTTCAGAGCGCTTTGCAGCTTCTGCGACAGAGTTCAAGACAGGAGACAGCTGTGGGTATCAGGCAACAGGCAGTTTGGCAAGCGAGGCTGGATGGACAGCTGCAGGGTGACATACACAGCAGCTCGGGGTCTGGAATCGTTGTCTCAGTGCTGGTTGGTGGGTCTGGAGCACTGGTCAAGGTGTTTCGGATGGTGTGAGTGACCACTGCGTGAAAACAGTCAGTGGTGTAGCTGGTTGCCGCTCGAGGGGTTCGACTGTCTCGAAAATGTCCTTTCACGCAGACGCTGGTTGATGCTTGTCAGTGCACTCCACCTAGCTTCTTTGCAGACTTGTGTTGTCCTTTAAGGCGGACGGCCCAAGGCTGAGAAGAGTGTTGCAGGAAACAGCCTTGTCCTTCTTTCGGTTAAGAGACTCTCTGGCACTTTCCACCTAGGAAGCTTGATTGCAGAGACTAGCAGGGCACTCTGCATGCTGGCTGGGTACACGTTCTGGAGCTGTTAGAGGGCCCTCTGCATTCAGTATCTCCCCCTGTTCCCTTGGAGATGTTTAGGGGAGGGATCTTGATTCCTTCTTGGAAATCCTGACCTTCCTTCACTGGAGAAGCTGTAAGGCAGACCGTACCTTCAGCTGGGGTCCAAATGAGTCTTAATCAACCCTAACATTGATAGTATTAAGACCTTATCCTGGAACTCTTGTGGAATGACCAACTTTTGGCATATGTGGACAGACTCTAGGTGCCTCCAAAACTGTAATATCTTGTTCATTCAAGAACCTATGTGTATGGAGAATATTGAACTCAATGGTTTTGTGACATGCTCCTTTCCAGCAACTCGATTGATTAGAGGTCGACCTAGTGGTGGCCTGATCATTTCGATAGCCAGCAATCTAAAAATCACCTATAATTTGTGGGCTGCATGTGAGGGGATCTTTGCCGTACGTATTAGTTTCCCTGATTCAGTGGGAGAATATCTACTAGTCAATATATACTGGAACCCGGCCAAAAATTCTATTGATACTTTTCAATCCTCACTCCTACTGATCTTCGAAACATGGCTATTGGAGGGCCCTCAACAAACAATGGTTGTGGGTGGCGACTTCAATGCCAATTATGCCATCGGTCAGGTGTATAATCATCTTAACTGTATTCCAAAAATATCTAACACCAATCTCAAGTGGGGCCTTGCTTGGGATTCCTTTCTGTCTGACTGTAATTTTCAACAAATAGATACAGTTTCCATTACAGGTGCTGACTTGTATACCTGGCATAAGGGCAATGCTGTCTCTTGGATAGATAATTTTTTTGTCTCGTCTATTTTGAAACCTATGGGTAGCAATATGACTTCCTTTGACCCTTTAGTAGGAGATCATTTAATGATCTACTTTAACTTGAAATTACACATTTCTGAACATAAAATCTGTCCTATGTTATTTTGCTGTGAACCGGATAGGAAGGGTCAAGCTTGTCGTTGGGAAGGGAGACTCTACAATAGGCTAATTAAGCTTCTTTTCCAAGGTGACAAGGTACACCAGAATGGGTTGGTGGTAGAGGAAGTTGTTCTTTCTCAATTGACTGTTAAACCCCTGGACGTTTTCATTATTGAATGCAGTAGGTAGGTGTCTTTTGAAGATGAAGTTAATGTTACAAAAAAACCCTCATTACCTCGATCCCAGAATGAAGGCTTCTAAGGGGCAAAAAACAGAAAGACAGAAGGCTGTTAAGGGGAAATGACCTTCCCCCTAATTAATATCTAACTCAAAGGAGGCGTGCCTGCCAGTGACATCGACATTTTTTTAAATCCCAAAAATGTAATCTGTATTTGAGAGACAATCAGACCATGCTCAGAATTCTTTTAAAATCGAATTGTGAAAATGTGGGTCCATGTCTGACCCTCTATATGGTACAATTTGGAAGACCATATTAGCCCTCTCTCTTTCTATTCCTAACCCATTATATGTCACAAATTGGACATAATTTCACTCCAAGCTCAATATCTTTGGCGTAAACGCTCAACATATTTGCGGTTTCTGTCTCTGCTACACAATTCATTGTATACTGATTTGAAACATATAATGGTTGAATGCTCAGCAATAACAGTTACCTTATTCAGGGACAATATGTAAAATCTGTTGAAAAAAATCGCCTCTTGGGAGTCAGAATTACTGTCCAATCCTGATGTGGTGAAGCAAAAACTCTTTAAGGATGATTGGAGAATGACTGTTGAAGCTTTATCCAATTATTCCTCATATTGTGAATATGCCAGGTTCCCTCACAGGAAAGTTCAAATGCCAACTTATTTAGAATGTTTTCCCTGCATGAAGAGTGGTAAAATGTACATGAGATTCAAATTGAATCAGCTTCATACAAAAGTGAGGATGAAAAATTGGTCCACTATTCAATGTAGGGATGCAGTGTTGGCTTGTTGTTTTTGCAACTCGACGACTGCCACTGAAAGCCATAAACACTGGATCCTGGACTGTTGCGCCCTCAATGGGATTAGATATACCTCTTTTGTTAAAGAAATGGATAGTTTCTCATTTGACTACTCTAAGAAATTGTTGTGGTCAAGACTCATGTGGGGTGACGGTGTGTCTTTAATTATCACATTGATTCATTTATAGAATGAAATTGATTTTACTATGTAAAAAATTGGATGGTTTTAACATGTATTTAACATGTATGAAATGTATTTTTGCATGTATGCTCATTTTAGTTGTGTAAGGGTTTTTGTAAACCAACTCACAATAGAACAAACATAGAAAAAATGAGTCCTTCCTGTTACTCCTTGTGAAGTCTTCAGATGATCTGCTAAGAGAGAGGCTCAGCCCTCTTTTAAAGCCAAATGGGCCCCAGCGATTGGTGCAGGCTAAGCTTACCTTAATGAACGAATCCTGCATCCCCACAAACAATCTTCTGTTATGCGTGAGGTCATAACCAGAGTGCTTTGCAAGAGGAAAGGTAAAGGGGTGAAAACATGCACTACTAAGTCCCACCCATCTTCCTGTCTGTTATGGATCAAAGGGTCTCTCTGGTTAATTGAGCTCTCTGTCGTCCCTGATGAAAGTGCAGGTCTCCCTTGCAGTTATGGCAAGAACAGACTTTCTGTCTCCTTCAAATCACAGACTCGTACCTTCCTGAATGGGGTCCCCCTGTGGGGATGACCACTGTAAACAGTGGTCTCAGACATGACTCTGACTTCAAGTTGACACAGATGCATACCAAAAGGGTGTTGGGCATCCTGGCCTTTGTCAGTCCTGCGACAAGGCCTCCCACAGACCTGCTTCAATTAACTCTCATCAGTATGCGCTGCGACCAGTGGGCGGACAAAGGATAGGACATATCAATGGAGCCTTTGATATTTAATTAGGCTGGCTATGGCAGGAGGAAGGTGTTGCCCTCCTCCTCTTGCTGCTTTCAAGTATTCCTGACAGGAGGACTGCGCCTGTAGGCTGTGTCTACCCAGAGTACACGCGACTATGTGTCTGTTGTGCGGTGAGCATAGGAAAATGTGTGCGGATCAGCCACACACATTTTCTGAGGTTAATCTTCCATCCTTCCATTTCTTAAAAAAATATCAAAAGAATCCCAGGCGAGTGCACACCCACCATGTGGATGGTCGAATTCCTCACAGTGTCAATATGGCAGCACTTTACAGGCCACTGGCTTGTGGAGTCTTAAACACACAATGGCATTTGACTGTGATTACTGCTGAACATTCACCGTTGCCAGGACAGTCACCAGCAAGCAGCACCACCACAGAGCAAGACCAGGGAGAAGACCACTCTTTTTAAAAAAAAATATTTATTTTCAAGTATATACAGAATTAAAACAAATATCAAGGTATAAACAAAATAATTCTTAAACATAACAGTCAACATAGAACATCAATATAATGGAGCGAATTAGTCATTCAAAACTATGTGCATTCACTGTAAATGCATTCAAGAATAGCCCCTTCCCTCTCCCCACCCACCTCACCTCCCATAAAGATCCCTATATACAACAGAATGAGTCTAGAACAACATTAAGAACTTCCTCCAAACCTTCTCAAAAAGTGAGTTTTTCCTTTCTTTCCTATATATATACATATATATATAGCTCTCCCTTTCCGCCAGCTTATGCATTTCCGCAACCCAAACATCTAGTTTCATTGCCACAGCAGATTTCCAACTAGCCAAAATTAATTTCTTCCCCATCATTGCACCTCTAAAAAGCCACTTCTTCTGACATGCAGTCAAATCTTCAAGTAACTCATTGCTCCCCAACACCAAAGTCTTAGTTTTTTCCCCTAGTACCTTCTCACAAACATCACCAAATTTCACCCAAAACCCCCTCACCTTCAGGCAATCCCACATCATATATTCAAGTGTCCCGGACCAATGCACACATGCCCAACAGTTATAATTGTCTGCCAAACCTCTTTTCCACAACCTCTCCGGGGTCCAATACACCCTATTTAAAATTTTAATTTGGCAGGATCTCTCCTCAAGACTCAAGGAGCATAGTTTGACATTCTGACACATTCTCAGGCAGAGCTCAGTCGAAATGTTGCATCCAATTCTCCGGCTCTAATCCTCTCTTAGGGAATCATTACCCTTATAGTTAGCAACAATCAAACAATAAACCTTGCTGGCCAAACCCCCTTCACCCTGCCCAGGTTTAATAGAAAACAAACTTATATCCAATCCAGCTTCCAACTCCACATCACCAATAGCCTTCTTGAGTTTACGATAATCTGAGCTCGATAGACCTGTGATATTCCAGGTTTCCTGAATTTCTCTGGCCGTCATCCACTTTCCATCCTTGAAAAGGTCAGCAATCCACCTTACTCCACCTAGGAACCATTCCGGCCAGAAGACCGTCTTTCCATCCACTTTAATTCCTGGATTCATCCACACTGATGCTCTAGGGTGCTTAAAAGCATCTATTTTTAAAAACTCACAAAGTATCTTCCAAGAGCTCCTCAAACAACCGGTCAGGGGGTCCCTCTCACAGCCGGGACTGCACACTGTTGACATGTCAGCCCTGGGTGATAAAGGTCCATTGTAGCTAGCCTCTGCCACTGTAACGCTCACCTGACTCCCACGGAGGCGCTGGCCTGGTTCGCGCTGCTGTGACCTCTTCTAAGGTGATGCGCAGGGTTCGGAAGACGGACTGGACCGGGCCCCCCAAATCTGGCTTGTCTGGCTTGCAGAAGTATCCTTCTATAGGCGAAAATAGGGGATTAACTGTCTGCGGGGTAATGCAATCGTCCTCCCACTTTCCCCTCTCACCCTCCTCGAAACCCTTCTGTGATTCCTCGTAGCGTCTCACCTTAGGGTCTGGAAGGACGAGCTCTCCATCCTGCTTCTGATGCAGGGGCGCGTTGGTATCCAGTTACTTCACTGGATTTTTTTTGGATTGGTGAGAACCAAACTTGCTTGGCTTCCAGGTAAGTTTTTGATAAGAGGTTCCCCTTGTGTCCATGCATTAATGTACTAATGCTAGTGTCTATTTCCCCATAGGGGCCGGGTTACGGAATGCCGGGGAACAGGCACCGACCCGAGATGAGAGGTGAAATCCTTGTAGAAATCAGGTAAGTCTTTAATGAGCGTTTTTTGGTAATGTCTTTTCATTCGCTCATTAACGCTGATGTCTTTTTTTCCCCTTAGGGGCCGGGGTCTGGAAATACCAGGATGCGGCGCGGACCCGAAATGGAGAGGGAATGAAAATAATGAGCCTGGCGCCTATGGCGCCAGGACTGATGTCTTTTATGAGCCTGGCGCCACAGGCGCCAGGACACTGTCCAAAGGGCCCCTATATGGGGTTGATGGGTCCTTCCTTGGGGACTGGATGTCCGCTTTCGGGGACGCAGGGCTTGAACCGGCTCCCCGGGAGCGGGCATCATGACAGCACTCCCCCCCAAGGCCCCTCCCAAGGTTGTTCCCTCCGGGGTTTTGGTTTGTCTGGGAAGAGTCAGTGGAATTTCCTGACTAATCGAGGTGCATGCACATGGTCGCTGGGTTCCCACGACCTCTCCTGAGGTCCGTACCCCTTCCAATCAATTAGGTAGAACAGTTTTGACCTAAACATTTTTGAGTCTAAAATGTTCTTCACTTCGAATTCGGGCTCCCCATCTATTAGAATAGGTTCTGGAGGTTTGAGTAGACGGGTTCCGGGTACCACTGGTTTCAGAAGTGACACATGCAAAACAGGGTAAATTCGCATACTAGCTGGTAAATCAAGTTTAACAGCCACTGGGTTAATTATTGCCGTAATAGAATAAGGTCCCAGATATTTTGGGTTAAAAGTTCGAGGCCCTTTGAGTGGTAAATGTCTGGTAGCTAACCACACTTGATCCCCAATCTGATACGGAGGTGCTCCACTCCGATGTAAATCAGCATTCTCCTTGTATTTTCTCTTGGCTTGTTGTAAATGTTTAGTTGCCTCTTTAAAGGCTTGGGTAATTGTAGAATGCAGATGTTCTACTGCAGGTATTCCGAGGTTCTGAGGTGAGTCAAGGTTTGAGGTTCGAGGGCGATGCCCAAACAAAGTATAAAAAGGACTGTGGCCAGTTCCAGAGTGTACTGAATTATTATATGCGTATTCGGCTATCCAAAGAATGTCTTTCCAGTTGCTTTCAGATTGCTGTAACATACACCGTAAGTACTGCTCAAGGGTCTGATTTGTCCTCTCGGTCTGACCATCGGTCTGAGGGTGGTGACTGGTCGATAATCTTACGTCGATCTGCGCCATTTGACAACATTTGCGCCAGAAGTGGGAAATGAATTGGCTTCCCCGGTCAGAGATTAGTATAGATGGTAATCAATGTAGCCGAACAATATTTTCGAGGAATTCTTTGGCTAGGACAGAAGCTGAAGGTAAACCTTTCAAAGGAATAAAGTGGGCCATTTTGGAAAACAAATCCACAATTACCAGAATAGTATTGTACCCCGAACAAGGAGGCAGGTCCGTAATAAAATCCATTGATAGGGTGTGCCAGGGTGCTGGCGGTATGTCTAGAGGTTGAAGGAGACCGGCTGGTCTTTTCTTTTGACTTTTATTTTGGGCGCGAACACCACAGGACATCACAAAAGATTAAACATCTTTTCTCCAAGAGGGCCACCAAAATTGTCGTTTCACCTTTTCCTCTGTCTTGGCAATACCGGGGTGTCCCTCTATTAATGTATCATGATAACCGGAAATAGCTAGTTCGTGTAATTCCTTATGTGGCAGGAATAAGCGTCCTTGGAAATAAGGTAAACCATTATCTATGGTAAAGTCTGATCCCTTTTGTATCCAACCCTGTAAGGTTGTAGGATCCAGGAGTTGTTTCACTCTGGCTTAAATGTCTTCAAGCGTCTGTAACGAAGTCATGCCTAGAATCCTCTGTTCGGGAATTATTGGTACTGGTTCTGAGTTTGTATCAGATTCTCCCATTCCAATTCGGGATAAGGCGTCTGCTTTGCCATTCTTGCAGCCAGGTCGATAGGTAATCACGAAATCAAATTCAGCGAAAAACAAAGCCCATCGGAGCTGCCGTGATGACTGAGCCTTGGCGGTTTTCAAATACTGTAAATTCCGGTGATCAGTGATCACTGTGATGGTATGTCGAGCGCCAAGCAGATAATGCCGCCAGGCTTTAAAAGCGGACTTAATGGCTAACAGTTCTTTGTCCGTGATTGCATAATTAACCTCGGGTGCCGAGAATTTTCTGGACCAAAATGCTACGGGATGCAGTTGGTTGGTTTCGGGATCTCTTTGGGACAGGACAGCTCCCATGGCTAGGCTGGATGCGTCAGTCTCGACAACATAAGGGAGATCTGGACGTGGGTGTTTCAATATAGGTGCAGAGGTAAACTTAGCTTTTAAATCCTGGAAGGCCTGCTCGGCTTCTTCAGACCATTCAAAACGTTTATTTTTCCTCAAGAGTGCAGTAATGGGTTGTACCACGCGTGAAAATTCCGGGATAAACCTGCGATAGAAATTGGCAAAGCCGAGCATGCTTTGAATCCCTTTTACAGAGCTAGGTGATGGCCATTTGAGGATGGCATCCACTTTTCTTGAGTCCATTCGGACTCCTTTGGGTGTCAGGATGAAACCTAGAAACTCGACTTCTGTGGTATTGAAAACACATTTCTCCAATTTAGCAAATAGTTTGTGTTGGTGCAGTTTTTCAAGTACTGCCCTGACGTGTTTTCTGTGATCAGATTCCGAAGAGGAGTACACCAGAATGTCATCGATATATACGACAACACAAACATCGATGAGTTCCCGAAGGACATCATTCATGAAGTATTGGAAGGCAGCCGGCGCGTTACACAATCCGAAAGGCATCACCTGGTACTCGAATAATCCGTATTTAGTACGGAAGGCAGTTTTCCATTTGTCGCCTTCTTTTACTCGTACCAGATGATAAGCCCCCCAGAGATCTAACTTGGTGTATATGCAAGCGTCCTTCACCTGGTCAAGGAGTTCAGGGATCAGAGGCAGAGGATAACGGTTTTTAACCGTTATATGGTTCAATGCGCGGTAATCGATACAAGTTCTAAGGTCGCCTTCTTTTTTGGGCACGAAGAACAAAGCTGAGGATGCCGGGGACTTTGACGGGCGAATAAACCCATTAGCTAGGTATTGATCCAAATATTGTCTCAAATGCAGATTCTCAGGTTCGGTAAGGGCATAAATCCTGCTACAAGGGGGTTGTGCACCGGGCACCAGATCGATTTGGCAATCGTACGATCTGTGAGGAGGTAACGTGTTGGCCTGTTCCTTTTGGAAGACGTCCTGAAAGTCTTGGTATTCCGGAGGTAGTTGCATGGAGGCTGAGGTTACAGATGCTAGATTAATCTTCAGGTTTTCTGGGTAGCAGGTTTGTGTACAATCCGGGAAGGTTATTCTCTTAGCTCTCCAATCAATTCGAGGATTATGTGTCTCTAACCAAGGGATTCCAAGAATAACCTGAAACTGTGGAGCCTTGATTACATCAAACACAACACCCTCCCGATGGCCGTCGGGACCAATAAGAGTCACCTCAGTACTGGAATGTGTTACCGGTCCAGAGGCAATTTCAGTTCCATCGACTGTGGTGATGACATCTTTGCTGGTTTTAGGACGGAGAGGGAGGTTAATCCTAGAGACCAATTCACGATCCACATAGTTTCCAATAGCCCCACTATCGATGTATGCCTTTATTGCATGCAACCGCTTAGGCTGTTCTGGATCTACGAGAACCGTTGGCACAATGAAATGCGAGGTCTGAGAGTTAGTTTTCAAGCTCGGCAAGCGGACCCCTACACTTGTCGGGCGGAGTCTTTTCCCGAAACAGAGTCTTCATGGTTTTTATCAGCGGCTCCTACCGCCTTTCGGGGCGGTTTTGCCAGGCAATCTTGTAGAAAGTGTCCAGAATTCCCACAATAAAGACATCATTTTAACTGCCGCCTCCTTTCACGTTCCTTTTGAGTTAAGGGTCCTTTAACCCCTCCAATTTGTATAGGCTCAGAGACATCAACTCCCTTGGGATTAGCATGGGTCTTGACCAACACTCGGGTCTCAAACCTGGACCGATCTGCTTTTCTGTTTTGAAGTCTGTGATCCAATTGGACCACTAAGTCTATATACTCTGTGCATTCTTGGGGCGGATTTACAACTTGGGCCAAGACATCTTTAAGTTCTCCGCGTAGGCTTTGATAAAACAACGTGACTCTTTTATCCTCTGGCCATCCCGTTTCCACAATTAGTCTATTAAAGGTTGCACTATAGGAGAGGAGGTCCTGATTGCCCTGTCGCAGTGATAGAAGTTCGTCACCCCGGGCCTGCCCCTGAGAGTGTCGAGCAAATAACCTTTCCATGCTTGCTTGAAACCTTTGAAAATCACGGTGAATCGGGTCATCTTGAGTAACCAGTGGAACTGACCAATCGGCAGCGCAGCCGCTGAGATATGACAATACAAAGGCTACCTTGGTCTGATCATTAGGGTAGGCCCCAGGTCTGCATAGGAAGTGCAAACGACACTGATTCATGAATACGGCGAATCGTTTGGGGTCCCCAGCAAAGCGTTCGGGTGGGGCCAGCGGCATGTTTCCAGGTAGATTAATCTGCACAGGGTTACTGGAAACCACAGGAGCGGGGTTCCCTCCGGAACCGGGTAGAGGAGTTTGCCCAGCTTGACCTTGCAAAAGCTGTCTGGCCAGGTCATCAGTTCTTTCCTTTGATATTATTAATTCCCTCCTGAGGGCATTAGTCTCTTGACGAGCGGCATGTACTTCGGCCCGTAATTCCCCCAGTAATTGGGCCAACTGATCAGTCTCAGAACTTTCCATAGCGCCTGGGTGGGAATTTGTAGGAAGGCTTCGCATTCTGTAACGCTCACCTGACTCCCACGGAGGCGCTGGCCTGGTTCGCGCTGCTGTGACCTCTTCTAAGTTGATGCGCAGGGTTCGGAAGACGGACTGGACCGGGCCCCCCAAATCTGGCTTGTCTGGCTCGCAGAAGTATCCTTCTGTAGGCGAAAATAGGGGATTAACTGTCTGCGGGGTAATGCAATCGGCCTCCCACTTTCCCCTCTCACCCTCCTCGAAACCCTTCTGTGATTCCTCGTAGCGTCTCACCTTAGGGTCTGGAAGGACGAGCTCTCCATCCTGCTTCTGATGCAGGGGCGCGTTGGTATCCAGTTACTTCACTGGATTTTCGGATTGGTGAGAACCAAACTTGCTTGGCTTCCAGGTAAGTTTTTGATAAGAGGTTCCCCTTGTGTCCATGCATTAATGTACTAATGCTAGTGTCTATTTCCCCATAGGGGCCGGGGTACGGAATGCCGGGGAACAGGCACCGACCCGAGATGAGAGGTGAAATCCTTGTAGAAATCAGGTAAGTCTTTAATGAGCGTTTTTTTATATGAAATGTCTTTTCATTCGCTCATTAACGCTGATGTCTCTTTTTCCCCTTAGGGGCCGGGGTCCGGAAATGCCAGGATGCGGCGCGGACCCGAAATGGAGAGGGAATGAATCAGCAGGTAAGTCTTAACATGGAGATTTAGCTTTCCTTATTCCCTTCTCTCTCTCACCTTTTGTTCTGGTCTTTTTCTCCCTAGGCGCTGGGGCGTGACTGCGAATCCGGATGATCGCTGCTGAACATGGAGGCACCCTGTAAAGGTGAGTGGAATGCGGCGCTGCAGCGATCGACGCGATGAGCTTTTAAATAAAAGTCTTCCTTTTCAGGATTGTCGGCGAGATGTCTCCGGGATGCGGTTTTAGTAGGTAAGGACTTTTCCTTCTTCTGTTCTCTTCTTCTCTTCCTTTGCAGGTGATTCAGGATGCTGGCAGGCGTGGCAGAAGTCAGGATGCAGGAGCAGACACGGTGAGCGTCCACCTGCTAGATGCAGAACAACGCGAAGCACGTGTGGCTGTTCGGGTGGGGTTTAAATAGCCTTGGAAGAAGTTCTGGGTATGTATCCTTCCTCCAATCAGGTATGTATCCTTCCCCGACCACGCCCGGATGGTAAATTAGTCCCACAGGTTAAGTAGTTCCTTTCAGGCCTCAAGGAGGCTGGGATCCTGCAGCATGGTCTGCATCAGGTAAGTGCACCCAAGCACTCCCATAATGGGCCTGGCGCCTTTTGCGCCAGGACTGATGTCTTTTATGAGCCTGGCGCCATAGGCGCCAGGACACTGTCCAAAGGGCCCCTATATGGGGTTGCTGGGTCCTTCCTTGGGGACTGGATGTCTGCTTTCGGGGACGCAGGGCTTGAACCGGCTCCCCGGGAGCGGGCATCATGACAGCCACTGCCCATTCATCAGGTTCAGCATTAAGAAACGGAAAACAGAAGTGTGATATAAATGCCAGATGATAAGCCCTAAAGTTAGGGATCCCAAGCCCCCCCTTCTCCAATGGTAATTGTAATTTCCATAGTTTCAGTCTCAGGGGCTTGTGATCCCAAATAGATTCCTGTATCAGCCTGTCCAATTCCTTCCAGTATTTCAAATTAATGTTCAATGGGATCATACTCAACACGTATGTGACCCTTGTGGTCAAGGTCATTTTTTTTTATAGCATTTACCTTCCCCCAAAGTGAAAGGTTCAATATCCCCCATCGTTCCAAATCTACCTTAAGGTCCATACAGACTATTTTCAAATTCTCCTGTGCATAATCTTCAATCCTAGGTGTCAACCAAATCCCTAAATATTTCATTCTATTGGCACACCACTTGAATTCCAAAGAGTATATACATTGCTTATCACAAGCTGGCGTAAGTGGCATAACTTCATACTTAGTCCAATTTACTTTAGAACCAGAAGACTGATGGAACCGTAACAGGATGTCCATAAGAGCTGGTAATTATTTTTCAAAGCCCCTGAAGACCAAATGCAAATCATCAGCATACAGCCATAACCTCTGTTCTAAGCCCCAACAACTCACCCCGAGCAACCTAGAATCTTGCCTCAATGCTACAGCCAAAGGCTCTATAGCAATAACAAATAGCAGAGGAGACAGTGGACACCCTTGTCTCGTGCCCCTCCCCAAAATGAAAGTGTCTGATCTTAAACTATTGGTCATAATATCTGCTGTAGGGCCATTATAAAGGAGCTTTATCCATGACACAAATTTCCCCCCCGAATCACATTTTTTGTAGTACAAAGAAGAGATATTCCCAATTCATGCGATCAAATGCTTTTTCTACATCAAGAGATAGCACTGCAATATCATCCTGAGAGTTTGTAGCATTTGACATTGTTTGAATCAACTTCCTAATGTTATTCGAGGTTCTTCTAGCCTCGACAAAGCCCGATGAATTTTCATGAATCAGACGGGGAAGCATATTTTCCAATCTCAAGGCCTAAACCTTTGAAAGAATCTTATTGTCCGTATTAATCAGACTGATTGGCCTGTAGCTTGTGGGAATAGTCTCATCTTTCCCTTTTATTTTAAAAAGACTGAGATCATTGCATGTCTGGTAGTAGATGGTACGTAGCCTGACCTCAAAGAGGCGTCAAACATGTCTTTCAGTAAAATCAGTGCCGAGCCAGGCAACAATCTATAGATTTCCACAAGAAGTCCATCAGGTCCCGGCGACTTCCCAACGTTCAACTTTCCAATAGCTCCCTTAATCTCTTCAATTGTTATTTCTCACTCCAGCATTTGAGAATCCTTCTCAGAGATTTTGGGAATCTCCAACCCCCCCTAGAAAAGAATCACCATCCCCAGTGATATCTTACTCGTTTTGGTACAATTCTGTGTAAAATAATTTAAAGATATCATTGATTACTTTTGGTTGAAAAGTAATAACTCCATCCTGATATCGAATTGATGCAACAGATCTTTCAGATTCTCTTCTCCTCAGCCTATATGCCAACCAACGGTCGCATTTTTCTCCCTTTTTAAAATACGAACATTTTTGATAGAAATTACTCAGCTCAACCTTTTCTGAGATCAGTGTGTTCAGTCTTTTTTTTCAGGGTTACCAATTCTTTTACTTTTTCAACTTGTTCTGGATTAGTCATGACCTCCCTTAATAGGGCACCAATCTTTGAGTCTAGTTCCAGTTTATCCTTTCCATATTTTATTTTCCGGCCACACGTTAAACCAATTAGAATCCCTCTCAAGGTACACTTAAAGGCTTTCCAAACCGTTTGAGGTTGTATTTCCCCATTGTGATTCTCTTTCATAAAATATTCTATCTCTGCAACAATTTTGCCCCTCATTTCCTTGTCATGTAATAGTGTGGTATCCATTCTCCATGTGTAAGATTGGTGGAGCCAAAATCTAATTTCAGGAGCATGGCTACAAGTGCATGATCAGTCAGAAGAATATTACCAATTTCACTACTTTTAAAATTTTCAGTCATTTTCCCAGCTGTGAGTAACATGTCTATTCTAGAATATACTGCATGTGCCCCAGAATAAAAGCTATATTCCTTGGCAACTGGCCGTTCAACCTCCAGTTGTCTTTCAGGTTATGCTCCATGAGTAGGTCAAGCAAAGCTAGATAATGGGTATTGTTATTTCTGCACAACCCGCTCTTACTTTTATCTAATCCATAGTCCAGGACTACATTGAAATCACCTCCCAAAATAATGTTGTTGCATTCCAAGTCCTGTATAGTTTGCGCAACTTTTCTAAAGAAAGATCCATCATCTACTGACGGGGCATGTATATATTGCATAGAATCACATTGGATCCCTGAATATTCATCAACAATGCGATAATTCACCCCAGCCGATCTGAGCACTCTCTCAAAACCTTTAATGGAGTATTTCTCTGTATTAGAATTGCCACCCCTCTAGATATGGAGTTGTAAGGTGAACCATAAACTTTTAAAGTCGACCCTTTCTCCAGTTTTGCTAATTCTCCCCACTGAAGATGTGTCTCCTGAATGAAACAGATATCCCCTTTCAGTTCATTCAGATAGCTCATAATCTTTTTCCTTTTAATCACATTATTCAGTCCATTCACATTCCAAGTGATAACACACAAATCATTGTCAGTCTTAACCATCTTATTCATTTCACTCACTTTGAATAAACAACACTGACGAGAAGGTACTAGACTCACCACAAAAAAAACAAGAGTGAACCCCAACCCCCACCCTCTGAAGCAAAAGCAAGACACCAGCACAACTGTAACTTAGAAAGTAGACAGTACATTTCATAAGGTCCCATGTCCTGGGCACCTCTCCTGAATCCCCTAGAACTCAAACCTAATAACAAGAACAGAAAAAAAAACTTCTTTCGAACCACCACACACTCCACTCGTACAAAAGATAATACAATAACATGAGAAAATTAGTGATCAATCCAAAATGAGATAAAATGCTATGGGCCTCATTACACGGTAGGCGCTATGGGATTACCGGTACCGGTAAGGTCACCAGTGCCGGTAATCCCTTAGTGCCCTACTACGAGGTCCCTCAGCGGGTCCCATCCTTAACGCCTGGTGCGACCGGGTGTTAAGGACGGGACCCGCTGAGGGACTTCAGAGCTAATAACGGTACCGCAAATTGCGGTACCGTTATTAGCTCCTTCCCCATTCCCATTGAGCCCTATGGGGGCTCAAATGGGAATGGGGAATGGTATTTGGAATGGGGACTTACCCTTTCCCTTATCCTTTCTTGTAATGCAAGTTCAGGGGCTGTGGCCAGCACCATGTGGCTCTTTAGTTCTGGAGTGGCTGGCTTTCTTGTTAAAGCCCCTTAAAAAAAAGAAGAAAAAGAAGAAAAGGAGTGACACAAGTCTAACACTTTCAGCACTGACCCTAAATAAGAAAGATTAGGAATACCAAATAATGTGTCTTTCTGGAATTCTATACAATAATTGCTAGACTCATTAAAGGTTTAATTCAGGCACACTTCAGGGGTGAGTACTAATTTAGTCTGTTCTTAGATGCCTCAACTCAGCCTTTCATCCTTCTGAGGTCGATAAGTGAGTACCAACACAGGTTGGGTGATATTGGGTGTATATTTTTTCTATATAAAGCGCTTAAGCGTAAGTGCTATATAATAACACATCATTATCATTTGGTCTTGGATGTCTGCTTGCATTCACAGTAATTTGGTAATATGGGCCTATACACACTGATCCTAACGATACATATGGCGATCCATTCTTGTATGAAATTTACATCACATTATAGTGATATCGTAACCATATTTTTTGTAGTGTACAATGCTATGTGATAGCACTTCCTGTTTTGTCAACGGGTGAAAGGTCGTGTTCCATCGCATCCCGCGATTTCACTTTATGGGTGGGGTCAAATGACATCACTTCCTGTAATGTCACCAGGGGGTCAAGGGTCGTGCGATGTCACTTCCGCTACCCCTGGCATTTTGGTGAAATGACGTCCCTGAATACATCTACTGCAAGCAAACCAGTACCCCTAGAGCCATATAAAAAGCAGCAATTTCATTTATTCATCACTATCCCTGGCCAATTATGGAAGAGTGCCTGTGCTCAGGGTCAGACTGGGGCATACAATTGTCTCGGGCACCAATAGAAAAGTGGCCCACAGTTTGCACCAATAAAAATGTGGCCTACGGTTGCAAATGGCAATTCATTCCTTTTGTGACAGACTGTTTGAATAGTACCAAAGGGGGAGTTTTGATCAAATGTGATGCAAACTGTACATTTAAAAAAAAAATGTATGCAGCAAACTGGTCGAAACTACTAGCCGCATAGTGAAGTAACTCATCAAACTGGCCCACTTTGACCAAATACAAATTGGCCCACACCAGCATTTTGAGTTTTTTGTTTGGGCATTGCCCTTTTGCCCTATAGGCCAGTCCGAGCCTGCCTGTGCTGTATTCCAACGTAATGCAAGATCTTGCTGCAGTGCTTGAAAGGCAAGTCCATCAGTTCGATAATTATTTTGCCTGCGTTTGTCAATTAATTTACCATAGGAAGAACGCATGTTTGCTCGTTGTTCTGTGCATAGATGGTAAACATGTTCCACGTGCCAGAGAAACCTTTTAAGAAGGATTATGTGTTTAAAGAAGCGCTGTGGCATGTTTGTCCCGTTTCAACACACAACTAGTATGTTTTGTTATGATATTTCTAATCTACACCTCTGACAGGGGCAGGGCAGCCATCACCCCAAATGAGCCTTGGAAGCTGTAGCTGCAGCCCCAAATATGCTGACACTATCGGGAGCAGCTACGGGTGATGGCAACAGTGGGCAAGAAGAAGCCTGCCCCCACGTGACGTGGCACAAAACATCCTATCACTTTGAACTCAATGTGCCTGAAATTTGTGAGGAAGAATGCGCTATTTCGACCCATTATCTTCAATGTTTCCTTGTGGAAGCGGTAATACCTATGAAAGCTCCTGTGAGTAGTTTCGTGCACACTTACTTCGGCCAGTACGGGAAAGAATTGACAC
The DNA here is from genome assembly GCF_040938575.1 of Ambystoma mexicanum. Classification (NCBI taxonomy): domain Eukaryota; kingdom Metazoa; phylum Chordata; class Amphibia; order Caudata; family Ambystomatidae; genus Ambystoma; species Ambystoma mexicanum. The sequence goes on along the minus strand of NC_090933.1, from coordinate 674,748,804 downwards.
TGCACTAGAATTCACCAGCCACCACTGGTTCCCTTTGGGAAAATTGAATACCTTCCGATGCCATGTTGGCGCCTTAGAGGATACCTGTGGTCTGTGATAGGAAAACTTCCCTTTTGCACACTTCACGTCAGCATTGGCTCAGTTGTTGGCCGCAGGATAAACATGCAATTGGAATCAGTTTAGGCCATTTTCATAACACGAGGCCATGCGTGTCCGTGTCTGTCTCCAGATTCACAGTTCTATTTTGCAATGGATCCGGGATTCCTACACACCACTGATAGCACAGCAGTGCACTGTGTCCCGCCCATGTATAATACTTTTGATACTGTCAATATTAGCTGCAGCTACAAGTGCGCTTGTCCTGTTATGTCCATGGCGCCTGATAAATGTTATGTTTTTGGGCATTTATATAGCGCCTTTCACCATTGGTATGATTCCAAAACGCTGTGGGTTGAGCGCCCAGGGTGACCGTAGTACAAGTCAGCAGAGAGAGTAGTGTAGTAAAGTGCTTTGGTGAACTTGGTATATGTGCAGCCAGGGCGGGGTAGGTGGGACGTGGCCTGCATTCTAGTGCTAGGTGTGGTGAAGTGGTTCAGTAGAATGCGTGCAGCAGGCCAGTTGGACTTGGGTAGCTGCATTCTGGTGGCAGCAGAGTGTTTGAATGGGATAATGTGTGCAGCTATGCCAATTTTCGTGGGTTATAGCTGCTCTCTAAAGACTGTTGAGGTGATCATGTCAGTGTGTAAGTATCTGTGCAGCTAGGCCAAATAAATCGAGGGGTATAGTTGCATTCTATCGTTTGTTGGTGCAGAGGGAAGCGTTAGTGTATTGTTGTGTTTGAGTGTTTGTGTGGATTTGAGGGGAACCCTGTTCCTGATGAGTTTCCAGTGCCTGACGAGGGTATGGAAGCTCTCTTTTGGTTCGACTATTAGGCTATGTCCTTCCTGTGTCTTGTTGGGTCTGTAATTGTTTATTAGTGTTGTCTGTTGAATGGGTGTCCGGTCAAATGGTCGAAAATAAATGGTCGAATGACCATTTGATCGAATCATAATGGTCGAAAAAAAAGGTCGAATTTTTTATTTATTTATTTATATATTTTTTTAAGTTTTGGTTGCTTAAAAAATATTTAAAAATAAAAAAAAAAAATCGACCTTTTTTTTCCGACCATTTGGTTTTCGACCAAATGACTGGTAACCTGTTGAATGATGATAGCCAAATCTAGCCCAAATCATATTGTTTTAATATCGGTGCTGGAGGGGCCCTCGGTCGGTAATTCCGCTAGATACATTCACAGATAGGTAGGGGTAGCAAAGATATAAGACCTAGTAGGCCCTTGGTATGAAGTTTCGCTCATAGATTTCCAGATGAGTGAGATCTGCAAGGATGGGTATCTCCTGCACTGATCACCCGTTGTAGAGACTGGTGGTACTTACATCTGAACTGATCCCAGTGGAACGGTGCTGACTGAAATTGTTAGGAAGGGGAGGCCTTATAAAGCTTTTACATTTCACCCAATTGTGCGGTCTATGGTATTGACTGTAAAACCATTTTGTTCTTCTACTTTACTTTTTAGGATTTGCATTGTTTAACTGCACTGTGAATACAAAAGTGGGGAATAGCCCATTATGTGGATTACCCAACTACGTATCTATGGAGATTATTGTGACTAGTGAGTAGTGTTGACGTAGCCCATCTGTATTCCTAAATATTTGTATATATGTGTGTTGAGGAAATACGCTTTATGCAACTTTCACTCCATTGATTTCAATGGGGCAGCCAGCATAATTGTTATGGATTTTGATTATTTTTTGGAACAATTGGCCTCACTCAACTGCTGAACTCATTTTGTTTGGCGTGCACTGGGGCGTCGTTATAACTCACTCCAGGACGATCTCTAGTTTCTTTTTTTTTTTTTAAATTCAAAATTTATTGATTTTATACAGATTCAACAATCACTTACATACAGAATTTGTCGATAAGATATTAGAAAAAGCATGTAAGGTGAATACCGTCTTCGTATGGCATGTATAATAATTCTTAAGAATCGAACAGTATAGCAAAGAAGATCTGTAAAACCCAGTCTCACTCCTCCCCTCCCTCCTCCCCCTCTAGTACCTCCACGTACGGGATTGAAAAACAACATGAAACAGCGAGACAGCACCAGAAAGCATCGATTACAGATCTGATATCCGACCAGGATACATAACATGGCCCAAGGAACCGCCACAACGAGAATCATCGTTCATTATCAATATTGACACAGATCACAACAATATTCTGCACACATTATCTTTACAAGGCATGTTTGGCTCTGAACTCATACCAGGCACTTTCGACATCAGTAAGATCTCCGTGTAAGGCGGCAGTCAGGCATTCCATTCTATAGAGAGTTTGGGCGACCCCAAGCCACTCGGTTTTACTAGGGAGCTTGGGCCTCTTCCATACCATAGTGAGACAGGCTCGTGCAGCCATCAATAGACCGTATACCATCCTAGGTGCTTTTACGACTTTGTCTCCCGTTTCGATCAAACCAAACAGGATAAACATTGGCTGCTGCACCCTTCCTTCATTGTCCAGGTCCCTGATCCAGCTAAGAACCTCCGACCAGTAAGTCTGGACCACTGCACACCCCCACCACATGTGCCAATAATCAGCCCGCATCCCACAACCCCTCCAACAGTATGGGCTAACCCCCTGATACATCTTGGCGAGCCTGATCGGATCATACTGCCATCTGTACAATAACTTTATAGCATGCAGTTTATACTGGCAGGATATAGAGGATTTTGCAGTTCGTCTGCAGATTTGTAGCCACAGTTTTTGCGAGATTTGTCTGCCCATATCTGCTTCCCATCTGCTCTTAAGTGCCAGGGAGGGGGAAATATCGGCCTCAATCAGAGCCGAGTACATAGCACTTATCAGGCCACTGGAACCCGTGCATCGATCTAGGATAGTTTCAAATGGGGTAAGATCTCTCTGCAATTGGTCCTTCCAGATTGACCTTGTCATTACCCCTTTGAGTCTCAAATACAGGATGACTGAAAGCGAGCCTATACCGAGCGCCTCCTGGAGCTCCTGTATGGTTATAAAGGTTCCGTTGCGCCATAGTTGGCCCGCCCTTTCCAGCCCTGCTTGATACCATGTTTCATAGCTTCCCGGTTCTGGGATTGCATCTCGGATTCCTGGTGACCAAAGGTGTCCTAAGGGAGATGGCCATGTCGTGACGCCCACCATTCTCCTGCCGGGTTTCCATACTGCCCACAGTGTACCCAAGATAGGGTGGGATCTGATTCTCTCACGCAATTGAGATCTGGGGACCCATAACCATTCGGACACAAAAAAAGGACGAAGGTGATAGTTATCCAGCGCTATCCACTGGGGCTCCGAACGTTGCCTAAAGTGCGGGACAAGAACCCTAAATTGTGTCGCCCTGTAATATGTCTCCATATCCGGGAGGCCTACTCCTGCGTTATCTTTGCGGAGCTGGAGTAAGGATCTCGGAATCCGTGGCCTCTGGCCCTGCCACAAGAAGGTCAAAAACAGTTTTCTCACTTCCATGAAGTATTCCGGGGGCATCTTAACGGGGAGCATCTGAAACAAATATAATATTTTAGGGAGAAAGACCATCTTTATGGCGTTTAAGCGGCCCAACCAGGAGATAGTGAGCTTAGACCACCGTTGGCTATCTTTCTGTAGGGCGAGAGACAATGGTGGGAAGTTAGCTCCATATAAGGAGTCAAGGTCGCGGGTGACATTGATGCCCAAGTATCGGAGGGTAGTAAGGCTGACTTGAACTCCTAGCTGGGCAAAGCGTACGATCTCAGAGTCTCTATTTTTATCAATCGGGAGGAGGACTGACTTCCCTGTGTTGATTTTTAGGCCGGCCAGTGCACCGTATTCCTCAATTATGTTAAGCGCAGCCGGGATCGAGTCTAAGGGGTCCGTCAGATGAAGCAAGATGTCATCCGCATATAGTCCCAGTTTGTACTCCCTGTCTCCCACCGTGATGCCCTTAACTCTACCGTCACTCCTCAATTTCTGTGCCAATGGTTCGAGGGACATCACAAACAGTATTGCTGACAGTGGGCAACCCTGTCTCGTTCCTCTTTCAAGGGGAAACCAGCGTGAGTATCCACCATTCACTGCCACCGACGTCGTGGGAGAGGTGTACAATGATTTAATGGCGCGGCAGAGTTTCGGTCCCAGCCCATTTGACACCAATACTTTTTCTAAAAAATCCCATGACACCCTGTCAAAAGCCTTCTCGGCATCTAACGACAGAAGAGATGGATCCCCCTTCATTCCCTGTGCTTCATGCAGTAGGTGAAGCGTTTTCCGCATGGTATCTGCGCCCTGCCTGCCAAGAACAAAGCCAACCTGATCGGAATGTATCAGTCTGGGAAGATATGTTTCGAGCCGAGCTGCAATGACTCTAGCATACACCTTGGCATCGATGTTAAGGAGCGAGATGGGTCGATAAGAGCTACAGCATTTGGGGTCTCGACCTTCCTTCGGAATTACAGCCAGGAGGGCCTGAGAGAAGGACGGGGGGGCTCGACCCGTATCAAAGATATGGTTAAACAGGGACGCCAGGAAAGGGGCAAGAAGGGTGGAGAATGCTTTATAGAAACCTGGCGTAAATCCGTCATCCCCCGGGGCTTTCCCTATTTTCAGCCTCTTAATGGCACTCGCAACTTCATCCTCAGTGACCGGTGCATCTAGGGATTCGGCATCCACACCTGTGAGTGTGGGAAGACGCGCTCCCTCAAGATATGCGTCTATGCTTCCTATCGAGGGAGGGGGGTCACACATGTATAAGTCTTCGTAGAAGTAGGCGAATGCCTCCTGTATGCCCTCCGGGGACGTGACAGTCGTATCTATAAGAGTGCCGTCAGTCCTCTCAATTTGCTCGACCCATCTTTCCGCTTTCTGTGCACGAAGGCGAGCTGCTAGCAGAGCATCTGCTTTGTCCCCCTTCTCATAATATTTTTGCTTAAGATACTGTAAGGTCTGGGCTGTTTTGCCAGCAATAAGTATCCTCAATTCTTCTCTGAGTTGTTTGGCTTCAGTTAGGTACCTAGGTCTGTCAGCCGGGGAGGACTGCGCCAGGTTCTGAGCCACGTTAAGCCTTTCCCTGATGTCCTTCTCTATTAAGGCGTGTTCCCTTTTCTTTCGGGCCCCTTCCCTTATAAGGACTCCCCTCCAAGTAGCCTTGGCTGCTTCCCACACAGTTACCTTCCCTACTTCTCCTGTATCATTAGTGGAAAAGAATTGCTCGATTTTGGTTTCAAAGGTTCCCCTAAAGACCGGATCAGCCCAGAGGGATTCATTACACCTCCATTTGGTGTTCCGGGGTGCCAGCTCATTCCAAGATATATCAATTGCAACCATGTCGTGGTCTGACCATGCGGAGGGATATACAGTGGCAGCCTGTAGCACGTGCAGAAGATCGTTGGAGAGAAAAATATAGTCGATGCGTGTGAGTGTGTCGTGGGGGAGGGAGTGAAAGGTAAAACCTCCGTCCAACGGATGCAGGTATCGCCAGCTATCAACAAGGCCATATAGGTCAAGGGTAGACTTGATGTCAGCCTCAGTTCGAGTATTGGGCGGATCTAATGCGTCGGCCCTGGTCTGTCTGTCAATGGAACTGTCCATCCATGTATTAAAGTCCCCACCCAGGACCGTGTGCCCCTTAGCCATATTAAAGACCTTTTCGGAGATTTTGTGGAGGAACCGATTTTGTCCCTGATTGGGTGCGTAAAGCGTGGCCAGAGTAATCGTTGTGCCCCCTATGTTGCCCACAATCGTAATCGCCCTACCCTCAGTGTCCGTCCATATGTCAAGAACTGTCATCCGAAGGCTTTTGCGAACCAGAATCCCCACCCCAGCCTTTTTCAGTATACCTGAGCTCCAGTGAGCGAGTCCAATCTCCCGTGACGGGATGGCCCTCTCCTCACCCCTCCGATATCTCGTTTCTTGAAGGAACAAGATGTCTATATTCGATCTTCTAAATTCCCTGGCCACCATTGATCGTTTCGTGGGAGAGTTCAAGCCTTTGACGTTAAGTGTGCAGATGCGTAATGTGTCCCTACTGGGTGTAAGTGCCATCATAAGTATGTTCAGAGGTCGTGGGCGGCCATTCCATTTGTGTCATGACACACATCCCGTCGGCTATTGCAATGTGTGGGTCAGTGTTATAAGAGCGGATCCCAATAAATTCTATGGAGGCCGTCGACCGGGTCGTTCGGCGCGTACAATAGACCTCAGTGTGTCCAAGGTGCATCTGCGCATCTGTTGGATTAAGATTAATGCAAACTGTGTGTTCTTCAATCACCCCCTTCCCCACCCCCCTCCCCGTCCCCAACGCATTCGGCGCCCGATTCGCCCAGGTTGACATCACCCAGCCGAACTCGGACCACCAGTGAAGACCGCAAAACAGGCGGTCCTACCATAATAAAGTCACATATATCAGTGAGCCCCCAACTTTCATGTGCACCTAACGCAAACAATAATTCAACAACAGTGTCATCAACCATCCCCCAGAAGCTGACGCAATGTGAGTATTACTCCATATCACATTCCGAGCGTCTGAGGCACACAGAGCTACGGATACCTTGCTCGCGGAGAAAGTGACCTCTCACAACTTGGCCCGCAGGCCATCTATGGAAGTCGCGAAGCAGGAGGTTTATTTCTGTGCATGAGTCCATAATCTCCTCGACAGAATAACTCGATCAATTCTCACATTGTTAGTGTTCCATGTCCTGGGAAGTGTTCATCTTTCTGTATTTCCTAGAGCCTGGAATCCTTTTCCGCCGGTGAGTCTTGGTTTTCCATTCGCCACCAGATTTCCCTTGATCTTCATGAGAAGAGGCACCTTCCGGCGGGCCTATCAAATCCGATATGCAGTCAATAATATCTTTCTCCGAGACAAGTCTTAATGTCGAGCCTTCCCATTCGAAGGTGAGGGAGAATGGGTACCCCCATCGGTACCTGACACCCCTGTCCTTCAACATTTTCGTGATCGGAGAGCACTTTTTCCTCATTGCTAGTGTGAGGGATGACAGGTCTTGGTAGAGAGAAATGACAGAGTCCTCCAAGGACAATTGTGGGGCGTTTCTGGCCTTATCCAAGACTCGTGCTCTGTCCGCATAGTTATGGAATCGGGCCAGAACCGATCTCGGGCCCCCCGGTCTACCTCCAGCCCTATGGATTCGGTCAATTTTGGGTGCATCAATCGAGTCGTCGTTATAGAGGAGCTTCAGGATAGCGTGTAATGAGTGTTTCAGGTCCAGCTCGGTTTCACCCTCTTTCTCAGGAACACCAAAGACTCGGATGTTGTTGCGACGATCCCTGTTTTCAAGGTCGTCGACCTTAAGACGCAATTCGTTTTCTCTGTTCGATATGTCTGCAATGCGGTGATCCATCTGCGCTTCTAGTACATTCAAAGATGTTTGGTTGTGCTCAACCTGCTCGAGCCTGTCATCCATTTTGTCTATCCTTTGTGTGATCTTATCTATCCTATTGCCAATGTCTGCTCGCATGCCCCTCATCTCAGCGAGCAAATCAGCTACGTCTGCCTTGGTCGCAGCAGCCTCGGAGCTTGCTGTTGACATCATAGAAGTCGAAAAGGGCCTTGGGGATCTAGCAATTGGTGAGAACGTATACTTCGCCAACTTAGTTCTAGGGTCCATGGGGGGCGGCACCCCGAAGCACCCAGCAGGGTAAAATGCGTCCTAGCGATCTTCTATCGATGTAACTTAGAGATATTCATATAAGATTGCACAGCAGGGGAAGTCGAGTATGGACCTTCCAGATGGGGGGACAGCAGTCCAGTGGCAGTACACGGGAGCCACTGACCATTCACTTTCAAGCAGATCGCTCCAGGGAGAGAAGTATGTGTCGGTGTGTCCAACAAATACGGTGAGGTATGTGTAGGGGACCTGCGGAGGGCATATGTCCCAACAGACAGAGGCCCAGCTCCCAATCCCACGTCAGCCAGAGGAGATCCGCGGGCGTGCTGCCAGCGCGTGGCGTAGATTTTCGTGAAGAGTCCTCGTAATGTTAACTGCTTGGTATGCGGGAGTACTTGAGGAGGCACACGCCCCAACCCTTTGGGGGCCCAACCCTCAGTCTCGGTGATCCTCTGGAGTAGAGGTGGATGCGTCACGAAACCGCGTGCTGCAGAAGAAATGGCGGCAGAAGATATAGTCCAGGCCGAGGGACCACCATCCACGGTGTTGCCCAAAGTGCAGGGTGTCTGAATATAGCCACGTTCGCTGGGGAAGAGATAACATAAGGCACTCCAGAGCCCCACGTCCCCGTAAGCTGTCCCTTCTTCTCCAGTCAAAATGTGCGGGTCTTCCTCCAACCCTCCTCCCTAGTCATGCAGCCCGAGCGTGTCGCCTCTCAGACAGCGAGTGCCGTTTCCGCGACACCGGAGAGGGCTCCTTTGGAGGGTCGGTAAGGGGGAGGATTAGGGCCCGCCGCGCCACCAGGCCGAGGACAGGCCAGCCGGGACCGGCAATGGAGGGGGCAGCCGCCCCGTGGTGCAGGGGGGGAGGAGGGATCCACTCACCGTGCTGCGGTGGGGGCGTGGGCAAGCCCCAAGAGGGGGGCTCCTAGTCACACAGAGCAGAAGTGCACAGCAGGTTCCGCTCGGGGCTCCAGGAACCGCACTGGGTCAATCACAGAAGGCGGCTCTCCCCGCGTATGCTCAGGCCTGCACTGGAGGATCTACAGCTCGCATGCCGCGTCGGAGGCTTCAGCGCGCCAAAGTTGATTTCATCACGATGCCACCTCCGATTTTCTCCGGGTTTTCTTCCAGGTGGGGGGGACACCGTCGCAGGCCTCTCGACCGAAAATCAGCTCTGGGGGGGGTCTCAAAGTGGGGGCTCACTGCCACTTTTCGGACCCTGTGTACGGAGCTCACACGGAGAGGCGACTCATCCGTGCGCCCCCTGGTGGCCGACCCTCTAGTTTCTTTTTACTTTTGTTTAAATGTAGCACAGCCTATTTTAAGCAGTGGGCAGTACAACCAACTCAACATTGAATGCTGTAACTAGACTACATTTCTTACTGATATCAAAAGCACACCTATAATAGCATACAGGGCATACAAGTCGGTGCTTGAATGAACGCGGAAGTGACGATATATGATTCACAGGGTGGGCAGGTAGGTCAGTGAGTGAATGTAAGAAAATGTATAGTGTGTATGTGAATATATTTGTGGATGGGTGTGTGTATGAGCGGAAGTGGGTGTGCAAATGTGCAAATAAAAAGTACAAGGATGTGAAATTGTCAATGGACCTCATTACACTGTAGGCGGTCCCGTAATGAACGGTGCTGGTAAGGGACCGGCACCGTTCATTACGGGCCACCAAATTGCGGGTCTGCTCGCATCCCCATTCCCATTGAGCCCTTTGGGGGCTCAAATGGGAATGGGTATGTACCAGGTTCCCGGTCCTGAGAATGGGAATTACCGGCCCGCCAAAGTCGGCATGGCCCGGGAATTCCCTATTTTCGGGACCCGGACCCGGTACCCGGTTTGGGGGTAGCCATGCCACTAAAAGCGGCAAGGTCTACCTCCAAACTCGTAATGAGGCCCAGTGAGTGAATGAATGTGTAGGTTGGTTGGATGAGTGAGACTGAGTCAGCATGGAAACATGTATGTTATGTTTCCATGCAGGCCCAGTCCAAAAGGCCCAGGCACAAGGTCAGGAGAGCTTGTTGTGCCCTGCCTAGCTGTGGCTGCCATGATGGCTTTCATAGCTAAATCCTCCCTACTGATCAGGCAGTGCCCCTTACCCCGGTTATGAAATGCTGCTCTTGAAATTCACCACTGACCCATAAACAACATTTAACCTGCTCTTCATTTATAGGCAACCCAATGTACCTAGCTGTCCTGACCGTGATATCACACTATTTATCACGCCCTTCATGAAACCTTGCGCCAAGTGCATCATACTGGGAGACCTCAACCTGGACTATAATGATGCCACTGACATCAGAGCCTCAGCGCTATCTACTGCCCTCCGCTAGATGAACTTCGCCCAACAAAAAAACACCCCCACGCATTCTAAAGCTTACATCCTTGACTGGATCCTCATGACCAATGTCACCATTAACATCTGTGAAGGCATCCTGAAGTAAGACACAGACAACAGATTCACTTCCCAACACATAGCTTGTATTTCTCAAATGTCAGGATGGAATAAGGCCTAACTTGCCCTATGCTAAGGTGGGATTGCCCTACCTAAAGAAACTAAGGATAGTCTGTGCCGTAAATTAATTTAAAAGTCTGTCTGTGTCCAAAGCCTATGCTGCCCTCACAACTTAATCTGTGCAATGTGTAGGGATGTCAGCAACCAAAGAAACATTGTTCAAAGTAAAATTCTGAGCTTTTCATTAGCTACTAGTTTGGATTCAGCTTCTTTTTCCTCAGATTCCAAAAAAGTTCCACAAAAAAGGTGTGGGAGTTCCCTTCCCCAAGTTCAACAAAGTTCCAAACACTCTCAGGGTTCCCTTCTCCAAGTTCAAAACAGTTCAGTTAGTTCAACTTGGTCAGCTTTCAATATGAATGATATTCCTTTAAGCTTCCTCACCATTCACTTCCAAACTGGTGAAACAAAACAACTTCAATCCCCTTGTTTCCTTGGCTCAATCCAAGTCAGGGTTAGTCAGTCTAGGCGCAGCTGTCGGACCACACGGTCCACCTATCACAGGTCACGCAACCGATAACCCTTGGCACTTTATAATGTTCACTGATTCTCACTGGACTACTTTGCTACCACATGTTTCCTTTCTGCACTTGTGACATTAGTTCATTTGCACTCTTGTTTCTTCTAGGCAGTCTCTTTCCTCTGCCAACACGTGCCTTTCACACAACTTCACTTCTCTGTGTTTACTCCTTGTTATCACCTTGCTTTTACAATAATCTATAGTGCTTCTTATTTGCCTTTCACGTGTTTCATCAATTCTCATTACTGGTTTTTCACTTGACTTTTCCATTTCAATTTGTTCATAAATGCTTTTGTCATAATCTGTGCTGGGCTGGATTATGGCTATGTGTGTGTTATGATGGTGTGGTGATGTCAATGACATTCCATGTGGAGTGTTGGTGTGGTGATGTCATTGACATCATTGTGGAGTGTTGATAGTTGTTTGGAGTGCTGGGTCCCACTTGTGTCAGTTGGACTTAATGTGCTGGGATGGATGGATGTCCCAGTGCTTTCTCTACATGATATCTAAGGGCATAAACCTACATGTAAACTACTTACCTTTTGGTGTTCCTTATTGGAAAAGGGGCTTAGTGTATATCACTTTTCTTTGATTTCACTCTCTTCCTAAATACACATCACTTTATCTCCATTTGTGCAGTATTTTCATTTCACCTGTGCATAGTTTGGTAGTCAATATTTATCAGGGACTTTGTAATTCTCTTGGCACTTAATAATTTCCATCGGGTCTCCAGACCCATCCATTATAAACTTTCACTTGTTCTGCCCTTTGTTCAGCCTGTATTAAGCCCCCGGAGCACCCCGGGATGAATGCGCTTTCCCTGTCACTCACCGGTATGCATCAGCTCCTCCTGGTGCTTGCGCAATCCTCTTCTGCATTCTCTCGCTCCCTTCTCTATTTATTTATTTTATTTATGTGTTTATATAGCGATAAAGCCCGCAGGCATCAGAGCGCTTCCAAAGAGACAAGACAATAAAGATTAAAAACAGGACAAAGACGTGAACCAGGCCATTATTTCATCATAATCATAATCTCTCACATCAGAAGCACCAGCGAGGCATGCTCACCTCTTCTGGACGTTCTTGCTTCCGTCTGCAGCAAAGTGGAAGCTTCTGTGTCCCCCAGCTCCTGTTGGCGACACACAGCTCGGAGATTTGCAGGGCTTGGAACTCTCTCCAACCTTGGCGGCCTCACTCTCCTGCAGCGGCTGGCGTCCTTTCCACCGGCTTCTCATCTCCAGCCCACTCTACAGCACCCTGGCATCCCAGGCGGTTCCCTCCTCTCATGTGGGTCACTCTCTTTAATAGGCACCTATAGCTTCTTAAGATGTTGCGTGTGCAAGTCCTTTGCCTGACTACAATCAACTCTTTTATTGGACATGCCTGAATTTCAGGCTGGTGTTCTACAATTTGCTTCCTCTTCCCAGAAACAAAGTAGTGAATATAGGTGGAAGTGTGCATTCCTCTTAGTCGCCTCTTCCTCAACCCAGTCTTAAAAGGACCCAAATGGGATGTGTGTGGAATATGTGCTGGTGGGGAAGAGTTGTAATAATCTATGAAGGTCAGGGAAGGGTAGGATGTATTTTGCCTGTGTCTTGGTTTACCCATTGGAGATGAATGTGGGTCTGGTCTGCCCAGAAGAGAATATGTTCTACTTCTTGTTCTTTTCCCTGTTCCGAAAAAAGAGATGCTTTACCTGAGGTTTGTTTGGTAAAGAAGGAAGGGAGGGGGTCTGATAATACTGAACCCCTAGGTCCTTTCAGATGAGATAACACTCTAGAGGGTGGATGGGGATGGAGAAATTACTCAAACATCAATAATAAAACTGACTTATGAAGTTGGAAAAAGACTTTGGGGGCCATTACGAGTTTGGAGGCAGCCATCGTGCTAACAGCACGATGGCTGCCTCCAAACCCATGTCCGGGTCCGTGGTGTCGGAATAGGGACTTTACGGGACATTTCGACCTTGGCGGACCCGGTAAGTCCCCATTCTAAATACCATTCCCCATTCCCATTTGAGGCCCCATAGGGATCAATGGGAATGGGGAAGGAGCTAATAACGGGCCCGCAAATAGAGGGCCCGTTATTAGCTCCCTGGTCCCTTAGCGGGTCCCGCTAAGGGCAGTTGGTAAAACCAGCCGCTCTTAGCGGGACCCGCTTAGGACCTCGGAATGCGGCAGTAGAGGGTTAATGGCACCGGAATCCTTACCGGTGCCGTTAACCCCTACCTCCGTACTCGGAATGAGGCCCTTTGCCTGTTTTAATAACAATTATCTAAAACAGGGAGCACACCAGACATCATCAGATGTCTGGCAGTAAGATCTCAGAATATTTCACAAAAAACACACATATACTAAAACTCATCATCATTGATGTCACACTATGTGGCAAACTAAGAAAACCTATGTGGGACTGTCATTGGGTAACAGGAAACATCTAGGTATACTTTCTATGGGGTTTGGTGTTATGATTAGGTCTCTACTGTCAGGTGTACAACTCTGCCCCACCCTAGTGCAAGTCATTGTGAGTGTCATCAAATAAACTACATCTTATTGGATCTCTAAACTATAGGGCTCTTTGATATGTGGCCCTTTATAATTGGTTGGCACACTTCTAGCCTTCTGGAATATTCCACTCATTGGCAACATGCAACCTGGTACCCAGGTGCTGGTGGGTCTGATTTGTCCATGCCTCCCCACCCAATTAGCTCATCATCTATCATCACTCAAGCTGTCTGCCATGAGAATAGTCTTTTGTACTTGGTCTTGCAAGTATCACTGATCCTGGGAATAAAAGGGAGTGTGAGCATGAATTTATCTTCTGGTCTCGGGGTAGCTTGCCCAAAGTCTATTTTCATCTGACCATGTGACTGGAGACCACGCTTTGAGTTCTTTCCTAGAATTTCACACCATTTAATTAATAAAACTTGGCACTCATTGTCCTTCCGTCGCACCTTAATAGGAGCTCAGCTCTTGCCTTCTTGTTCATTGTATCTTTCCATGATAGATAACCAGTTTCTTGGCTGCCTCAATCCTTGACACTGGGCCAGGCAGACCTTCTCGATTCTCCTGCAATCTCCAGCCAGGCTTATTCTGCTGCGCCACACTTCAAGTCCTTCTATTCAAAGGGTTTTCAGTTTGCAAAAGTACGATGTGGAACTTCCCAATTCCTATGCATATATATTCCTTGGCGCACAGCCTGCACAATTCACTACATATAGACAGCCTTATGATTACTTTGTCTACTTGCGTTATTGCGTCTGTACAATTATAAAATGGTTTTCATTTTCTTCTGTGCTCTTCACACGTGCGATCTTCATTCCGATTATGAAAGCTTACTCGATTCTTACTTCATCATCAGATTCTATATGGTCTTTCCACCTTCTTTCTTATCATCTCTTCTTAGGCGTGTCACTTTGACATCACCAGTCTCTTCTTTCATCCGTCTTCACATGCTCTTCAGGGATCCTTCCCAGGAGGCTGTCAGTTTTTCATGGATACATAAAGAATGGTTCCCTTAATGGATACTTTGCTTCAAAGGCTGCTCGTATTGTAGGCATCATTACAGGTGTCGCCTATGTTACTATTTCCAGTTCCCAACAAATAGAAAATGTAGGGCCAGACTTCCGGTAGGGGCTTTTGGCTCATTCTCTACACTCCCCCATCTTGGTGATTCATCGACCACTCTCTCACCAGACTCTGCACCTAGACATCCTCTCTTGAAGAAGTGCTTCTTCGGAGTCCATATCTTCATCACACCTTTCAAAGATCCTGCTGATTTTACATGTTCGTCAACAATCCAGTTCATGTGGCTGCACTGTGCACTTGGGCTACAGTAGATCCACCTTCCCACATACTTCTTGTGGTCTCTTGGATAAAGGAACTTCGTTCCACCTGGTGCATGAATGCTGGCCTTTACATAGTCTCTGATCTCTTCATAGGTCAGCTCCTTGGGATCAAATCCAGATTCAACATCAATCATGATCTTCATTTCTACTGCTTTCTTTGCTGTCTTCTTGCACTGTGTGATTATTATCTTGATCACCCAGAAACCAAACATTATCATCATCAGTAATGCTCCAAGGAACTTGAAGCTATTCCCCATCCATTGTGGTACCCATGAGAAGATTAATGCAAACCAGCTGTCATCTGCAATATCTTCTATTCCATCTTCCATCTTGGTATGCAAAGTTGTCAACAACATTATGGCCTCTGTCAGGGTCCCATTTTCTTTGTTGTGAGCAGGTATGAATATGCAACATGAATCCCCGATTTTGGCACAAACACCTCCATCCATGCTTGTAATCATATCCAGCACATATCTATTCTGGAGTGTCATCGGTTTGATAGCATTGAATCCCTTTATGGTAGTGCTGATTATCTGCAGGAGCTCCCATCTGGTTATCTGTAGCTATTTGGCATTCGTCATCACCTGGATCCTTGTCATGAAGATTGCCGTGAATATTGCTGAAGTCTGGCTGAACAATCGATGTTCATATGGAATGGCATCAAATGCTTCTATTCATTTAGTTGAGAAATAGTTCTCCCTCTTTGCTCGATCGAGGACTTCAAGTGATCTTTTCTTCCTCAGATGAGCATCAGCCTTTGGAAACTCCCCAATGTTAAAGTCACTTTTTTGAATCACTAGTGCTGGAAAGTGAATAATCACAATGGAGCGCAGTCCTCTCCAGTCCCTGGGTAGCTTCATATAAGCTCTGAATCCACAGGCCCACTAGTGGTTCATTATCACTACTGTCCCACCCTACATTCCTGGTATATCAAAGATTTGTCCTCATTGTTGGTTTTCTCCAAATGTTCTTGTGCCTTTGTTTCTGTAGCATAGTTCTGTGCTTGCCAGTGACACTATCTGCTCTGGGCCTCCTCTATCTTCAACCCATGACAGCAGCTTGGCAAGCTTTGGCCACAGAAGTTTGCATCCCATCTCCACATGCTGAATAACTGGTTTGTGATGTCCTGTCACTGCCACTGCTCTGCAGATGACTATGCCTTCTTCCCAGCCATCTGGTGAAAGTACTTTTCCCAAATTTGCATCTGACCTCTCTCCTTGCATCTTCGTATTTCTTCATCTGTCCTTCCTTGGCAACTGAACTTTCTGTTTATCTACCATCTGATTCCTGAAACTTTCATTCCAGGCTGTTAGTATCTTATCACATGATCTCTGTTGTGTGGTCGTGCTCTTGTTTTCAAATCTTGAACATAATCATCTTCTTCTGGTGCTGTCCATTATGTCACCCATACCAAGGATGCTGTTTGACCCTAGAATTGACCTCTCGCATGGAAGAGTGCAAGGTGCATCAGGCAATGAGCTGTCTGGATGTCTATTTCTATAGCTATTAATATCTTGGAATTCCAGAATGCATAGGGTAGGAGAGCGCAAACATAGCAACTCTCCTTGGTTTCATGTCATGGGATGTTTTTCACAGGTTTTTTTTACCGCAATTTTTTTAACAAAAAAACCCATCGAATTTAAAACAAATAATTTTTGGGGGGTTCCCTCCAAGTCCCCCATTCCCATAATTGTTTTATGTATTCACCCCATATATAAAATTAGATGGGTTTTTTTGTTAAAAAATTTGCAGTAAAAAACCCTGCGAAAAAACATACCCTGATGAAAGGACGTTTTACCCTCTCCTCAGAGGTCTTTTTCCCAATTCTTCCATGTGCTGATACCACGTGTTGTTCCCAAAGTGTACTGTACTGTCTAGATGATTATTTAACTTATTATCATCTTCTCTTGCACTTCACTTGGGTCTCTTTCTTTATAGTGAGTATGTACATAATGATCACGGATCAAATGAAAATGGACCTACCGACAGGAGGAATCATAGGGACACTTGTCAAAGAAATCGGTGACCTCACACATCTAGGGATAATCACATATGGTCTTGGTCTTCGTGTAACAGATATGTCTGAAAGGTTCAATGAGGGAAGGGTCAGAGGGACTGTTGCTTTCTTTGGACCAATAAAATAAACAGTGTATACCAATAGAATCATGAAAACAATGATGAATGCTCTGCATGCATATATTATACACCAGTAAATTAGTCCGACCAATGGCAATTTCTCATACGTCGCTGGGCTTGCTCGTTTCCCTCCACTGTATCACTTTCAGGATTCCACATTATGCCTGTGTGCTACTTTGTAAGGAAGGAAAAATGTTTTTAATCAGACAAATTCATTAAATGCTCCGGTAATTGCAAAACTTGCTCAATGATTGCTGAGAGCAATCTCCTTATTTCTGGACCATTTTTAGATTTGTGCAGGAACACATGAATGTCAGTGTTTCTCCCCACAAGTGCAGGATATGCCCGAAGAATAAAAATAAAGACAGTATGCAAGAGCCGGTGAATGTCGACATCAAATAGGACCCTTGTCCAAAGAGAAATTCAGTAAACAATGAGTTGGGAAACTGTTACCTCTTCCAATTCTTAACCAAATGTAGTTCAGGCATAATCGTGTTACATCTACAACGTTCTAACGTTCATTTTCAAAAGATTCCTTTGGCTGAAGAACGATTGCTTTCGCACTCCTGCTATATAATATCTATAAAGAGTGTCCCATAGGAGCCACAGTCCAAATGCACACTTGCATTTTTTCAGCCAGCAGTTTCAGCGTCCTTCTTTCTCGTCATCGATCGAGTCTGCACATGCTGAACTACTTCGTGTTGACATGCTTCCGAATCGGGTGGGGGTGTTCCGATATCACCAGCATATGGTTTGACGTCACCAAGGTGAATCCATGGGCATCATTCTTGGACTTTTACTGCTGAGGGAGTGATGTTCTCCATCATATAGAGTCCACTGAAATGAGGCTTGTGCCACTTCCTAGTGAAGTTGCATACTAGCACAGTGTCTGCCTCAAAAAGTTTAGGTACTGATAAAAGTTTTTCAGGTCTGGTTTCTGAATGGTCTTCATCTGCCACCCCTTGCTCTTGGATTGATCTGAAATGACAGAGATATTAGCGGTTATGCATATAAAATACACAAGTAGCTCATTTCCTAACATTTCTGCTGTCTTCTGGGCATCACTTTTAATCCTCGATTTCTCATTTGTCTTTTACTAGTTTGTGGGGTGTGAGGTGGTGGTCTGCCCAGGCTGATTCCTTAATGCATATCATGCTAGGGGCAGGTAATAGAGCCATATCTTCTTTAGTGACAATTTTAATTTAACAATTCTCTCTTTGAGAAGACTGTTGAGTCTCTCACATAATCTGTTCACTTGCTGGTGATACGCAGAAGAAATCTTGTGTTTTATATTCAATAACAAGCTAATCTGTTCAAATAATTCATTAACAAAATGTGGGCCATTGTCGGATCTTAGCACCTCACATACTCCCCATCTTGGAAATACTTCTTGTACTAAAAACTTTGCTGCACAAGTGGCATCAGAGTTTGCACATGGACCTTCTTCGATCCATCTTGAAAAGGTACACACCAGAGAAAGCCCAGCCGCCCACTCTAGTGCGACGGAAAGAAAGCACACATAACAGGCCAGCAGACCTGGTCCGAAGCATCTGGTTAGGGAGATAATGGATGAATTTGTCACATAGTTATTCAGCCCCTTGACCCTGGAGGGCACAATGAACCAGACAGAGTGATTTAAATGTAATGCGCTGGCCTACAAGTAGCCAATGCAGTGCACGCAGAACTGGACTAATATGAACTTCATACAGAGATTTTGTGGCAACTCGGACAGCAAGATTGTGTAGGTGCTGGAGCCGCTGGACAAGACCTTTGTGCTTGGCGAGATAAAGCGGTACAATAGTCCAAGTGGCTGAGGACCACAGCGTCTACGACTGGTGACCTGAATTTAAGAGGTATAGGAAGGAGCACTTTCAGCAAGATCTTCAGATGGAAGTGTCCCGCTTTGCAGACGGCCGAGACCTGGTGATCCATAGAGAGAGTAGAAGAGACCACAACCCCCAGATTCTTTACAGTTGTGACTGGAATGGTGTGATGCTGGAAATGCATTGGAGGCATCGGGCCTCCCTGTCCTTGTCCTGTAGTCCTTTTTTATATGTGTTCTGTATTGTTTTCTGCCCAGAAGACCATGTGGGACTCCTGGCAGTGCAGCTCTTCCTATTTTTGGTTTGGTGTACAGACCCTTTGGATACCCTTATGGCACCCATGGGTGGGTGTACAACCCTGTGCCCCTAGTGTATGTTTTAGCAGGGTATGGGCTGGTGGCAGCTCCATGCTGAATTTGATAGGTGCCCTGAGTATCCCCCATTTTGGGGATACCCAGGCCCTGCCATTGGAATCCGTTGATTCCTGATAAGAAACAAGATGGCCCCTGTGGACTCTTATTTATTTATTTATTTGCAGTTGTAAAGCGCACAACTGCCCTCAGGCACCGCAGGGCTGTTAAGAAGGCTTGCTTTGGTTACATAAGTGCTTGTGAGGAGCAGATATAAATACATGTTGCATAACCCCATCTTGCAGGGCGGCGGCACATACAATGCATAAAGTCAAGTCCGGGGGCATAAACATGGTGGCCAGCCCCATCTTGAAGGGTGGCAGCAGCATGTAATGCAAGGGTCAGTATGGGTGGCACAGACAAACAGCCTAGCCATATGTCGAGGGCGGCGGCACATACAATGCATAAAGTCAAATCCGGTGGCATAAACATGAAGGCCAGACCCATCTTGAAGGGTGGCCACAACATGTAATGCAAGAGTCAGTATTCGTGTCACAGACAGGCAGCCTGACTCTATGTCAAGGGCGGTGGCACATATGATGCATAAGATTAAATCCAGTGGCATAGGCATGATGGCTGGCCCTATCTTGAGAGGTGGTGGCAGGAAGTAATGCAAAGAGTCAGTGTAGGTGGCACAGACAAGCATCCTGACCCTATGTTGAGGGTGGCGGCCCATAAGTGCATAGGACAATCCGGTGGTATAGGCATGATGGCCTGCCCCCTCATGAAGGGTGGAGGCAGAAAGTAGTGCAGAGAGTGGAGGTGGCACAGACAGACAGTCTAACCCAATGTAGAGGGCAGCGACGCATACAATGCATAAGATCAAATCCTGTAGCTTATGCATAATGCCAAACAATTGATGCCGCAAACAGGTGACCGAGGGGGCGGGGGGAGGCACACACACTAAAGATAGGTGACCAGGGGATGGAGGGACATCAAGCAACAAGCAAGCGACCAGGGGGGTAACACACACACTGCATACAGGTGACCGAGGGGGTGGGGAGACACACCCACTGCATGTTGGCGACCATGTGTGTGGAGAGACACATACACTGTATATAGGTGACTATGGGGGTGGGGAGACACACATGATGCATGTGAGAAACCATATGGATGGGGGGACATCACGCTACAAGCAGGCGACCAAAGGTGTGGGGGGAGACATACACATTGCATACAGGCGACTGAGGGGGTGGGGGGAGACACACGCACTGCATACAGATGACCGAGGGGGTGGGGGAAGACACGCACACTGCATACAGGCGACCGAGGGGGTGGGGGTAGACACACACACTGCATACAGGCAACTCAGGGGGTGGGGGAGACACACACACTGCATAAAGGTAACTGAGTGGGTGGGGGAGACACACACACTGCATACAGGTGACCAAGGGGGTGGGGGAGACACACACACTGCATATAGGCAACTATAGGCGTGGAGGAGATACACACAGTGCATGCGGGTGACCACATGGGTGGGGGGACATCACACAACAAGCAGGCGACCGAGGGGGTGGGGGGAAGACACATGCAATGCATATAGGCAACTATGGGGCTGGAGGAGACACACACACTGCATACAGATGACCGAGGGGGTGGGGGAGACACACACACACTGCATAAAGGCGACCGAGGGGGTGGAGGAGACACAGACTGCATATAGGCGACTATAGGGATGGGGGAGATACACACACTGCATGCAGGCGACCATATGAGTGGGGGACGTCACGTAACAAGCAGACGACTGAGGGGGAGGGGAGACATACACACTGCTTATAGGCGACTGTGGGGGTGGGGGAGATACACACATTGCATGCGGGTGACCATATGGGGGGGACATCATCCAACAAGCTGGCGACCGAGAGGTTGGGGGAGACACACACACTGCATATATGCAACGATAGGACGGGAGGGGAGCACAAACTACTACATTACGGAACATGGACTGGCTGTAGCGGGATTTCATAGCATTACGGTGCAATTATCTCAGGTCGAAAAAAATGCGATTTAAGCAAAGCAAAGCCATTGAAGTCAGTATTAATGTTTCGGAAGGAAGTTTGTGAGTAACCATGGTTACGATCAGCTGGCTATGTGTATGAAAAGGATTTGAGAGACAAGTGTTATGGTATACAGTACCTGCGGCAGAGTAGCAGAGACAGAATCTTGGTCGTAGGGATGGAATCTGATCGGTAACCTGGTAAGACAGGCAAAGACAGGACCCTTCCTCACGCCCTTCCCCTAAGGCCCGGCGTCGCCTCCCGGCTAGGTTGGACTTGTGGATTTGTTGCACCATGCAGCCAATCAGCAGGCTGCATGGTGTGCAGTGTGTCTCCAGGCAGCTCCAATAGTCCAGGCACAATGGTAACGCTGGCAGCCATGTTCAGGAAGGTTCTTGGGCCACTGGGACCAGTGATCATGGAGGCAGGTGCAGTTTCTCTTGCTTTCTATTGCCTGTTACCTTACCTTTCCGAAATCCTGGGAAGCCCTGACTGGCTGTTGGGTGGAAGTTCCATATATGGCATTGTGGGGAAGTCCAGGCCAGACTGGTTGGAGCCTTCCTAGTGACTGTAAATGGTGGGTACACCCTAGGGGTGGGACCTCGGTGAATGGAGTGGATGACCAATATGCACTTCTTGTTATGGATGTCTAGTTCCTAGTATGTGACACAAAGACAGCCCTTCCCCAAACTGGTATGAATGCAGTTTGTAGTGCTGAATGGCAGAGTGCTTGGCCGAATATGCATTCCTTGTTGTGAGTGTCTGAGAGAGAGGAGAATGGCCTGAATGCACTGTAAGCCTGATTGCCTGCCTGACTGCTGAATGCCCTTCTGAGTGATTGGTTGCCTGAGTGTGACCCAGCAGAATGAATGAGAGACAGAACAGTATATCTGGGGGCCTCTCACTGCCAGAAATTGTTCAGAAGCGGAAGTCAAAACTGATGCTTTACCTTGAAGCCCACTGGAAGAAGAAGAACTTCTGATGTCCTTCGCTAATGTGAAAGCTGCGTGACTGTCGGGGAACTGATCCAAGAGAGGACCTGTTTAGGAGACCTCTTCCCAAGCTACGGGGGACCATCGTGCACCAGCTGATCTTTGCCAAAGCTCCCTGGACCCTGGAAAGGCTGCCGACCGGAGACGGGGACTGCTGAGGAATCACAAAGAGAAGCGCCATCACACCGTCGCCGCAGTGCTCCTTTGCCTAATAACATTGAAACATGGACTCCCTTGCTCATCCTCGTCGACCGCTTTCGTCCTGCCAGAGAAAGTCAATGCCGCCGATGACCAAGGAGAATCTGCCAGTGGGTTTCCCACGATCCGAAGACTGCAGATATGCCGAATGACTCAACGCCCTATTTGGGCCAAAGTTCTTCATTAACTCTTTGTGGCAACGAACACTTGTCGTCGAGGTGCACCGCACACCTCAGTCTTCGGGACGTTTTTGACCAATCGTCATCGAGCACCGCAAGAACCAAAGCTGCTGCCGCAATGACTGTGTTCACCCTTTTTCCTCTTGGGATCTCGACGATCCGTTGCTCCTGCCCTAAAGGGAGCCGCTCAAGACCTATCCGTTGACGACCCGACATCGAAAATCTGCTATTCCAGGTACATTGGGGTGGTAGAACTATTTAGAAGGAAACAAGACTCTTGTGAACAATATATGGACTGGGTGTATACAATACATCTTTATTTAAAGGTTGCCCAGGTGGGGGGATCTCCACAGAGAACCGTGTCTAGGTAAACGGGGCCAGTATTTTGCCTAATTTTTCTAATCAACTGCTTTTCCGCCTATGTCTATTGTTGGGTCACTTTATTACTTGATTTGTGTGACATTTAAACTAAGTACAGTTGATGCACTTTAATGAAATCTAATAGTAATTGTGGTAACACGTAGAACTGTGTATATTTGCCATTGTAGATTAACTGAGCACAAAGTGTGTTATTGTGAATGTGTACATAACCTTGAACCTTAATTATATAAAGACTGTGTTATCACTAACATAGTGTGTGGACATTCCTTTGTGGGTGCTTGGGGACTACACTGTACTTAAGAACCAGCCTGCATCACCTCCTGAGAGCTAGGCCTTGATTGCTCGCCCACGTTTTACCAAATAGAGAATCTTGGCTGGGGTCCTCTGTGCCTCTCCTCTGCCATATAGAGAGCAGGAGTACAGACACCCCCCGGTCTTTACTCATGGGGAGGGAGTCAAGAGCAGACAGCCAAAAAGAAGAAGACACTTACGTTGAGGGATCAAACGGGGGCACCCACCACCAGCGCCCCGTCTTGTCTCCACTGAGTTTCAGCCAGTTGTGTTTCATCCAGTCTCCCATGGCCCAAAGACACTGGAAGAGGCTTGATGACATCTCAGCCTGCTCAGGTTCTAACCGGATTAGGATCTGAGTGTCATCAGAATATGAGTAGCATCTAATGCCGAAGGAGCAGATGAGACACACAAGTGGCTGTATATAGGTGTTGAATAGGAGACAAGGCAGAGCCCTGAGGGACCCCAGAGGAAAGAGAGGAAGGGAGAGAAAAGAGGGGGGAAGTGAAAGTATTTGGCCTCTCTCAGCCAGAAATGAGGTAAACCAGGCAAGCACTTGGCCGGCAATGGCTAGGTGGGTCATCAAGGCAGGGTGGTCAACGGTGTTGAATGCCTCTGACAAATCAAGCAGAATCCGGGCCCCCATCCCACTAGTGTCAACCAGCCTTGCATATCGTCCTGGACCGACACCAGGACACTCTCTGTGCCCCGGTCCAGCAGGAATCCTGACTGGAAGGGGTCAAAGAACCCTGACGTCTCCAAGAAAAATGAAAGAAGTGGCGAGATCAAGACTTCTAGGAGCTTCATGAAAAAGGGCAACAGTGAGATAGGGCAAAAAATTGGAGGGAAGTGGGAGATCAAATGAGGGTTCCTTAAGAAGTGGAATGACGGTAGCTTGTTTCAAGTCCCTTGGGATGTAACCTGACTGGCAGGACACACTAATGGCCTCAATGATCTCATCCAAACCAAAAGATCAGTGGATATATCTTTCATCACTGACAGAGGCACTGGATCTGAGGGGGTTGCCGACTTCAGTTGATTTATCGATACACTGACAGTGTCTCTCAGAATGATGGGAACAGTGTCCATTAGGGATGGTGATCTGCCATGTGTGCGACTGGAGCAGTATTGACTGAGCTGGTAGCCAGGGAAGCCAGCAATATGCTAGTCTGAACAGTGTACATTTTAGTGATGAAGAACTGGGACAATGAGTCACAGAGCTCCTGTGACGGGTCACAGAAATGGTGAGGTTGACAGTGGAGGACAATGATCTGACCACCGAAAATAGTCCCTGGGTTTACTAAGGGCTTTGTCAATTTTTTGTTCGAGGAAGTCCTTCTTGGCTGCCAGAACGGCAGCATAGTAGCCAGTGCCACATTGCCTGTAATATGCTCTGAGAGTGGGACTGTATGTACAGCGGAACATCCGCTCAGCCTCCCTGAGCTCAAGGCGGGCTAGTTTAAGCTGATCAGAGAACCAAGGTTCAGATGGTAGCCTCCGTAGTTGAATCCGTCTAAGAGGGCAACTGTGTCTGCTGCCACTTCCAATGCATGAGACAGAAGAGAAAAATCAACCTCATGGGGTATACTGCATTTTGCACTCACTAAGGAAACTAATGCCTTAAGATCGGCCGAGCGCTAGCTACGGTGCAGCACTCCAGGGGGGAGCCTCTTAGGAGGAGGGCATGGGGAGTTCATAGAAAAGGTCAGAAGGTAATGATCAGACCACAGAAGAGGTTCTGCGGGACAGATGGATAATTCAGATTTGTTGGCCAGCACAAGATCAAGCGTGTTCCCCAACATATGGGTGGAATCTGTCACAAATTAATGGAGGCCCAAGTCAAGGAGGCCGTCAAAAAATGGTTTCACGATAGGTACCTGAGGGACATTAAATTTAAGAATAAAATCACAAAAACAACTAGGTGAGAGAACCTCTTCTGAAGCTCTGCTAACAGATCCATAAAAGGATTGAGAAAGCCAACATGCGACCCCGGGGTCGGTAAATAATGAAAAAGTGGCACGTATAAGATGCCGAGACTGTTCATCGTAGCAATAGTGCTTCCATGGCGACAGTGTGGGAGAGTGGAATCTGGGAAACTGCTCATTTAGATTTAAAAATCATAGCCACCCCACCCCTTAGGTAAGGTGAGGGTGGATCAAGATGTATAATGTTATAGTCAAAGGGCAAAGCCTGGACCAATACTGGAGCAGAAAACTTGTTTAGCCAGGTCTCAGTCAAGCAAAGAAAGTCTGGCGCCCGGTTGTCCAAAAGATAGCGTACGCTGATAGGGATCTAGTGTTAAGCAGCATTGTGTTGAGGCACATCTTACCTTGTTGGATGATGGGGTGGAATACGGGAGGCAATCCCAATCCTGGGGGTAATCTGGTTCCAGAGGGAACTAATTCCTGTATAGCCTTGTCTCATCAGTCTGCCATTAAGTGCTTTCTCCTGCCTGTACGTGGCCTGGATGGGCACAGACATGCACAGACGAGCTGGAATTTGGGCGACTTGGTCACGGCAGGCCCTTTCCTGCCGCGCCCAACCGCTGCGCTGTTGGCAAGGAGTGTCTCTAAATAGGCACATAGAAATTACCTTAGCCAATCTGCTCGCAGCAGGAATAGAGGGCAACAACAGACTCTTGTAGCCTGTGCATGCAAGTAGGAAAGAAAAAAGCACGGCAAAGCCCAAGCAGAACCTTGGGTTGCTGTGAGGCCATGCACCATCTGCCCACACAAGAGCAGGCCGTACAAGGGAAGAAAATATTGGTGCTAGTACAAATTAAAATATTAAAACAATTATTGTGTGAAATGCAAGCCAGAGGCATCCAGTCACTCACTGTGGCCCCGGAGCAGCCCCTTGCCTAAAAGAAAAGCAAGAAAGGGGCTAAAACACAAATAATAAAATAAGGAAACCAAAACTGCCAGAGAGAAGCTGTACCATTGGATCAAAGGAGGTGTGTGCAATAGCGAGCCTTAGCTCCACAATAGCCAATCCACTGGCCGCAGGGATAGAGTGCCGGTTATATAGCATATCATAAGCAATTACTAATATATTACAGCACTTTCAAAATGGGGGGTGTTACTTGGCACGATATTACAGACATTTGGCAAGAACTGTCAACCTCTCATTTGTGACCTTGTGACAAAGTCTTGCGTGGACATTGTGCTGTTTTATGGATAAGCAGCATTCACAGCAACCCTACTGTTATCTCCCATATATGCTGCTAATGCTATACTTGTATAGAATAAGCGGAAGAGAAGGGGGGCGCTGTTGAGCAGCCTACAAAATGGCTGCTTAGCTCGGAAGCTCCGTGCCTAGCCGCTGATTATCCGACTACATCGGCGGTTCCTGTCATAATCCAGCATCTTCATTGGGCCCCCTGTGTTGCTGACTGCCTGGGCTACCTGCACGCCTGATCTCGAAGCGAATTGGACCCCCCAAGACCCCCAACCGACCACTACGCTGTGCCTCGCTGGGGGCCGACTCCGGGCCTGCGGGGTACCGCGGTGACCGCTGCGAGCCGGCTGAGTGCCGCCCTCTGGAGCCTCCGGACCCAACGCCTGCCCCGGAGGCTGGTAGGCTCCACGTGCGCAGCCTTCCCGACTGGACCAGGGCCGCCGGAGATACCCGCCACCCCGCGTGTGGCGTGCGGCTGCTGCTCGCCCTGGCGGTGGGGTGTCCCGGTCCTGCGCCTACTGGAGTGGGTGAGGGGGGCCGCTGCGGTGACCTGCACTTCCTTGCCTGCTCTCTGGACCTGCACCGGGGATCACGCTCTGACCGCCGGCGGGGGCCCGCGCCCGGCGCCCTACGGCGGGAGCTCATCCCGCCACTACGAGCTGGCGCTCGGACTCTGCTGTGCCGCTGGGGTGCGCGGCGGCGCTCCTGCCTGGGGCCCTCTGCCCACCGCTGGAACTCTGGGGCTCCCTGCTGATTTCTTCCCGCTCGGAACTGCGGCCTACAGGTGAGGAGCTTTGCGGTGGGTCCATCTGCCAGCCCTGTCCCCGCGGCAGCTGCTTCCCCCCCCACCCGGACTGCCTAATAACAACCCCAGTGACCCACTGGAGCTGCTCACGTTAAAGAGGGCCCCTGCCCTACCGGTGACTGCGTGACTGGGTTCCCCGAAATTGGGACCCCCCATAATTCGACCAACTGGATGGTCGGTTAACTGCATACCCACAGCAGCTGGTTGCCCTCACTACGCCTAGTGCAATCTGCCGACGCTGTCATACCCGCTGCAGACCCTCCACTCCACGGCGGCCCGCTCCTCCTCACCACCATCTCCCCCCACGGCGCGACCACACCGCACCCAGACTCCTATTTCCTGCAATGTCGAGCCGCTCCAAGGGAACTGCCAAAGGGGGCACCATAGACAGGTTCGCTGAGGCGATTCCTCGAGCTGAAGCGGCCCACATGTCGCCCCCACACGAGGAGCTCGATAATGAAACCATTCCCGGGGCTGCGGCGCCAGATCTTACCACACTAATGGAATCGATGGCCAAAAACTTTGCCTCATTCCACGAAAAGCTTGATGACATCAATGCAAACGTTGCCTCACTTAAAACACGGGTAGATCAGGCGGGATCCAGAATCACGGAGGCCCAAAATAGAATCTCCACTAATGAAGATGCTATACACGCGCTCCAAGACACTGTGGCCTCCTTGTCGCGGGACATGAAGAGTGTAAGGGCGAAATGCGACGACTTGGAATCTCGTTCCCGCAGGAATAAACTGCGCATCATCGGGGTCCCCGAAAACGCCCTCAAAGGGCGGATGGAAGACGCTGTGGAGAAATTGCTTAAAGATCTGCTTGACAATCCGGCCCTCTCCCCATACTTCACGGTGGAGCGTGCCCACCGGGCCCTATCACCACGACCTAAACCGGGCGATAGCCCTAGGCCCATAATCTCTAAAATCCTCAACTACCGAGACAGGGACCTCATCCTCCGCCTGTCACGAGAGAAGGGTGACCTACGTCTGGAGGCCACACCATTAGAATCTTCCCAGATTTCTCGGTGGCGGTGCAGAAGGAGAGACGTCAATTTCTCGGCGTTAAGAAACTGCTCAGGGAGCGCAACGTCCCATATGCCATCCTGTTCCCCGCACGGCTCAAGATCACCCATAATGGCAAATTGTACTTTTTCACCGTCCCAGATGAGGCGGTTAAATTCATCGAGATGCAAATACCGCTCCACAATCCGGGGGATGCCCACGCTGGCGGCATCTGAACACGCACTGTGTGGCCCAACGGAACTTACTGAGTCTGCTGATCCCTGATTTGTGATATGCTATAGGCAACATGGTTTTGTTTACTATGATGTTGTGTTTCGCTACTGCATGTATTTGTGTTGTGGCCTGGCTCCTGAAGGGTAGGTGCTGGTCACTCATTCCTGCCAGACTTGGGGGCTGACCAACCGCCCTGGCCTTTGGCCTTGGCTGACATGGGGGGTGCTCTCGGGCTCCGGGGTCCGACCCTATAATCCGCCCGTTGCAGTAACTTGTCCCGGTCTGCACATGCTGCCTTTGGTATGCTTAGATTCACGGCTGAGTAGTGACAACTCACCCCATTAATGCTAGACCACGACCTGTGCCTTTTAGGGGCTTTACTTACACGAGACCCAGGAATCTTACTAGGCAAGGCTGGCACCCCCCGTAAACCTCGTCTCTGCACTCACCAGGATACATAGCTCTGGCAAGCACACTTCATTTGTCATCTCGGAGATACACTCCATGGGGCCAATGCTGGTCCCTGTTTCCCACTTAGACAGGCGGGGCCATACATTGCGTGACCGCCAACACTGCTCGTCTTGTAACGGAACCACCTGGTTCCAAGCGTGCTAGCGCACGGCAACGGCGCACCCCACTGCGATTGCACTGTTCTTGGATACACCTTTGTTGTGGGTTAGCCCCTGTTGGGCTTTTGGACAGTCTGAGCCAAGTTGGGGACGGCTCAGCTGCGTACAGCTTGGGGAGGGGGATGTTCACACTACTAATCTTGGGTTGGTGGTGAGGGTGGAGGGCGGGAATGGGGTATTATTCCAAAAAGGCACACAAGGTTTCACAGCGCGCGTTGCATTGTGCGATTAAATATCCACCAATGAAATGGCTACTGTCATAATGTCCTGGAATATCCGGGGTTTAAGCAACCACACCAAGGCCCGTAAAATCATGGCCTATGCTAATAGGCATAGCTATAGGGTACTATTTCTACAAAAGACACACTCCAATGGTCACATCCCAAGGACCATAGCCCCATCATGGGGCCCCGCCAGATTCTTCACCTCTTATTCCTCCCAGTCTAGGGGCGTACTCACGATGATCCATAAATCCATCAAATTCATATTGCATAAAAGCTACATAGATCCGGAGGGACGTTATGTTATATTACATTGCACTCTGATTAATAAAGAATATCTTCTGGTCAACACATACTGCCCCAAGATAGACTCCCCCGAATTCTACGGCGCTGTAGCCACCATACTACTGGGCTTCGTGGGTGTACCAATTATATGGGGAGGTGGCCTGAACCTTATTTTGGACACTGTCCTGGACAGAACTGGAACTGCTACCAGAGCTCTGTCCAGTGCTGCACATCAGTTACGTAGCCATATACAGATACTGAACATCTGCAACGTCTGGAGGACACTGCACCCCCAGCGACGGGAGTACACTTACTACTCTTCTGTGCATGACAGCTCATCTAGAATAGACCTGTTCCTGGTGTCAAGGGAAATTATGGGCAGGGTGGAGGGCTCCTGGATCCTACCCCGCACACTATCAGACCATGCCCCAATTACAGTCTCGGTGGAACTGGGGATGCCCATCCTGACGTTCAGCACCTGGCGCTTTAAATCCGAGGCCCTCAGAGACATTGGCCCTCATTACGACCCTGGCGGAAATCGAAAAACGATGGCGGAAATGCAATACCGCCATCGAATAGCGCTCGGTGCGACTATGACCCGTCACCGCAAAGTACAAAGCCATTAGCGACACCGTAGTGAACGCCAACGCTAACTGCACCAAGCACGCGCGCGCGCGCCATGCCAAACCGCAAACACCACCATGGTGCAACGGTACGCCAATTCCGACCCTAGCGGACATGCACCTAACGCCATCAGGCATGGCGTAATGTACCATTCCGCCATGGCGAGAAGTACGGCATCGCGAATCAACCGTAAACGGCCCCACTGAGTGCCTGTACACCGCTCCCTGCCCACAAAGTACAACTCCCCGTAGGTGCAATGAAGCCACAATGCAACCATTGAAATGTACAAGTCACCCATGCATGCCAGCGAACAAAAGAAACACAACAGGGGCCAATGGGAGCTGCAGGGCACAGATGGCACGAATACAGAAGCCATCCCAATGGACATGACCACAGTCCCCCACCAAGAAACGCACGCAAACACAGGCACCTGTGACCAGCAATATTCCGAAAATCACATCATTCCACCAGTCCACCTGGCTGACCGGCATCTGTTACACAAAACCCAATCCCCCGCCCCTGAGCATGACAACATTCAAACTGTCATATAGGCAGCCCCCACCATCCCTGACCTCACTGGGCTTCGTAGGCAAACGCGGCCAGTACAGTACCACGCAACTAAACCCCGAAGCCGGAACCCGATGCAGATCTCCTCACAATACATCGCCCCCCAAATTGGCATATGCCACATCACTTGCAAAGAAAAACGCTACACGGGCCAAATCCGAATAGAAATTCAATGCACATCAAAATCACCAAGCCCATACAGCCATCAGGCCATGAACTCCAAAACACCAATCACCATTGTGGGCTGCTTCCGCAAGAAATGACCAGCCACCACCTGTGTGTCGCCCTGTTCCCCCATGGTACACAGAGCCACAATCACGTACGAAAAGGCAACATGGAAGCGCACAGAACCGCAGGCCCGTCCCAATGGGGAGGCACTAGTCCAGCTGAAAGGCCGAAATGTTGCTCCGAGCCACCAGTACTGCGTAAGGGCATGTGGCCCATTGGCGATCGTCCCATAAGATCATAATGCTGCTCCACTGATTAACACGAAGCAGCAGGTGTCGGGAGTAAAATCCATCTGCAGGAGTGGCATACAGATGGCAGTGGCAAAAGGGGAGGAGATACCTGTCAACCAAAAGAAAAGAAAAAGAACAGAATGGCCATCAGAACTACATTCCAACTACTCACTTCAATGATCACACGAAATCCACAGCCATATGCATGCTAGCCCAACCAAAAGGATCATCACCACCCCAAAACCACTTGCGACTCATAACCATCTATATCGAGGTGCAAACACCATCACAAACGAGTGTACCTGTGCAAGCGTCTGTCAAAACAGATTCCATCAGATGGGAATGTTAACGTGCATGGACACAAGTGTCTGAGGGCGCCTCGAGACAGGGAGGGCTCAACAAGGCCAGATGGACGATGGTCCCACAATGGCAGCCCTGCATCACATAGCGTAGGGGAGGCGGATAGATCCCAAGAAGCCCTGTACATGGCAAACTCTGTATCAAATCACCTGCCCATGCATCCATCCATCATTCCCTCATCCCGGGATCAAAATGCCTGAATAATTACTCACATAACATTAGAAACATCCATTGAGTCCGTGCGTTATGCAGCCTGCTAAATCCACAGTGCCCCAGCCCGTAATTCCAGTGTTGTGAAGTAACATGTTTTTGGGAACGGACGGCCTCATCGCCCACGTAGCTATTGCGCATCCCAAACTATTCATATCAATCATTGCTCCCTCGCCATGGGCCCTGTCTCAAGGACATAGAACAATAGAACGTTACATTTGCAGTCAGACCTGTGGGCATCTCCTCGCCGCTAGCTGGAAACCGAAAGCGCCGCCCCTCGAATTCCTCATTTGCAACATCACGTCGAAAAGGCATCTGTTGCCGTTTGAAATCACTAATTATTCCATCGAGTGCGGCTGTGTGTGAAAATGGCAACTGCCTTCACCCACGAATGGGACGCCCCGCCCGTCGTTGAACCTCGGTGCAGTGATGCATGAGGGTCCACCGTTACTCGAGTACTACGTTCCACTGACCCCTCACAAGTCAGTTCGCGACTGCACAGATAGTATGTGAAACAATGGGACCACAGCAGAATGAACATATCAACCAATCTTACACGGCCATCGGGTACAAATACATGATTGCAATAGCAAGATACAATTCCCCGAATTGCAGCGTTGTGCGCGGGACGTGCTCGGCCAAAGGGGAGAGCAGTTTGCACAGGTGGAATCAATCACCACAGGTGGAGGCCATACAGCCTGAAAACACATAAATTGCACAGCCAGTCTCCTCCCACAACCACACCGAAATGCTACCGGCAGGACTCGCGATGTTGGCCCTGGGGGACCTGATAGCACTGCAAGCGCTCCGACTCCAAGAAGAAGACGAACACCAACTACAACCAGCCGCACGGAGGAGACGCAGGAGGAGGAGGAGGCCAAGGCAGGGCCAGCAAGGGCTGCCAGCACAGCCACTACCACCACGCAGGCAGCCCGCAATCCCACGCCTCCGAGCACATCCGTTCAACCTCACTGATGAGCAGATCCACACCCTCTACCGTCTGGACCGGGACACCATAACCGCCATTGTGGACATGACACAGGCTGACCTTGTCAGCATGATAGATAGCCCAACCGCCATCCCACCCCTACTGAAGGTGGTGTCTGTACTACACTTCCTGGCCACAGGCACCTACCAGCACACAGTCGGACAGTTGCATGGCATTTCTCAGCCACTGTTCTCACGGACACTATTGCAAGTGCTCGATGCCCTCCTGAAGCACGCAGACGACTACATCTCTCTACCACGCTCGGAGCCGGAAATAACCAACACAAAAGTGGGATTCCATGCACTTGCCGGCATACCGGGTTGCATTGGTGCCATCGACTGCACCCATGTTGAATTGGTCGTCCCACATGCCATGGAGGCCCAGTACCGCAACCGAAAACAATTTCATTCCCTGAATGTACAGATGGTGTGTGACTCCAACAGGATCATTACACATTGTTGTGCCCGATTCCCTGGTTCAACCCATGATTCGATGGTCTTGAGGAACTCTACAATACCACGCTACATGGAGCGACACGCAGGGAACAGATCCTGGCTACTCGGTGAGTCTCATTACATGCATGATGATGTGGGGTATGTGAATTGGCATTGACCTGCCAGGAAGGGGGGGGGGTGTGCGTACGTATCAATGGCATTCCACATCATACGTTTCTCGTCCACATACAGGTGATGCTGGATATCCACTGAAGAGATGGCTCCTCACACCAGTCCGGAACCCACGGGACCAGCATGAGGAGGACTACAACCATGCCCACGCACGTACCCGTGTAGTCATTGAACAGGCATTCGGCCTACTGAAGACCCGTTTCCGCTGCCTCAGCAGGTCTGGCGGGGCACTCCTGTACCGCCATGAGAAGGTTGCAAAGATGGTCATGGCATGTGTCATGCTCCACAACATGTGCGTACGTAGAAATGTGCCCATGCCCCCTGACGCAGAACTGCAAGCACCTGATGATGGTCATGATGAGGGTGGGGATGTGGCAGCACCTCATGGAGTCTGCGAGGCACCGGAGGCCCGTGACATTCGTCAGCATCTCATTGATGTATGCTTCTAGCACTCACGCCTGGTGGCTGATACATGGACACGGGACTCGTGGCACTGCGTGTGTCTGGGACATGCACAATATGGACTGTACGCCTATGATGGCCTAGTACACGAAGATCAATGTCCACACTTCTCATTGGTTGATCGTGCACTTTTTATGGCATATGTGATATCATGTTGAACACCCTATCGACCCGCCACCCAAGTGAGCCCAACACACCCCCTCCACCCTCCTACCTCCCCCCCGAACACCAGTGTCCAAAGATGCTCATTGTAAGTGGGCTGTCGCTATTGCATGCCCCCTCTGCGGGTATCAGGGGCACCCCTGCCTGTGGAGCGCAGGTTCCTCCCAGATCTACGTTGGGGGCTGCCCTGGACGGAACTTGCAACGGATGATGTGTCTGCCTGCTCACGTCCATGCATGTCCCTAAGGGTTTGCGAGAGCTCAGTGAGCACACGGCGCACTGCGGCAAGTTCGGCACATACGTCTTTGGACGTCGCATGCAGTTCCCCCCTCAGGCTCTCGGTGCTTCTCTCAATTTGTGCCCTTAGCGTCTCTGTACCTCTCTCCATTTCTGCCCTAAGTGTCTCAGTTGATGTTTCTATGTCTGCCTTAGTGCCCCCACATTCATCGGCATGGTCCTTGAGGAGTGTGGCCAGTTGCTGCTGTTGTTCGATCAACTGGTCGAGGGACTGTTGCCTCTGCTGGGCCATGGCCATTTGCGGGGGTGTCACAGAGGGGCTGTTGTCCTCATGTTGCCTTGCCACAGGGCTTGTGGGGGATGGCCAGTCGTCGTCTGGTGGGTGCCCCTGCGTGGTATCCTCATGTTGTACGGGATGGAACAGACAGGGGGATTGGGACAGGTCATGGATGGATCTGACTTCGGCATCCCCGTTTTCTGTGTCCGAGCATGCTGCCATCAATGGGGTGTCACCTATGGTGCTGCTGCCACCAGAGGCAGTGCCTTCTGTGGCATCCATTGGGGGGACCTGTGGTGGTGGTGTTGTGGGCATGCTGGCTGCTGGGGTGCCTGTTGATGTTCCCTCCTCTGTGCTGCCACCTGATTTGTGCTGCTGCCGTGTCTTGATGCGTGCAGCTGAGGTGGAGGGTCTCTGGCCGTTGGTCTTGGCCCTCTTTGCAGGTGTGCTGGTAGGGGTGTCCTGTAGCTCGTCGTTTGGATCGGACCCTGTGGTGGAGTAAAGGAGGGCGAGGGTTATTGATGGGTCTGTGGGAATTGGAATGGCATTGCATGCATTGTGGTGGTACCTGAGGGTGATTTGGGTCGGGGCCTTGGAGGTGCTTTGATTTGTGTGTGGAGTGAGGGTGCAGTTGTCTGGCAGCCTGCAGTTAGGGTGTGCCTGCTGCACGTGTAGTGCGTGTATTAGGGGTTTTTAATTATTTATGTATTTATTGTGGGTTTTAACGTGCGCTTGCAGGCCGATGTGTGTGGACGTTCTCCTGGACATGTGTTTCTGTTGCACTATGTGGACGCATGGTACTTCACATGGATGGACTGTGTGGATTTGGCATTGTTTTATCTGGCCCACCTACCTGAATCTTCGGATGTCTGCACTCCTTTCTCCATCCCTCCGACTCCCTCTATGCTCTCCATTCCGATGGTGGAGGCACAGATTTCTTCCCAGGGGGTCAACTTGATGGGTGATTCAGGACCTCCCCCGGTGGCTGTGGCAATGTTGCGGTTGGCAGAGAGTATGCTGCGGACGCGTATCCGCAGGTCGTCCCATCGCTTGCGGCATTGCTGTGGGGTGCGGGGTGCGGTCCCCACCGCACTTACCCGCTGTGCCACCAGAGCCCATATGGCCTTCTTGTTTGCAAGTGCCGTTCTGGTCATTTGCGTGGAGAAGACGACGGCAGCATTCTCCTGGAGGGTCTCTGTTAGCACGGTGAGTTCCTCACGGGAGAAGTGGACCTGCCGCTTGCGGTCGCACGCTTTCTTCGCTACTTTTCCCATTTTTCTTGGTTTCGCTAGGGTGGTTGACGGGTTGGGGTGTGTTTCAGGGTAGTGATTTTAGTGGTTGTGTGGTTTTAGTGTATTTATAGGTGTACGCCGGGATGTTTCCCGTTCCGGGCCCATGTTTTAACTTCCGTTTCCGTATATTTCCGGCCACCGTACTTTCTGGTAGGCGCACACTGCGGTGACCGCTAAGAGGGGTGGCGGTATTGCACCTAGGGCGCCGTACGGCGGCGGTGTGGGCCGTTTTGGGGTCATTTCCGCCATCGCGGACTTTGCACTTCCGCCATGCCGTGGTGCTCGTGCCCGATGGGTCGGAATGGGCCGCACTTTGCTCCTTCGTGCAATGGCGGAAACGCTATTTACGCTGTGGCGCTCCGGTCAGTCGCTTTCCGCCAGGGTCGTAATGAGGGCCATTGTCTTCAAAGCTGCAATATTGGCTGACATCGAATCTTTCTTTGAGTGCAACTCTCTTCAAGATACATCAGCCGCGGTGAGGTGGGACGCCTTCAAAGTGTATATTAGGGGAATGTCTATCTCCAGAGAGGCCGGAGTACTGAAAGCGATAAGAGCTGCCCTTGGGCGCTCCAAAGCCAAACTGAAACAACTAGAGCTCCAATGCCCCACGGCTGCTGACCCCGGTACACTCGCCCAAATCAGTGATGAACTCCAGGTATATAATACACTTGCTATCAATGAAATCCAATACTTCAGCCGCCCACAGGCCGCCAGGAAGTATGGGGAGGGGGACAGACCCGGGAGAACTCTAGCAACACTAGCTAAAATGGAATCTGGCCGGACGCAGATTACCTCCATCAAAGATCAACATGGCAACCCACAATGGGCGGACCAACGTATCTTAGACATATTTACCGAATTCTATAGATCCCTCTACTCCCAACCTACCGAACACACCGAACAACACATGCGCGAGCTCCTTGACCAGATCCCTACCACTGAGATATCCCCTCACACCCGGAACCAACTGGACTCCCCGATTACATTTCAGATCTACCCAAAGGGAAAGCACCGGGCCCCGACGGGCTTACCACTGAATTTTTCCAAGAGCACGTCGCCATCTTGGCCCCTAGGCTGCTCGAGATCTGGGAAGAAGCATTACGTGTCTCCATCCTTCCCCCTTCCATGCGCGAAGCCGTCATCACGGTGCTGCTTAAACCTGGTAAACCTGACCACGAATGCGGGTCTTACAGACCTCTTTCCCTCATGAACCTCGACACAAAGATCTTTGCTAAGATCATAGCGAACCGCTTTCTACCCATTATGACAAACTTGGTTCACGAGGACCAGGCAGGCTTCGTCCCCGGTAGGTCCACCTCCCACAATATCAGAAGGTTGTTCAACGTTATGTCCTGTGTAGACCAGGACGCCCAGGCTGTAGCAGTCACTCTGGACGCTCAAAAGGTCTTTGATATGGTCTCCTGGAACTATATGTGGCTGGTACTTGAGACAATGGGCGTTGGCCCGAACATGATCGGGTTCATCAAATTACTATACACTTCCCCTGTTGCAAGAGTAAGAGCTAACTCACTAACATCTGACCTCTTCACACTTTTCAGGGGTACCAGACAGGGTTGCCCCTTCTCCCCGATCCTTTTCGCACTGGCGATAGAACCGATGGCGGACTATGTCCGTTCACGCCATGCCCGCAAAGGAATACGACTGTTTGATGATCCTGAAATCATTTCCCTATACGCCGACGATGTCCTACTGTACATCAGGGAACCCACGGCCCATCTTGACCCTATACTAAGAGATATCACCCGCATTGGCACCCATTCCGGGTTCACAATTAACTACTCGAAGTCTGAGATCTTCCCTCTTACTAAATCTACTACACCACCCACCACCGAATACCCCCTTCGTTGGTCCCCGGATGGCGTCAAATATCTGGGTGTGCAAATATCCCTAACCAAATCCACCTTGCTCGCCGATAATTACTCAGCTGTAGCACAGTTAGTTGAAACCAAGCTTTCACGATGGCGCACCCTCCCAATATCCATGACAGGTCGTCTCTCCCTCATTAAAATGATTCTGCTGCCTAAGCTCCTCTATACTTTCAACAACATACCTGTATGGCCCGGGGTGGAATACTTCTCAAAACTACATGCATTCTGTGCACAGTTCCTATGGCACTCCGGTGCGGTACGCAAGAAGTGGACAGATATGGTGCTTCCATACAAACGAGGGGGAATCTCTGCTCCGGACCTGATGCTATACTGGACTGCGGCCCACGCCCAACACGCCACTCATTGGTACCCCGGTTCTCCTGCTCGCCCACATGTTAAATTGGAACGACTGGCAGCCGCTGGCACTAACATAATGTCCCTCATACTGCATCAGCACTATATATCTGACTCCCCTATCGATCCAATCAGTGTAACCCTGCGCGCCTGGTCACGCCTGTTGTGCCTGTCATCCGACTCCTTCCCTTACTATAAATGGCTCCCGGTATGGGCATTCCCGGGCCTAGAACCCACGCATGACACTGCTCTGGCCCGCCACTGGGGCGCACTGGGATACCAGGCATTATCGGACTTCTATCCTGAAGGCCGGTTCATTAACCCCCAAACATGGAAACAGGGGCACACCAGATCCGCTCTAGAGACCCTCCAATACTATAGGCTCCAAGCAGCGTTTCGCACTAAATGGCCCTCATTTCCAGATGAGCCCCCTGACAACCCGGCGATCGCATATATCACCAACTCGGGCGGCGCCCGCGGCGTCGTCTCCTCATTGTATAAGATCCTACAAGACACCACTCCGATCCCAGCGCTCAGAGCACGCGACGACTGGGCAGCTGAACTGGGCCTAGAAATATCCGACAGTCTGGGAGAAAATGTGCCTACACACCCAAAAGGTCTCTCTCAATTTCCGCCACCGGGCCATGCAATACAAACTCCTAAATAGGCTTTACTATACCCCGCACAAGACTTCGAAGTTCACCCTCACCACGGTGCACCCCTGCCCTCGCTGTGGAGCAGAGGGAGCTGACCATCTACATATGTTTTGGTCCTGTAATAGACTATCTGAATTCTGGGAAAGTATTCTAAATACACTCACCGAGATTATTGGAACTGAGGTCGACTCTGATCCCTTAGCAGTCCTCTTCGGGGCCTGGAGAACGGAGGACACTAGACGTCTGGCTAAATTTTTAAACATAAGCTGTATGATAGCCAAGAAATGCATACTCCAGAGTTGGAAAAGTTCCTCCCCTCCGGCCTTTAAGAAATGGCTGAATCTGCTCACCTGGTCGCAAAATTGCGTGGAGGAATACCTGACCATGCTCCCCGCCCACTCTCGCCCCAAGAACACCTGGGTTGAATTTGACACCTATCTTAACAACCAAAGTGAAAGTACACCCACAACTGACTTGTCCCCTGCCCCACAAGGGACATTCCCCGCATCATGAGGCCTTATATCCTCTGCTTAAGGTCCGCCCTGATGCTATTGCTATGACTGCTGTACTGTGATTACTGTGTTGCTCAAGAATAATATGTTAGACACATGTATTGCTTTGATGTATGTGCCTTGTGAACCTCTGCCTGCAAAAATAAAAGTTTTAAAAAAAAGAATAAGCGGAAGAGAAGATTTGACATGTCATCTGCCCCAGGAGGGGTTTTGGCATGTGCTGCATGCAGAGGGAGGCAGAAGGAAGATCTGAGGCCTAAATGTATGAGCGAGAGCCCAATGTAGCAAACCACAGCATAGCTTAACAATGCTAACATAACATAGCATCACATAACAATCATAGCATAACATAGTATCGCATAACAATCCTGCCACATCAACCCTCCGTTTGGTCATCCCTGAGACAGGGTTAAGACCACAGGGAGCAGGATTGGGGTATAGCATCAATCAAAGGTGCTCAGGTATGCGGGTGACATAGGGACAGGGTGGACAGTCAAAGGGATCTCAAATGCGGTCAGAAACTTGGGAGGTAGCGCATTGGCAAAGCTAGGGAAGAAGAATCCCCGGGGAAAGGGTTTTGTCATACTGGCACCAGAAGAGTCATTGATCAGGAGGTCATAACACCATTCAGTACGATTCAACGGGACATGGATGAAGGGAATCTCCCCACTGGAGTACGTAGGAGTGAGCATATATAGCAATCAGGGCCATTAATTAGGTCAGCATAGGCCCAAGAGATGTTGAGGAAGGGGTTGGTGTCTGGACGTAGGATGGTTGATATAGGGTGCGGCAGAGAAAATATCATGGTAAGCAACAGAAACATGTTGTACACAAATTCAATAACTCAGCCTTATTCCTAGCTTTAGCAGTCCAACCTTATGGAGAATGGGGCCTAATGCCCAAATGTTCCAAAGAGTGTCAGTCGTTACAGGACCTGGTAGACAGTAGAGATGATAATGCAAAAGTTCACAATCCCTGCCAAGATGATGATGAACGAAGTGTAGAGCTGGAAGAAATCAGCTGCGACGCTGAGCACATTCAGCTGGCATCCAAAACCCCCTTGTGCTGAGGGACTTATGCACCTATCTCCAGGTGCACAGTGTTATTGTGGCTGCTCGGTGACAAAAACCTTTGAGAGTGATGGGCCAGTTCACCTGCTGATGTAAGGTGAGATGGTGGCTGCACTCTGCACTTTGTAGCTTGGGACAGGTAGCGGAACTTCGTCGTCGAGTGGAGGTGCTGTTTTCACACACACCAGCTGGCGTGGAATGCGATGTGGGTTGTCAGCAGGATCTGTAAAGGACCTTTCCAGCGAGGATGCAAGGATGATTTTCATTGATGCACTGTCAGGATGACCCAGTCCCCCAGCAGGATGCTGTGGCACAGCGTGTCAGGCGGTTGAGGCAGAGCTTCTTAAATTTGCTGGAAGTGAGAACTAACAACAAGAATTAGTCTTTTGCAATATGACACAACCAGATCATCATTCAGTTGTAAGTTACAGATTTCAGGGAAAGGTGGCAGAGTAACTGGTATTCTCCTGGGCGTCCCCATAAGTATCTCGTGGGGGGAGAGACCTCTATCAGAGTTTATGGAAAATGGAAGGCCAAAGCGTGCAATGAACCCTTTGAGTAGTTTCTTAGTCACTGTCATGGAATCCGCATATTTACAGGAGTAGGCCTCAGTCCATCCAGAAAATGTACCAATTATGACCAGGATGTGCTCAAAAGAGGTGCCCTTCGGTAGGTTAATGAAGTCTATTTGGAGATTCACGAAGGGGCGATAAGGTACTTATGCATCACCCACCGAGCAGTGCACAAAACCGGCCCTTTATACCTACAGGACAAGCTTAAACCCTACCACCCACCGCGCACTCGAAGATCAAGCTCTGCCCTCCTTTTAGTGATCCCAAACACCAACTCAGGTTAGGAGTATCCTCGTTCTCAGCCTTGGCCCCTACTCTATGGAACTTGCTTCCACCCCACATTCGGCATACCGAAGACTACCTGTCTTTCCGCAAATTACTGAAAACGTGGCTCTTCCCATAAAGAATCGACACATAAAGCAAATGGAATGAATAGTCACAATAAATAGAAATCCAGGGTTGTTCAAACAAAGAAAATAAAAGAGCAAAGTGAGTCAATGGAACGGATAAAATGACTAAAACGGACAGAGTGAGTGAAACGGATAGAGTGAGTGAAACGGATGGAATGGAATGGATGGAACATATAGAGTAGATGGAACGGATTGAGTAGATGAAACTGATGGAGTGGATGCAACGGACAGAGTGGATGGAACTGATGAGGGGATGGAATGGATGAGGGAATGGAACGGATGAAGTTGATGGAACAGATGAAGTGGATGAAAGGATTGACTGTGTCAGGAATCTGTGGAAAGGCCGAGGACGGCGCTTGGTGCTTGGCAGGAGGAGATAAACTACATTTCCCATTAGGCTTTAGGAAGAGTGTAGTTCTCCTCTATCGCGCGCGGCACCAGCTGCTCATTAGCAGCAACTGTTAAAACCCGCCGCCGCCCGTGCCTCGGTGCAGGTAATTACTGATTATCAGCATGGGCGGCAGCAGTGTTGGAGCAGGCATGTGGGAGCATATCCGACGCCGAAGGACTTATTGAGCTTCCCTTCTCCCCGGGCCTCGACGGTAACGCTGAAGAACACAAGAAAGTCTATCGCGGGCTGCGGCGGTGAAGCGGTTCTTACTACCCGGTGTTGGGCATCGCTCTTCAGGGTCCGGATGTCCTCGTGAGGCATCCGGGCCATCAGTTGTGTTTTTGGACCTCGGTGCTTACATACTGGGGTTATAATACGTTGATGTTCATGTATTGATTCATTATCCATTATGCAGTGAGTGTGTGAGGTAACACGCCCTAAGATACACGTCCCGCTTGATACACGCCATGTGAGAGGAAACATGTTATAAGAACTCAGGACTGATAAAAGAGTGCCCTAGGGGCAGATTATCCTAATGTGTATGTAATTGGAATAAGTCTTTGGAGTCCACTGATCACAAGGGCCTGTTATGTGTTATGTTTGGTCCCAAGACTCTGTTTGTGGTTTTCATTGTGCCCAACGGGCCAATGCTCTTGTATCTTCATGAAAGGGACAACCCTTGTTTGTGCCATTTGCGTCTAAACCATCTTATGTGTTTTCATACATTACTGTCCCCAGTAACATGTTACGTTCAAGGTCTGTGTTCTAGGTTATGTTTGTGATATGGAAAGTGAAGACTTGTAAAGCCACCATGGTTATAATTTAGCAGGTTTACTTCAGGAATAAGAGATTAGGCTAGGTGATTTAGAATTACGGTTTCAGGTACAGGAGGATTTGCTGTTGTATGTATTGGTTTGTTATGTTCCCCTCCTTTCCTTTGTCACTCCATCCCCTTTCCCTAACTCCATCTTCCCCCCATTGGCTGCCACGTGGCTCCCTGTGATATACGTTCAGGCGCCCGTGCCAACTAGGGTGGGAGGGGTCAATCTATTTGGCTTCTGTGGTTCGGAGGAGGGGATCGAGATCCCTACTCCCTATAAGTTTGACAGAATTACCTGCCCCCGATTTCGGGGTAATTGAACCACCCAGGCCAAATGGATACGAATCCTCCCTCTTTAGCGGATGTGCTCAAGGCACTACAGGACATACAAGTAGAATTGGTACAGACTAGACAGGATTCGAGTATATTGATACTCAGGTA
Source organism: Ambystoma mexicanum (assembly GCF_040938575.1). NCBI lineage: Eukaryota > Metazoa > Chordata > Amphibia > Caudata > Ambystomatidae > Ambystoma > Ambystoma mexicanum. Next base: position 674,706,078 of record NC_090933.1, on the reverse strand, counting down.
CAGGGTTTGGTCGCACAAGGCACCCCGCTTGATGGGGCTGGAACCTCTACTGGAGGGCAAACTGGTAGAGCCACATCTACTGTGATTGTGCAGCCCTCTAGTAGTGTGCCCTTAGCCACACCTGAAAGATTCACAGGAGACCCTAAGAAATATATGACCTTTTTAACGCAGTGCCGACTTCACTTTTTGTGTAAACCTAAGGCGTTTGAGACAGTACAAGCTAGAACGGCATTTGTTATTTCCTATTTAACGGGAGATGCGCCAGCATGGGCAATGCCTTTGGTGCAAAAGGATGATCCTTTATTATATGATTGGGATGGGTTTCTAGGGGAATTTGGAAGGTTATTTGACCGCCGGGAGGTTTCTTTGGCTCAAGACAAAGAATTGTTCGTTTTAAGACAAGGAACCCGCGACTTGGTTTCGTATGTTACACAATTTAACAGGTTGGTTATTGAGACAGATTGGCCCGAAAAGAAACAGACGGTGTTGTTTTATCAAGGGCTCAAAGAGGAATTGAAGGATGCTATCGCTCAAGTAGAACCCCAGCCCATGACATGTACCGCCATGATTGATTTAGCTCTAAGATTGGATCATCGTATTGGAGAGCGCAGGGGTGAGAAGAAGAGACCAGAAGTGTTGCCTTTTGCTAGATTGGATCGGGGGAAGGGAAACAGGAATACAGGAGGAGAACCCATGCAAATTGGTGGAATAAAGGGGCCTTTGTCTGTTGCTGAGAAGGAGCAACGAAGGGCTAATAATTTGTGTCTCTATTGTGGACAACCAGGACATTTTATTAGAACTTGCCCGAATACTCCTAAGAAAGGAGCAGGGGTGGATAGAAACAAGGTTGAGTCGGGAAAAGGATTGGGCCGGCCTTAGGGGGAACTCAGGCGACAGGCCCAGACACAACTAGGTTCCCCAATTGGAGTGCAAATACGACAGGGAAAAGAAATTCACATTTGTACATACTGGTGACTTTACTGTTTGCCTGTACTAAGCAGCTAGTGTCTGCAATGGTGGATTCAGGCGCCACTGGTAATTTTATTGACATTGGTTTGGCGAAAAGATTGGGTTTACCATTGAAGGAAAAATCTCAGGTTGAGGAAGTACAATCAGTGGATGGTTCACCACTGGTGTCAGGACCCATTTGTCAACAAACTGAGCCACTTATAATGAGGTGTGAGTCTGGACATACAGAGGAAATTGTCTTTGATTTAATTGCGGCACCACAATTTGGGCTCATTTTGGGCATGCCGTGGTTGCTTAAGCACAATCCCAGGATTGATTGGATTAAGCGGGAGGTGGTTTTTGCAGGAGTGGAATGCGAGAGTCACCTGGAGGAAGAGGTGAGACCCGCATTGTATTTGGCAGATCAAGTGGCAGAACCACAAAGGGTGGGAGCAATGGCTGTGAGTATCCCAAATCAGTACCAAGATTTAGCTAAGGTATTCGACAAAGGGGGAGCAGACAAGTTACCACCCCATAGATCTTATGATTGTGTAATTGATTTGGAACCAGGGGCTAAGTTACCTTGCAGTAGAATCTATGCGTTGACTGAAAAAGAAAACCAGCATTTACGTGAATATCTGGATGACATGTTAAATAAGGGATTTATTAGACATTCCACCTCACCTGTGTCGTCACCCTTATTTTTTGTTCCAAAGAAAGAAGGAACACTTAGGACATGCATTGACTATAGAGCATTGAATAAGGTGACAGTGAAAAATAGGTACCCCTTGCCTTTGATTTCAGTGTTATTAGATCAAGTAAAGACAGCAGTGGTTTACACCAAATTGGATTTAAGAGGGGCTTACCATTTGATCCGTGTGAAAGCAGGGGATGAGTGGAAGACAGCTTTCAGGACTAAGTTTGGTTTGTTTGAATACCTTGTGATGCCTTTTGGTTTATGTAATGCTCCTGCAGCATTCCAATACTTTATGCAGGAAGTGTTGAGTGAGTTTCTAGATCAGTTTGTTATAGTTTATATTGATGACATTTTGATTTATTCATCTTCTGAAGAGCAGCATCGAGATCATGTAAGAGCAGTGTTAAAAAGATTACAAGACCATCAGTTGTATGTAAAACTGGAAAAATGTGCTTTTCATACCACTCAAGTGGAATTCCTTGGTTTTATTTTGACTCCCTCTGGTATTGTGATGGACAAAAGGAAAGTACAAGCAGTTACGGAATGGCCAGCGCCTCAATGCATCAAAGATATCCAATCCTTTTTGGGTTTTGCAAATTTTTATAGGCGCTTTATTTCAAACTTTTCACAAATCGTTACACCTATTACCAAATTATTAAGGAAGGCCACTAAATTTGATTGGAATTATGAGGCAGAAGTAGCTTTTCAAGAGTTAAAGAAAGCATTTACATCAGCTCCGTTATTGAGACACCCTAATCCAGAAAAACCTTTCCAAGTGGAAACGGATGCTTCCAATGTGGCTGTGGGAGCTATATTGTCTCAAAAGGATGAAGAAGGAGTATGGCACCCGGTAGCTTTCTACTCTCGCAAGCTTACTAGCTGTGAACAAAATTATTCAATCACCGATAAAGAGTTATTGGCAATTAGAGCAGCTTTTTTGGAGTGGCGACATTATTTGCTGGGGGCCAAATATCAGGTTACAGTGGTCACTGATCATAAGAACTTGCAATATTTCAAGACAGCGCATACATTAAGTCCAAGGCAGTTAAGATGTTCACAGTACTTTAATGAGTTCAATTTTGTAGTCATGTTTAGACCAGGAAGAAAAAATGGAAAAGCTGACGCTCTATCTCGGCAGCAACATATGGAAAGCATGATAACCGAAGTTAAAACTATCATTCCTGCGGAAAAGGTAGTAGGAGCAATAATGACTCAGTTACTAAGACAGGTTAAACAGGAAATGAAAGGAAAGGTCAAATTGAAATGGGGAGAGAATCCCGCGGAAAAATTCCACAAGGGACTTCCCTATTATGCAGGGAAATTGTTTTTACCGACGCTCGCTTTACAAAGGAAGGCGATGCATTGGTGTCATAATTCACCTTTAGCAGGACATTCAGGAAGCAAAAAGACACAAGGGTTGCTGGAGAAATATTTCTGGTGGCCAGAGTTAAGACAAGATTCTATTAAATATATTCAAGAATGCGAAACCTGTGTACGCAGTAAGTCAGATCACCAAAAGAAATCAGGGTTACTTCAGCCACTACCCACTCCGGAGAAGGTTTGGACACATATATCCATGGATTTCATCACTGATTTGCCTCTGGATAATCAGCATGACACAATCTGGGTGGTGGTGGATTATCTCTCTAAACAAGCCCATTTCGTACCTTGTAAAGGTATTCCTGGAGCAGTCAGATTGGCAGAATTGTTTTTACAACATCTGGTCAGATTACATGGTCTGCCTCAAAGTATTGTATCTGATAGAGGTCCACAATTTACTTCCAAATTTTGGCGTGCTTTTTGTAAAATGTTAGGTATGGAGTGTGCTTTGTCCACCAGTTATCACCCACAGACAGACGGACAAACTGAGAGAGTCAATCAGACGCTTGAACAATATTTACGATGTTATTTAAGTGATGGTCGTGAATCGTGGGTACAATCTTTATGGTTGGCTGAGTTCACTTATAATAACACTGAACATGCCTCGTTGGGAATGTCTCCAAATGTATGTTTGTATGGTCAGACACAGAATATGTTACCAGAACATCTACCTGACATGGAGAATATCCCTATGCTTCAGGATAGAAAAGAGTTACTATTACAACTCAGACAGAAAGCACAAGCCAATTTAGATCAGGCTAAGAAACAGTATAAGAAATATGCCAACAGAAAAAGGCGGGAGGCTCCTCAGTATAAAGTGGGGGATAAGGTATGGCTTTCGACACACAATCTGCCTTTAAAGGGTCCCCGGAAATTTGCCCCCAGGTTTATTGGCCCCTACGAAATTGTGAAATGTATTTCTACAGTGGCATGTAAACTAAAGTTGCCTCACATGTTAAAGATACATCCAGTGTTCCATGTGTCTCTGCTTAAACCCGCAGCTCCGGGAACGCGAGTACAGAGACCACCAGCAATTATTAAGGATGGGCAGACAGAATATGAAGTCAAGAAGATACTGGACTCAAGATGGAGACAGAAGCAGTTATGGTATCTCATACAGTGGGTAGGATATGGACCTGAGGATTGTTCATGGGAACCGGCCAGTGCGGTGCATGCACCTAGATTGGTTCGACAGTTTCATTTGCAGCAAGCAAAGAAAACAAAACTTGGGAGAGGCCTTGAGAGAGGAGGTACTGTCAGGAATCTGTGGAAAGGCCGAGGACGGCGCTTGGTGCTTGGCAGGAGGAGATAAACTACATTTCCCATTAGGCTTTAGCAAGAGTGTAGTTCTCCTCTATCGCGCGCGGCACCAGCTGCTCATTAGCAGCAACTGTTAAAACCCGCCTCCGCCCGTGCCTCGGTGCAGGTAATTACTGATTATCAGCATGGGCGGCAGCAGTGTTGGAGCAGGCATGTGGGAGCATATCCGACGCCGAAGGACTTATTGAGCTTCCCTTCTCCCCGGGCCTCGACGGTAACGCTGAAGAACACAAGAAAGTCTGTCGCGGGCTGCAGCGGTGAATCGGTTCTTACTACCCGGTGTTGGGCATCGCTCTTCAGGGTCCGGATGTCCTCGTGAGGCATCTGGGTCATCAGTTAAGTGTTTTTGGACCTCGGTGCTTACATACTGGGGTTATAATACGTTGATGTTCAGGTATTGATTCATTATCCATTATGCAGTGAGTGTGTGAGGTAACACGCTCTAGAATACACGTCCCGCTTGATACACGCCATGTGAGAGGAAACATGTTATAAGAACTCAGGACTGATAAAAGAGTGCCCTAGGGACAGATTATCCTAATGTGTATGTAATTGGAATAAGTCTTTGGAGTCCACTGATCACAAGGGCCTGTTATGTGTTATGTTTGGTCCCAAGACTCTGTTTGTGGTTTTCATTGTGCCCAACGGGCCATGCGTCTTGTATCTTCATGAAAGGGACAACCCTTGTTTGTGCCATTTGCGTCTAAACCATCTTATGTGTTTTCATACATTACTGTACCTAGTAACATGTTACGTTCAAGGTCTGTGTTCTAGGTTATGTTTGTGATATGCAAAGTGAAGACTTGTAAAGCCACCATGGTTATAATTTAGCAGGTTTACTTCAGGAATAAGAGATTAGGCTAGGTGATTTAGAATTACGGTTTTAGGTACAGGAGGATTTGCTGTTGTATGTATTGGTTTGTTATGTTCCCCTCCTTTCCTTTGTCACTCCATCCCCTTTCCCTAACTCCATCTTCCCCCCATTGGCTGCCACGTGGCTCCCTGTGATATACGTTCAGGCGCCCGTGCCAACCACTGTGGGAGGGGTCAATCTATTTGGCTTCTGTGGTTCGGAGGAGGGGATCGCGATCCCTACTCCCTATAAGTTTGACAGACTGGATGGAATGGATGGAATGGATGGAATGGATGGAACGGATGGAACGGCTGGAGTGGATGGAACGGATAGAGTGGGTGGAACAGATGGACGGGATGGAACGGATGGAACGGATGGAGTGGATGGAACGGATGGAGTGGATAGGACAGATGGAGTGGACGGAACGGATGGAATGGGATGGAAAAGATAGAGAGGATCGAACCGGTGGAGTGGATGGAGCGGATGGAGTGAATGGAATGGATGGAGTGTATGGAACGGATGGAGTGGATGGAACAGAAGGAGTGGATGGAACGGATTGAGTGGATGGAACAGATGGAGTGGATAGAACGGATGGAGTTAATGGAACAGTTGGAACGGATGGAGTAAATGGAATGGATGGAACGGATGGAGTGGATGGAACGGATGGAGTGGATAGAACAGATGGAGTGGACGGAACGGATGGAATGGATGGAACAGATGGAGTGGATGGAACAGATGGAACGGATGGAACGGATGGAACGGACAGAGTGTATGGAACGTGCAGAGTGTATGGAATGGATGGTGTGGATAGATCGAATGGTGTGGATAGATCGGATGGTGTGGATAGATCAGATGGTGTGGATAGATCGGATGGTGTAGATAGAACAGATAGAGTGGTTGGAGTGGATGGAATGGATGGAGTGGATGGAACAGATCGTAAGGATGGAGTAGATGGAACGCATGGAATTGATGGAACATATGGAAAAATGAAATGGATGGGTGGATGGAACATATCGAGTGGATGGAAATAATGGAATTCATGGAGCAGATGGAACGGGCTGAGTGGATGGAACAGATAGAGTGGATGGAACAGATAGAATAGCTAGAACGGACAGAGTGGTGGAATGGATGGAGAGGATTGAACGGATGAGAGGGGTGGAACTAATGGAGTAGATAGAACGGATGGAGTGTATGGAACAAATGGAGTGGATAGGACCGATGGAGTGGATGGAACGGATGGAGCAGATGGAACGGATGGAATGCATGGAATCGATGAATGGATGGAATGGATGGAATATATGGAATGCATGGAGCAGATGGAACAGATGGAACAAATAGAGTGAATAGGACAGATGGAGTTGGTGGAACGGATGAAGTGATTGGAACCGATGGAACGAATGAAGTCGATGAACGGATGGAATGGATGGAACGTAGGAACGCATGGAGCAGATGGAACAAACTAAATGGATGGAACAAATAGAGTGGATGGAACAGATGGAGTAGATGGAACGGATGGAGTGGTGGAACGGATGAGAGGGATGGAACAGATGAAATGGATGGAACGGATATAATAAATAGAATGAATGAAATGGATGAACGGATGGAGTGGATGGAACTGACAAATGGATGGAACGGGTGGAGTCGATGGAACAGATGGAATGGATGGAGTGGATGGAACGGATGAAATGGATGGAACGGATGTAATAGATAGAACTGATGAAATGGATGGAACGGATGGAGTTGATGGAACAGATGAGTCGATAGAACAGATTAGTTGATGGAACGGATGGAGTTGATGGAACGGATGGAGTGGATGGAGTGGATGGAGTGGATAGAACGGATGTAGTTGATGGAACGGATGGAGTGGATGGAGCGGATGCGGCGGATGGTACGAATGCTGCAGCAGATGGCACATATCTGTATCTCCTATGTATGCTATGTACCTGTATCCCCATGTTATCTGTATCACATGTTTACCCCTATTCATCCTGTCGCTTTATATATGTATGCTGCTATGTACGCCCCCACTGTCCTGCTCTCGTGCCTGATCACAGGCGCTTTACTGATAACCACCATATCACATTACTGCGCTTACTCTCTCCTATACACCATCATTCAAATTGAACACAGCTGTACCATGATAAATTCGGCCTAGCTGTTCTCATACTAACATGACCCCACGAACACCTCATCATCCTAATAAAACACAGCTAACTCAGCACATTCTGGCTAGCTTAGGCGTTTCCTCAGGCCTAACGCAGCCAGAACTCAGTCTGGGTGTCCACTCTCCAGACTGAACACATCCAAATAATTTCCTCAGCACCACACCTACCGCTAAGAAGCAGCTATAATACAACAACCACACCAGCTGCACACATATCTGGTGCACCCACGCACCATATGATACTTTCTCTCTCTACTGACTTGAACTGCGGTTCCCGAGGGCATTCAACCTATCAGCACTTTGAGGTCATGCCAATGATATATGAGGTGCTATATAAATGCCAAGTAACATAACGTAACATAACATAACATGTACTCCTGGAGTGGTTTTCACCAGCTTTCCAGGGTTGAATGTGAGACAGGTTGGACAGTGAGCACAGTATTTCTGAGCAATGCAGGGCAACTTAAGGGGAAACCAATATCTCTGGAACTCTGAGGTCATCTTTCCATTGCTGGAATGGGACACAGAGTGAACAACACTTGCACGATATGGCAAGAGAGCTATTGGGGCCACAAACCAACCAAGCCATAGGTGATCGGAGCAACAAACACATTTGTTATTTTCTCAGCTTGTGGGGCAGCATCCTGGAGGCCTGCCAGGATGAAAAGAGATGCTAGCGGGTCCTCAAATGATTGGCAAAACAGCAGCACTTTATCAGGATCCTGAGGGCCATGGAGGGCTGTATTTTTCAAATGGCCGTCAGCTAGCACGTTATCCTGCGAGGTGCTGTCAGAAAGTCAAGTATGGGCATTGCATTTCACAATGGCCAACTCAGTAGGTAGCAGAATTGCATTAGCAGGGCTTCAAGATAGGGTGCATTGATAATGGGAGTACCTTGTGGAGTTATGTTACCTCTTTGTTTCCGGAGGGTCTTGTAGTCGTGTGAAATACCAAAAGCGTAACATGAATCAGTGTATATAGTGGTGCTGCGTTGTGTGGCGATCGTGCAAGCCTGTGTGAGGGCAATGATTTCAGCAACTTGTGATGATCGTACTGATGGGAGCTGAAAAGCTTCTACTACTTCAAAGGAGATTTAAAAGGAAAAATCTGCCTGTATACTACCTGTTGAATATCTAAGACAAAACCCATCAACAAAGAGAATGACGTCTGCATTGGGGAGGTGATATCCCTGAGGTCTATTCTTGGTGATGATACAACGTCAACAGCTACAAGCCAGTTGTTCGGGTGATCATCATCAGGTGTAGTCAGGAGGGAGGCAGAGTTGGGTGGGGCACATCTGATGAGCGTGATGCTGGTTGCAGAAAAGAGAAATTTTTCATATTTAGTGAGACGTGCAGCAGACAGGTATTGTGTTTTACCCATAGGAGTGCTATTTATGTGGTGTGCCAGGACTATGTTATCAGCTTTTGTAAGGAGAAGGGCAGCGCCAGCTACCACTTGGAGACATTTGGGAAACGCGGAAGCAACAGAGTCTAACTGTGAGCTAAAATAGGTTACCAGGAATTGTAGGTCCCCGGGCTTCTGTGTGAGTACGCTTAACATATAACCCTCTCTCTCATCACAGAACAGGGTGAATGATTTAGAGTAGTCAGGAAGGGTGAGGGCAGGCAATGGAGAGGTCAGTTTTGAGCTTGGTGAAGGCTGTGGAAGTGTCAAGAGACCACGCAAGCTTGTCAGGCTGGGAGTCATGTAGCATTTTCCACATAGGTGCTGCAGTAGAGACAAAGAAGGTGACATCCTGGAAATCTTCCTGTTGAATCTGGGAGAAGAGAGATGGGGAGTAAATAAAGCCCACTGGAAGAGACCTGTAGGTGAGCTAACATCCCTTGTACATGAATTCAAAGGGATACTAAGAGTCATGGTGGATGGGGACAGGGAAGAAGGCAGAGGCAAGACCAATGCAAGTGAAAAGACAGGCATGGGACGGGATACAAAAGAGAATGGTCAGGGGGTCCAGGACCACCGGATATGAAGATGTTACCACTTTATTTAGGGCACGTAAATTGGGATCAAAACAGAATTTGCCTGTGCCCTTTTGTTCATTTGGGAGCACTGGAGTATTGCATGTGCTAGTGGTGTAGTAGAGGATGCCCTGATCAATGATGGGAGAGATGACAGGCTTGATACATTTCTCTGCTTGAGGGGCTATTCTGTACTGTGGCACACGTGGGAAAGGGGCCTTCATATTTAGAATGATGCAAACAGGTTTAGCAGAGAGAATGTGGCCTACCTCATTGGTATGAGCCGTCCAGAGGGTCACAGGCACTGAGTCAATAAGGTGTTGTACCTGTGCAGCTTGTGTGGGCTTGAGGAGTGCAGGTGACTGTGTAGTAGGCTCTGGGTGAGTGGTTTGTTGGAGGAGACACAAACATTCAGCATGCCTAGATTGTGGAACCTCTAGATAAAACCACCAGGCAAACAATAAGTGGTGCAGCACATTTTGCATAGCAGATTAATACCCAACAGATTAGTAGGTGAGCAAGGGCTTAACAGAAAGGCATGATGTTTAGTGATGAGACCAATGGAAACAGACACATGATTTGACAGGGGGTGTGGAATAGTGGTGCCAGATATTCCAACAGCAGTGACAATTTCCTTTGAGACATCCACATTTGGAAATTCAACCACTCGCAGTCTGGACCATCTAGCACCAGTATCAATCAAACAATTCAACCTCCTCCCTTAGATGTGACATTTGAGGTAGGGACCAGACTGGTCTGGTTGGAGCAAAGCAGCAGACAGCATGGCAGGGCCCCTCTGGCAATGTCATTGTGGACCATATGAGATCTGCATGTCCGAGTAGTTCCTGTTACGAGAAAGAGGTGGAGGGTGTGGTGGTGACGCAGTACGGTAGATCTTTCAGAAAATGGCAAAAAGCAAACATTTTACGCACGGGATATCCTGCAGCACTAATTTGTGAGTACTCAATTCAAGCTCTACACTGAAGCCAGCAGACAGCACATAGAAGCAAAACAGACAGACCGTAGACAAACACAATGAATGCGACCGGCAGAACTGAAAATATCTGCGGTGCAGCCATCTATTCAGTTACAGACAAATGCAAAACATACCAGGAGTTGTAGGGAGAGAGAGAGAGCAAATGCACAACATGGCAAATCAACTTTTAGTCAAAATAAAGTGACAGAACATAAGCTGAAGGTTGTATCTGCCGATCAGTCAGGGGAATAGGTTCACAGGCGTGTGCTGTGCTGGAGATTCTCTGCGGACCTCTCAAAGCAAATTGCAGATTTGGCAACTTTGCCATCAATGGGTGTGCCCCGCTTATATAAAAGCGCCCTCCAAAGGTGAGGACCTTATGTTATTTGGCCATGAGATTATGGTTGGGGGCAGACCACAGCAAAACTCCCATGCAGTTCAGCCAGAGACAGCGGCATCATTCTGTGGTGGTAAGATCAGACCCCTGCCCAAGGGCCTCTCAGCTTCAGCCTCAGTTTGCAGAAAATAAGGAGATCTGACAATGACTGGTGGTAAACAAGCTTCTTGTATCAGATAGAAAATACACAGCATACAGTGACATTATCAGCAGAGAAGTAGGAAAACACAGAAGGACAAGCGTCCAGGTATTCAGCACACAGAGATCTCTATGGACTGCCCATTGAGTGCCGATAATTTACCATATAATAAGCAATTACTAATATATTATAGCACTTTCACACTGGGGTGTGTTACTTGGCAAGATATTGCAGACATTTGGCAAGAACTGTCTACATCTCACTTGTGACGCAGCCTTGCTGGGACATTGCGTTGTATTGTGGATAAGCAGCATTTGCAGAAACCCTATTGGTATTGCCCATATATGGTGTTAATAACTTGTCAGAATAAGCGGATGAGAAGCTCTGACATATCATCTGCCCCAGAAGAAGTTTGGGCATGTCTGGAATGCTGCGTGAAGAGGGACTCAGAGGGAAAATTGAGGCCTAAATGTATGAGAGACTAATGTAGAATACCATAGCATAGCATAACAATCCTAGATAACAGCATCACATAACAATCCTAGCATAACATAACATCGCATAACAATCGTGCCACGGCACCTTGATCCATGAAACTCCCAGGCCCCCCTGGCCCTGCTCCCTTGAGCACACTTGTACTGCTTATGTAACCTGCCTTGCCGCTTGCTACACTCGTATCTTGCCAGCAACGTATCTGATATTGACTTTGTGCAGCATGCTATTCCTGTTACATGCCCACAACATACCTGAATGTGACTTTTAAGCCTTGCACTATATTCATTTCTTGCCCACATTCTGCTTGATTTACCTATGACTTTCAGCCTCATGCTACTATTGCATCTTGCACACAACCTTCCTGAATATGTCTTTTAGCCCTGTGCTATAATTGCCCTTCTCTACCGATGTGGCCCCAGCACACCTGGTGCAGTCTTATCTGTACATGATAACCTGCCTGACTGTTCTGCAGTTAAATTAATATGATACTTTGTGTATATTTCTCTGCTTCACCGAAGTGACCCCAGCACCTCTGCTGCAACCTTACCGGCACGTGATAATTACCTATTATGACTGGTTGCACACCTGAAGTAGGCCCCCGCCCCACGAGGTGAGGCTTTGCTAGACTGTGCACACTCACTGATTTGACCTATCATGCTTGTTTGCACACGTGAAGAAGCCCCTTGTACCATGAGATGAGGCTTTGCCAGACTGTGTACACTGCATGCAACCCACCTCTTTGACTTTAGCAGCTTTGCTGCAAATGCCTTTTGTTGTGTCTGTTATTCTTAGTCCTTCACTGTGGACTGTTCTACAGCACTTGTACTGTAACTAGTGCCTAGATGCCTCTAGGTTTTGTGCACTGCTGTAAATTGTAAAAAATAAATAAAATAAATAAATTGAGTGAGTTTTACTGGCTCCACAACTACTGCATAAATATGGGGGTTTCCGGGCCATCATTACATTGGTGAAGAAGCAGGTACTGGAGATTTATAAGGAAGGGTAGGTATTTGCGTAGGAGATGATGTGCAGGAGATGATGAGAAATTAGGAGAAAGTGGTGAATAGAAGAGCTGAAGAAGAGGGAGGTGGAAAGAAGAACTGTGGAGAGATAGGGAACTATATAACCCATGCTTACAGAGTGCATATGTAAGGTGAGTAGAGGAACATGCGTGTGGTGGAATGGCAAGGAGTTATGCCATGAGGAAGAACAGTTTAAGAAGATAGGGAGAAACTAGTAGAGAGTCAACCAGGTACACGCTCTTGGCAAGGGCTGCAAGGCTTTCTGGCAGCTTAGTTTGGAGAGCCCTGGACTGAGGAGCCTGAGAAAGGGACGCAGCTAGAGAGTGAAAAGTGACCCCACAGAAAGCCTAGGACAACCTCCTGTTTGCCTAGGACTTGGGGTCTTGGTTTAAGGTCAGGTCCATTACGATACCAACTACAGCACAGCCAGCAGTCTCTTGTGTGGATTTCAGACCCTGGAGGAAGCGGTGTCCCATAATCCCATAGCTGTACAAGAAGATCACCAAGAAGGCTTCAAGCCCCAACGAGCATGCTTGTGGACTGAAATGGCAAGTCTGTGAGAGACTGTTTTGGGATACTTTTTGCTTTATTTGGGACACTGAGCATACCCCCATATTTGACTTTGTATTACTGAAGCATCTTGGAAGGAACAGGACTCAGTCCTAACAATAACTAAAACAAATGTTGCTTCGGACTCCTTTGAACGTTTCCTGAGAGACAGTTGTGTATATTCTGGGTACAAGTATCCTAACCACGATTGTCGTTAAAGCACATTCTTGGCCCCTTCGGTTGGTCCTATTAAATGAGTAATCAAGGCCTACTGTGAAGCATATTCTATGTCTGGCGTATGTCTCATCCTTCTATGCTTTGTGAAATATGGTTTCAGATGTGTGATTGACTGGCCTAGGCACAGTAGGACACACAACATCACATTCCATCCAGACTGTTGTGAGAGGTTGCACCGTTTAGGTTCAAGTTGTTAAAAGGAGAGTGAGCTACTTAAGAAGGTACTCTATTATTGACCCCAATCTAAGAACTGGTGGCTCAACCTGTCCTGGTGTCTTTCTGTGCTGACCACTCATCCAGAGATGAGGAAGCAACAAGAGGTATGAACCAAGCCAAATGATGCACCAAAGAGTCCTAGGCCTGTGCTTTGTCTTCCTGATTCCGGAAGCTCAGCTGCCTATCATAGGCTCTCTGGCAAGGTACCATATGATTTTTACTGCCTCTGGTTACACATGGTAGCAAGAGTGCCTTGCTAAAAAATGACATGCACATGAAAGTTTCACTTGGTTGCTCCAGGATCCTCAATCCACTGCCAGCATTTACGTTCAGACCAAGGCCCAAGAAAATCTGTGCCATGTTCCCCACTGAAGAGTTTGGAAACATAGTGGTTCTCCTGCTGAAATACTCAGAGCAATCCCCCCAAATAAATCAAGGGAGTGCCTTTGCCCCCTTCTCCTGTGAAAGTTGTTGTTCACAGAAAATTCCAGTAAACCCAGAAACTCTGAGAGAAGTGGCCCTGATTCCACTGTTCAGCACTGCTTGGATGATGATGACAAAGGGTATTGAGAGACCCTATAAGCCGAGCCCCCTCTGACAAACCTGAAAGTTACTCAAGCACTGTCCTCCAGACAGGGTGCACAATTACAGTTTTATGTTGACTAGGGCATCAATGCATCAAAACATTTGCAAATGAGACAGAGTGAGAAGCTTGGAAAATATGTTATGAAGGACGATGAAACAGCTCCAACATGAGGGTATGCTGAAAGTGCCCTCTCGCTGAATATCAGAGAATATCCAGCTATCTAACTTGCTAATGGTTGATTGGATGCACCCAAAGATGACTGAAGTGTGGTCATTGACAAAGGGTGTCTACGGGGGAAGTCCAGAATCTCTGAATTTTGACTCCTTCCATACGAAGAGACAACAATCTGTCACTCGATTCAACCCAAATGTCAAAACTCTCAATCTGATGGGTCCAAGCGCACTTGAGCTCTACCCACTGGATAAGTTGGGAGGACCTGATTGATGGTGACTCTTTGCAGCACATTGAACTTCAGGATCCCCCAACGGTGGAAGATATAAGATGTGGAACAGAAAACATCTGACACCTTGGGTGAAGGTTTTTATTAGGACACTGAACACATTAACCCGTTTCCTCGGGAGTGTTACCCTGAATTTGGATGGTAAATTGTCCTGGCACATGTGAAGGGCAAAGCCAGACATTTTCAGGAAAGGCATTTGACTAAAACCTCACACGATTCCATTGCAGAGGGAACCTCCCAGAGGATCCATGGGGAAAAGTAGATGAAAGGAGAAAGCTTGATGATTAAAAAAAGAGACATGCTGGTGCCATGCAAGTGGGGTGAAAGCTTGCTGTTTGGGAAGGGGAAGCCAGCAAATAAAACAAATAGACATGGCCCTGAATGATGAACTTCCTATACCTTTGTACAGTCATTATTTATGTATGAATTATTGAATGTATTAAGTTTTAATTGAGAAATTGTAATGAAAGGTTTTCATTGATACAATCAAATAATTTTAAAAAGAGGCATGCCTCGAGTTGGCTAGAATAAAGAAGGGAGAGGCAGAGAACACCATAGGAAGTGGAGAGAACCATTGTTGGCACAGCCGAACTGAAGAAAATATGGAGTCGCCAATAGATTCTCTGCGTGAAGCGAATTCCACTCAAGATAGAGACATCCTGGGACGTGGGACCCAGAGGAATCCCAAAGACCAGTCCCGTGGGACCCTAAAGGAAAAAGGATAGATGTGTTAAAATGTCCCAGGCCTGAGCTTACTGATGGAGGGTGGAGCTCCTAAGGGGGCCAGGTGCCAGCACAAGCCACATAATACTAGGCCCGGTGGTGGCATGAGGATGATCCCCTGGCATCTCCCATCATACCACGTGTGGGAGGCAGGGGCTTGTGACATTGTCCCTTAGAAGCTCCCACTCCTGTAGGGAGAGGTATAAAGATCAGCATGAGCAGCTTTGCCCCAATCCCCACACAAACCAACCCACAGTGTTGAATCAGAGATTCCATTCATGGAGGAAAATCAACTCACGTCGACCAGGCATAGTCTCGAATTGAACGTCTGTGAGTCCCAGCTTGTCATGAGACGCTGTCTGGCTTTGGTCAAAAACAGACACTGCGAACCAGGCAAGTAGTGTGCAATCTTCCCTCATGCAAGGGAAGCCATGTCACGTGTGCCCCGAGTCACAATCCAAGATGGCCAACTGACTCTACAATGCCTCTGCCTGTGGACAAGGAAGTGGCAGAGACAGCATCAACATAGGGGCAGAGGAATACCGGGGCAGGGGATTAGGCACAACACACATCAGACACACAAGATCCCTGTTTGGGGTGTGGGGAAACAGTGTGAAACCAAAAAAATAAGGCAACCTGGCTGTCCTTTAAACGTTGTTAACCTCTATATCCGACTGATTCCTAAACAGAAAGTCATGATTCTCCATTTTCAACCTTTAAGAAAGTGCTAGGGCCAATCCCTCAAATAAGATCATTAGGTTACAGTACAACCTTAGATGTGTTTTATATTAAAGTTGTGAAAGGGGTCTAATTCATACACATTATGACATTGTCATGCCCCAGTTGCTATCAGTGTTTTACTCCGAGATGTTAGAGAACATTGTTACAATGGAATTCGAAACTCTGGCCCAAGGACAGAGATTAGGGGGCCACTCTAGTTATAGTGAACAGGGGGAGCTCTGGGAGTTTAGCCAAACCAATCAAGGTAACATGGAGGGTGGTCAAGGCTAAGTCTCAGGAGAGGTGCGTGGGGTCCGGGTTCCACAATGAGTCCACAGGTATTGACCCAAAAGGTCGTATGAAAAATGCTGAATGCACATTTTACATGCATTCGGCATAGTTGATAACGTTGAATCCCAAAATGCTGAACTAGGCGAGCAGGGGTTGTGGGCGTGTCCCCCGTTTCCCTAGTTTGGTATTATGGGTTGCATGGGTGTCCCCCCCCATATACAAAAACAAAAAAAATCAAAAAGCTCGAATTACAAAATGGGAGCAAGTGGGATTCACAATGTTGTAATTCGAGCATTTCGGATTCGGTCATTTAACGTACATCTTAGTCCACACAGTGAAATACACAATGATTGCACTTAGACAGTAAGTACACAGATACTATATTTATTACAGGCCCAAATACACACTAGAAAAAATGAATCAAGCAGGCAATGTTATCATACAATACTACAAATATAAAACATATATACAGTCACAGGTTAACCAATGCAATGTATACAAGTTACACCAATACCTGAAAGGAAGGGTAAGTAGTTGGGCAATTGCATCAACAGTCCACAGGAATGAGAGCCCTAACTTTAAAAATCTAATCCTTAATTGAATAAGGCCTTGTGCCCAAAAGTTCACAAAGTATTTCATAAAGTTAGGAAAAAGTTGGGAAGTGTTCCTGTGGATGTGAAGATTGGTTCCAGAAGTCAGCAAAAGGGTTTTACAGGTGAGTAAAGTACTTTTCCTATCCTTTGGAGGGCTTTTTCTATTGTTAAATAAATCAATATTCTTCACAAACATTCTAATGGTGGCGAAAGGGGCACCAGTAAGTATTGCGACTACTTAACACCCGTGCTCTGATTTTTCCCAAGGACTTGCCAGGTCAAATGGGGGTCGCTGGAGGTAAGTTTTCCCACATTTGGATCCAGCAGAAGATGCACAGGACTTGCAGGGTGTGTCAAGACGTCTTCAATCTTGTCTGGCGCAGAGGCAGCACGAACACCTGCCTCCCCGTAAGGGCTTGGCACCTGGACCTGATAGGAAACACAGGTTACCGCAATCCGCTGGGGAAAGAGGGTTAGGGTCCGTAGAATGGATGGGTAGAGGGTTGTAGGATCACTGGGAAAAGGTTAAGGGAGAGGTTATGGATAGGAATGGGGAAATTGGGGAAAGATGCTCCTCAGCTCCTGCCGCCCCATCCACCGATTGTTCTTGCGGTGTGTTCTCCGCCCTCACATACCATTCTCAATCACACCTTTGCCCAGGATATGAAGCCTTTGTTGTGGAGCTTGAAACCACACCATAAGAGCTTTTGCTTGGAGCTCTAACCAAAATCTGCTTTGCAAGGGTAAAGTTAGCATAAGCCTTATTCCCGACTGCATTACCTTCATGCAGTTATAATAGGCCTGTGCTCACATACACAACTACACAACACCTTGTGTCATTACATAGCACCTTGTAGCATTACAACGTGTACTTTAGAAATGAAACTGGAAATGCACTGAGCTGCGGATCATGGTCGTGTTGTCCTTTAGCACAGCACAGGAAGCCCCCAATTGTTCTTTAACGAGCCCCGCTGGAAAATACCAAAAATAACAATGAGCGTGTGCTGGGCCAAACTTAACGTTCTTATACTATACTTGTACCCAAAGGATGGGCAATCGTGAACCGCTGATGTGCTCAAGTCGGGTTGTCTTCACCCGTGGCTCCGCACACATGCCTCCTGCCCTGCCTCGTTGGAGGATCGGATTAAGTACGTTTCGGGTTGCGTCACCCGTAACGTTGCTTGAGCGTCCTAGCACTCAGTCACCCCTAGTATGCTCTCTGCATGCGGGTTAATGTTCTGCCATGTGTTGCGGTCTGTACCGCCAAACAACTATGTCTGCCAATGCACCGCGACCTCAGCCGCTTCGTTAGTCTTTCTCTCCTCATGCGGTATTAATATCGAAGCACTTATCTGAAAGCTGTCGCGGGGCCTGTGATGATTTCAGGCGGCGGAATGCCACGCATAGGCTTGCCCTGGGTGGAGCGGTGGAAAACACATCCGTTCCCCTCTGGTACCGAATAGCAAGCAGGAGCCCATGGGCGCGGCTCACGCGTGCGCAGTTCGTTGGGCGCAGCTTGCGCGTCGGTCTCTTACTCCTGGAAGGCTTGTGAAGCACATGGCCTGTAATGTAGTCTTTTGATGATTCTCAGTCCCTGCATGTTCAGCCTGCAATAAGGATGGAAAATCCTCCTTATGCACTGCATGTAGGGTTTTAGTAAAGGATTCACAGGGTTTGGATAACTGTGGGACACCAATTCCCCACAAGAAGTGCTGCCAACCTGCCCAGCCCTGACAGTACTCCCCCTCCCTCTCTCAGGCCCAGGTTTAGAAGGGTTCTGACGATGAAACTGATGGAGGAGCCGAGGAGCATGCAGGTTTGATGCAGGTTCCCAGAACTGTTCTTCTGGGCCATACCCTTTCCAATCTATCAAGTACCAAAGCTCATTGTGCTTAACACATGAGTCTAGAAAAGCTTTAACCTCGTACTCGGGGTTACCTTCAACAATAAGAGGCGGTGGTCTCTTGGGTTTCATGGACGAGGGGCTGCCTTTAGTAGGGATACATGGAATACTGGATGTATGCGCATGTGTTTTGGTAGAGTTAAACGCACCGCCACTGGGCGTGTTATCTTTTCTATTGGGTATGGTCCAATGAATCTTGGCTGGAGTTTCCTTGGTCCTTGGAGATGTAAATTTTGAGTGGATAGCCAGACTGTATCCCCAATGTGGTATGAAGGACTTGGTCTGCGCTTCTTGTCAGCATATTTCTTATAGATTTGCTTTGCTGAGGACAGGTTATTTTGTATGGTTTGCCAAGTACCAATGAGTTGTTTTCTTCATTCTTCTACGGCTGATGCCATTGGAGCAAGTTCGGGTACTGGTTGAAATCTCGGATGAAATCCGTATGTACCATAGAAAGGGGTGATCTTTGTTGATGTATGAACAGCATTGTTGTAGGCAAATTCGGCTAGCCAAATTACCTCGGCCCAGGATTTTCCTTGACTGTGTGTCATGCATCGTAGCTACTACTCTAAAGTCTGATTCAAGCGTTCGGTCTGGCCATCAGTCTCGGGGTGATAGCTTGTAGACAGACACATCTCAATTCCTACTGCTTTACAAAAGGCATTCCAGAAGTGGGAGGTGAATTGTGGGCCTCTATCCGATATAATACCTTGAGGCATGCCATGGAATCGCACTATATTTCTCAGAAACAACTCGGTCAGATTGCTAGCAGAGGGCATCCCAGTACATGGTATAAAGTGTCCCATTTTGGTCAAGTAGTCTACGACCACCAAAATAGACGTGAATCCTAAACTCTCTGGAAGTTCGACGATGAGATCCAATGAAATTGTATGCCAAGGCCTCGGTGGTGTTGATAAGGGCTGAAGCAAGCCTGCGGGTCGTTGGCGATCAGCTTTATTACGTAGACAATTCTCACAACTCACATTGATTTAAGTATGCTTGAACATCTCGGGTCATGTGAGGCCACCAGAAATGTCTGTGAAGCAGTTTGAGTGTTTTAGTTGCTCCAAGATGCCCCACAAATGGCAAATCATGACACCACCGAAGAGCCTTTTTCCGTAGTTGGGTAGTTGGTAGGTAAAGACAGTCTTTGTAGAATTGTAGCCCTTCTTTTACAGTTTGATCTGTGCTTTGTGCTCTCCATTGTGCTAGTTCCTGTGCGGTCATATCCTTCCTGATATCTTGGAACATATCATCCACTAAAACACTTCCTATGATCCGTGCTGGGTCAACAATGGGTTTTGTTTCTATTGGATTTTCTGCTGGAGCTAGTGTTGAATCTGGATACCTGGACATGATGTCTGCTTTCTTATTTTCTGCCCCAGGTCCATATTGTCATGATCCACAGGACGCGCCCCTTTTGGTCTTCCTGGTCGTTATCGCAACGGGCCTTGCATTCCCTGACACTCCCAACATGGCCGTCCAGCGTGACAGGCTTTCCACGGTCTATACGTTGGACGTAACGTATTCTACTAATAGACCGCACCCCCGCGGCTCAGCGCATCTCAATGCTATTACCAAGTAGCGATCAGACGTGTGCTCCGTAGTTCGCAGTTTGCTTTCCTGGTTCCTAGCTTTTCTACTTCCATTCCTTGCCCCTTTCCCTTTTCATCTTGCTTCCTGGACTCGTGCGCCATTAGCACATCTTCTTCGTTTCCCGGATCCCCGGATTGCTGCATCCCGGAATCTTAAACGCACGCTGGAGTCGGAAGAGACTCACTCAGCCTATTTCAAGTCCAGGTCTGTCCGCAAGAAGACACCGCCCACGGAGTCCAGCAAGGATCGGTCTCAGGTGAGAAGGGGGGAACTCCGTGACAGTTTGAGACGAATACCGACCGCGCTCGAAGTCGACATGGAAGCGGCCGTCCAGGACCTGATGCGAGGTATGCAAGAATTAACCACCGAGGTGCAGAATTTAAAGGCGGAAAATGCTGCTCTCAAGCAATTAGTTCTATCCCGTGATTCAGCCGCAAAAGAAAGTGTGTTACTGGGCGGCATTGTTGACAAATACGATGGGTCGGCAAAAACCCTTCGTGGATTCCTGGACTCATGTTTGGTTCACTTTACATTTAAGCCCTATTACTTTTCCACTCCCAGGGCTAAGGTGGGGTTCATAATCTCTCACCTTTCCGGAAATGCTTTAACCTGGGCTACATCCCTAGTTAACTCTCTCCTAGATGACTACGATGGTTTCATACAGGCCCTAAAGACCAAGTTTGATCGACCTGAGCAGGTCTTTAGTGCCCAGGAACGCCTCTTAGACTTTCAGCAGGGATCCCACTCACGTATGTAACCCGCTTCAAGCAATTGGTCAAGGAAGCTGATTGGTCTCCGGAGGCAAGTTTTACCCTTTTCAGGAGAGGACTAAAGGAGGAGATTAAAGATGAGTTAGCCAGAGTGGCCCGACGGAACTCATTCCAGGCTCTTATGGACCTTGCCATGCAAATAGACTTTCGCATCCAGGAAAGGAAGGCAGAGAAGAAAAAATCTAGGGGAAACCCTCCGAAGGTGTCCTTTGAGAGTACCTCCAAATCTGACACAAACCCTGGATCAGTCACCGAACCGGAACCCATGCAGATAGGAGCCTTTCCGTGGACCCATATCCCTGCAAGAAAGGATGAGAAGGATTAATAGGGAGTTGTGCATGTATTGGGCCTCAGACAAACACTTGGTTAGAGAATGCCCTCTGGCCCCTCCTCGGCATTCGGGAAACGCCAACTCCCGATCCTAGATGGAGCAGGGCTTCGGGAGAGAGATGTTTGCTCCACATCAATTCCATCCTTGAACTCTCCTGGACAAAACAATTTAGTGATACTACAGGTATTCCTATCAACCTCTGGGAATAAGACATATCCTGTTTTGGCCTTGGTGGACTGCGGGGCTATGGGAATATTCATTGATCAAGATTGGGTTTTTAGTCACCACTTCCCATACGAAACACGAAGCATCATGCAGCCGGTGGAAGCGATCGATGGAAGACCCCTCACTTCGGGGCCCATAAGTCTGCAGACCAAAGAGATCTAGCTTTCAATTAACCACCACCAAGAGCGGATTTGATTCGACATTATTAAGTCAGCTCATTACCCCATGGTACTGGGCATGCCCTGGTTACAGAAACACAATCCGTATATCAATTGGACAGCAGGATCACTATTCCTCGGCTCAGAGTTTTGTATGTCTCACTGTCTAATCCTGGATCCCTCCTTGACCCCCTTCAAAGAACCACCAACAGACCATCAAGCACCTCTCATGGTTTCCAATATCGTGCAGGTTCCTAAGGCCTATCAGGGATTTGTTGATGTGTTCTCAACTGCCATAGTCCAGGCCTTACCCCCTCATAGGCCTGAAGACTGCGCCATAGACACGGTTCCCTCAGAAGTGATTCCTTTTGGCAGCATGTTCATCCTTTCCGAACCTGAGAAAAAGGCCCTCCAAGAATACTTGGATACCAACCTTGAGAATGGCACCATAAGACCTTCAAAATCTCCAGCCGGAGCTTCATTGTTCTTTGTTCCTAAGAAGGACACTAAGGAACTCAGACCCTGCCTCGATTATCGTGGATTAAATCAATGCACCCTCAAGGACCAGTAACCTTTACCCTTAATCTAGGATATCCTGGAAGCAGTCAGAGGCGCTGTGATTTTCACGAAACTGGACCTCTGGGGTGCCTATCATTTGATTCGTATCCGGGAAGAAGACAAATCGAAAACAGCATTCCGAACACCCTTTGGTCACTTCGAATATCTGGTCATGCCCTTTGGATTAGCTAATGCCCCAGCAGTCTTTCAACGTTTTATGGACAGGGTGTTCTCAGACATGCTATTCCTCTTCGTCATCGTCTACCTGGACGACATTTTGATCTACTCCAAGGACCTTCTAAAGCATGAAGAGCACATAAAGGCAGTACTACAACGACTCCGTGAACATAAACTCTTGGCCAAACCCGAGAAATGTTTGTTTCACGTTGCTTCTGTTCATTACCTAGGATTTATCCTTACTCCAGAGGGAATTGGCATGGACCCTTCAAAGGTAAACAAAACTACCAAAGATAAGGCCTATCCTAAGATGTTTCCCCACACGATTTTTGTAGCCCAAGCAGTCAACCTCCTGGAAGAAATCCGAGTACAAACCCAATGCCCTGAACTCTGGAAGAATATTTCAAGAAAGAATCAATGGAACCTGAGAGTCAAGGAAGGATATTTGTTCAAGGACTACGCTCTGCTCATTCGTACACAAAAATTACAACAAAGAATAATAAACCTCTGTCATGATATTTTGTTGATACGCAATTAGCACAGAGATTTTGATGATTCTCAGTCCCTGCATGCTTAGCCTGCAATAAGGATGGAAAATCCTCCTTATGTACTGCATGTAGGGTTTTAGTAAAGGATTCACAGGGTTTGGATAACTGTGGGACACCAAGTCCCCACAAGAAGTGCTGCCAACCTTCCCAGTCCTGGCAGGGTGCAAGCAATGTTCTGGTCGGGTCCAGGAGCTGAGTGCAACCCTTCCAGTGGCCAATGCAGGACTCTCCAGGACACTCTAACAGACGGGTTATGGCTGGTTACAGTGAAAGTCACTGCGCACGGCGACAGCAGGCATCTCAGAAGTTGCGAACAAAGAAAGCCTTGCAGAACAGGACCCATCAATGCTGGAATGCTGAAACCTGACAGGAAGGTGTCTTTTAGGACTAGCTGAACACCACTGAAGTTCCAGACCAAAACACAGAACCGCAACGCTTTTAGCGTGGTAGCCCTAAAATGGAGTTGGTCAATCCACTGGGTGGTCCAGGGTCACTTCCGAAGACACCAGGCTGTAGGATTGCAAAACGGAATTGAGAATGGTTGGTCCCACCTGTCCAAAGGCTCAAAGCACCAACATGAGTCTTTTGGGATCAGTAGCCAGACAGGGCTTTGCCAGTACAGCAGCAAGAAATAGTCGCCAAGCCTCTTCAGGGTTTGTCCTCAGGTCTTCCATCATCTGCAAAGCTACACAGAATACTTGGCTCTGCTTCTAATCTGCTGAAATGGCTGCAGGGCTTCTCTTCATATTACAAATTCAGGTGAGTGATCAGACTCAGCCTTTCAATGGCACGATCTGCCCCACACATGCACACCATCAGTGGTCCAATCAGGGATCACTGCGGGATTGGCTCATGCATGCACACCCAGACATAATGGCACCAGTATGTGGACTGGAACAACACACATGGCATGCACTAGCCCGTGAAAGACACTGTTTTCCTGGGCAAATGCATGACCATGAAAGGAAATTCCTGACCTGAGAAGTCAGGAAGAAGGCCAAAGGACAAAATGTCCAAAGAACAAGCGAGAAATCTCGTGGCACAGCCATTTTAGGACACTAGCCTCAGTTAGTGCCCAAACGCGGTAAACGTGAGAGAGCTAACTAAAAATATAGCACTGCCTTGTGTTTAGGCACATTTAAAATGAACCAAATATCCTTCAAGTGTAAGTCTAGAGTGGTACAAAAGTATCCCCATTACACTGCATTGAAAGATGCTTTGTGCAGCATGAAAAAGTTACCCAGGTAACCTGTAAAAAGACAAAAGGCAAACCCAGTACTGACACTGTGACGGACCAGTCAGTTTCCCCATAACAAATGAGCAAAAGGCCAGTGGGTTGAAGCTGAAGGCTTCACTTCTCTGTAAAAAGTGAGGACAAGGTGTCTAACAAAAGCAAAAAGTTTGAGGGTCCATATAATAGGGAGGGAAGTTGCCTAAAAGAGACATTTTTCCTAACAAAGGTCGATGAAATACACTGCTCCTTCCACCTACACTAGCTGTGATGTGCTACAAATTTCCAGACCAGGCCTCAGGAGCGCAGCACACATATGAAATATCCTTTCCTCCCAGTACACTGTTCATTGAGGAAAAAGAACATAAAAACTAAAGAGGGATTCTGCAAGACCAAGCATGCCAGACGCTTAAACAACAAATACAATGCAAGAACCTGTTCTCTTTTGATTCGTGCAGGGCTTAGTTTGAACCTTTTTTTAATCTAAAACTGAACCTGTTAGTGCTTAAAGTCTTGCTTTTTTCATGTGTTGGTCTAAAGGAAAAGGAAGCGGGTGCAAGTGCTGCTGCTATTTAAGCTGAATACCTACAGAAACTCATACTTTCAGTTGGCTGTGATGGGAGTAGGGGGGACGCCAAGACACTAAGGCAGCCACAGGGCTGCCCCCTCTCCTATTTACACATAGCTGTGCCACTGTTTACATGCCACACATCCATAATGTGCAGATGTATGACGATAAAGAAGTTACACACGTTTACTAGCTCAAATGCAACAAAAGTGTCTAATGGCTGCAAGGATGGGAATTGCGCTGGCTGAGGGGCAGGAGGGGTTGCTAGGTCTGGAAAAGATCGGGGTCTAAGCTAATGTCGGGACTGGTGGGACTCGGGGCTAGCTAGCATTTTGGTTGTAGCAGCTGAGCTTCTATCCGGTGCTACAACCAAAAGAGCAGGGGCTATAGCCCACTGAGCCCCCCTAGAAACGCCTCTGCTGAGGGGACTCCTAGAGCTAGAGAAATCATATGCACTAGGCTTATGTGCTTTAACTGGAATGATACTCCGCATGAGCAGGAAGGCTTAGACCAAAGAGTTAATGCTGTTCCCCACAATAGCTCCAGCATCACCCTGCAAGGAGGGGCGTTTAGTGCTCACTAGCAGAGGGGGCGCTCTCTGTGATCCCAGGGAAAAGGTCTCAGCGTTCCGTGCCCAGTCCCTATTTGGGGTAGTTGGTAGAGTGAAATCCATCCTCAGTGTTTAGGCCCAAGAGACAGCAAAGGAAGTGACCTGACAGAGCAGGAACAGACAGGAAATAAGGGGAGGCACATGTCTGCATTAACTAGCAGCACTGCAACCATGGCATCTATTGTTTAAATCATTTTGTCTCGCCATTCCCACTTTCAATGTGTAGGTGGAAATACACAGTAGTGATTTATAACACTGCTGTGCATTTGTTATGCACAAACTGGTCAGTTCTGACTGTTTTATGCATTCATGGTTAAGAATGTGAGAGGGGGTAATCATCGCCTTACCATGGCCCGTTCTGGAAACCTTCCTTACTGTACCGAAGGGAAGAAGCTGTGTTTCCCCTCTGTACAGTAAAACAAGTTTTAAAAAATGCTTTGGGTCCCTTTTGTACTGTTACCTCCTCCTTCAAGGAGGAGTTAAAAATAGGCATAGATTCTGTTGAAAGCCCGCCTGGAATTCCACCAAGAGCATTTCCATGGAATGCCACTGGCGTTTTTGGCCCAACCCTGAATTGGGTGGATGGTGAAATCGGTGGTGTTTAGCAAATTCTACTGATTTTACTGTTGCTGCCCAACTCTGAATGTGGCCCATTTCAGTTCAGCTTTGGGCGAATACAGCAAGCAGTATCCCTGGAGGAATTTCAGGAGAAATTCTGTCCATTTTTACCTCCATTTGAAATAGATACAGATGACGCGCACCTTGTTGCTCAATAAGTATTGTGAATTAAGGAATTACTACTTGAGTGTTCAAGAGTGCAGGGTAGAAAAAGCGACTCTGGCGCAATAAATCGCTAAACTATACACAAAGAATAAAGTGTCCTTGATTGAGGGACACTCCGATCCCCTGCCCACCCTCTAGGCTGGAAATACTCAGGATTCATCCAAATAATGACAGATTTCATAGATCAAATTCATTCATCAAAGGATAAGATATCTTCAGTAATAGAAGTACCTTCAATACATTCAGTATGATGTGTCAATTTAATCAGGTTCTACATCAAACTATTCAATTATAACAAGAAAACGAATATTCCACAAACAGTGTAAGAAATATGTGAATTAAAAGAGCTCAATGCGTTTCGGGAATAGTAATCCCTTCATCAGGAGCAAAACAATTTGAGTTTGATAATTTGTTCAGTCTTCAACCTCCAAATTCATCTACAAAGCAACATTTAAGACTACTGTCAGTGGGCAGTCATACAATGTATGTACATAATGTTCAGGAATTGCTAAATAAATAGAGGGTATCACCTTAATTGACTGTTGGAGGTAATATAACCATGTAATGTGGCGCACTGTGGTCCCAGTTGTTTCTTTGTCCAAGTTGAACAATAGCTTGTTTTCTAGTGTTATACCAGGTCTGTAATAAAATGGCAAACCGTAGCTGGTGAGTATGGACATCTGTCAAAAATGCATATATTAGTGACTATGGGTAGAGGACTAGGAGCCTACCTGTGTGCTCATGTGTGTGCACAAACAGCTGTACAATCGCAGTAATGGTGGGTGCTCTAAATCCATTGGGTACTCATTCTTGAGGTCAGATACAAACTTAAGCTGTGGAGTATAGATTAGAAACATATCACAGAACAGTCTCTAATGGTTCAATGTCCTACTTTCACTGAATGCTGGCATAGCAAGAAAGTAGGCTTACCCGCTAGCAGTATGTTAATTGTCTAGAATGCCTGTCATCTTTCTGCAGAGTGTTGTATTAGGTAATGAAGATTACCCCTGTTAATAGCGCAGGGAGTCTTGACGCTATTAAAGACAAGGAGGCAAGCATTATGCTTCATCTTCGATTTATTCCTGTCTCCAGCAGCTTCAACAACAAAACACATTTTCTGTATCTTCCCATATGGGAAAGAAAATATATATTTTTCAACAAAAAAACACTACATTTCCCTTTGCTGCCGGCCAGCTGTAGTCCCAATGTCCTGACCATGTGATCATAGTTCTTCTACTTCTTGTTATTGCCCTCTTCTTTAATGCTTTTAACTGCACTCCAACTTGAAGTGAACTCTGAACTAGTCCAAACATGGTTTCTGTTTCTCCACTGCACTGTATTGCGTATCCTCCACATTAAAACTGGCGCCCTCGCTCACAAACCACACGTGTTTCTCTATAACCAGTCTCAGCTGTCCTTCCGGTCATCTCCTAATGAAAGAACACAAAGAGCACATTAGGGAGGCACATACACCCTATTCTGGGAGAAATCCATTGCAAGTACCTTATTATACATTAATATCAACTCTCCCGTTTATCTAGGGTGGGAAAGTAATGCTCACCTACTTGTCTTTAATAGAATCAAGACTCCCTGTGCTATTAGTAGGGGTAATCTTCATTCTATGTCAAGACGGAGGCGAGCGTTATGCTTGTTCAAAGCTTTGTCATCACTGTCGCTGCCACTGATCGCACAGGCTGGAAATAGAATGTTCTAAAGGTAGTATCGCTGGCCCAGTTGGCCGCGCGCAGGATATCTTGTAACATCATGCCTTACGCTAGCGCTTTAGAAGACACTGCGCGTCTCACAGAATGTGCTCCAAACATAACCATATCTATTCCTGCTTCTTGCATCACTTCTCTCACCCATCTCGCTATGGTGGCTGTTGCTACTGCTTTGTGTGGTTTTCTATGTGCTATAAGCAGTTGTGTCATGCCCAATGATCTCGATTCCTCAGTTCTATGCTTGTATTCTTTTTTGCAGGCTGATACACACCACTTGGGGTGCTCCTGCAGGTAAGGCTAGGCTATCGTAGTGGAATCTGTGTTCGTTCTTCTGACCAGAGTAAAAGTCACTCTCTCTGGTCCGTACGCTTTCCTATTTACATCTAGCGCTCTGACAACTGCTACTCTCCTACATGAGACCAGACACAAAAGCATTGCCAGCTTCCCTGACAGTTGCTTCAAAGAAAGGTGTCTGTTCCCTGGCCAGCTGGCCAGTAGTCTTAGGACTACTGACACATCCCATAAGGCATCATACTTCGGTTCTGGTGGTTTCCTAAATTGTATTCCTCTAAGCAGCTGCGTTCTCACCTGCGGACATTCTCTCGGTGGGCATGTGCCCCGCTGATATTGCGGACCTGTACACTCCAATTGTCCTGTATGCCTTTCCACCTTGGAGTAGTTCCGCTAAGAAATTAAATATCTCTACGAGAGGGCCTGAAATGGGTTGAAGACTGCTTTGGTTGCACCACCGTGACAATCTGCTCCAACCTGCGTCATTGCTCTGTCTAGTTGACGGTGCCCATGACTCTGCGATGAGGCGAGCAGCTTGTGTCGAAATTCCTGGGAGATTCCAGCGTCTCCTGCTATCATGCATGCCATCAGCGGGAGAGTCCCTCTCACACTCAGAAGATGATACGACCCAACTGAGTCCGTGAGAAGGTTGTCTCCTGAAGGTAGCACTCTTGGGTAGTCGTTCACTAGTTCCATCATCGTCGGGAACCATACTTGTGCCTTCCATATTGGGGCCACTACTATCAATTTCACTCGCTCCCTGCAAACTTTCACCAATACTCGGTTCCTCATTATAAATGGTAGAAAAACGTAGTTTGTGTCCTCCCTCCAATTCTGGAAGAAGGCGTCCACTCTTGCTGCTGTCGGATCCAGCCTCCATCTGAAGTATCTGTTATTTTGCGCGTTCAGTCTGGACGCAAACAGATCTATGTGAACTGGTCCCGATAATGCTTCCGTTTGGCGGAAGACAGTCTTGTCTAGCATCCAATCATTGGAATCTGCTAGATGTCTGGAAATCCAGTCCGGCACTACATTGAGCGAACCCGGGAGGTATTCCGCTACAACTGAGGTCCCCGGCCCTAGGCAGAAGGGCCAGAAATCCTTGGCTCGTTCTGCTAGTAATCTGGACTTCATCTTTCCTAAATGATTGATATATGATTCACTAGAAAACCTAGAGATGTTAGCAGGTCTTCCACCCAGCCTGTCTGGTATTAAAGCCTCTCCCTGCTGTCCGCCATCAGCAGTATGTCGTCCAGGTATATTATTATTCTGATTCCCTTCTCTCTTATTGCTGCTGCTATCGGCTTCCTGAGCTTCCTGAAGGCCCATGGCGCAGAGGCTATCCCAAATGGCATTGTCGCATATTTCCAAAATCGTCCGCCCCAATCGAATGCCAGAAAGGGACGATACTTCTCTTGGACTGGTATCGAAAGATATGCATCTTTCAGGTTGATTCCCATGAGTCAATCGCCCTGTCTGAGGATGTCTCTGAGCTGGTGAATCCCCTCCATCTTGAAGGTCTGGTATGTCACCAGGCTGTTAATTTCCCTTAAGTTTATTACAGGTCTCACTTTGTGTTTCCTGTGAACCTGGAACATGTTGCTTACAAATCTTGGGGTTGATGTACACGGCTCTATCACCTTTTATCTGTGCTAGGCTTTGCAGTTCTGCTTGCAAGGTCTCTTTTCTACCTGCGCTTAGCGTATGGGCCAAGGGGGATGGGACTGTATGGGTATTTGAATAAATTCTAGCTGTAGTCCTTTGACTGTGTGCAGTACCCAGGCGTTGCTGGAAAGCGTGTGCCAGTTCTCCCGGAAACGTAATGCCCCCCCCCCCACTGGCGGATACGGGGCATGTCTCACCTGTGGGGAAGTTGTGTCCTCTACCCTGTCCTCTGCCTCGTCTTCCTCCTGGGAAGCATCCTCTGGGGTGAAAGAAGGCATCTTGTGGCTTGTTCTCCCAATAATGTGCCCTGTTGGTCTGAGGCCTTCTTGTGGCTTGGTAATGACCGTTCGCTCGACCTCGATACCGACCGGTCCCGGCGAAAACTCTTCCCGGGAATATTTTCTTTATTGATGCCTGGGCTTTCTCCAGGGAGGTATAAGTACCAACGAATCTCCACATTTAATTCCCGAAGGTCTCTCCAAATAGCAGTCCTTGGGTTGTTTCACCTGACTCGTAAGAAGCCATATCCCCTAACTTGGGGTCTATCTTGAGGAGCAGGCCTCTTCTTCCCTCTGACGATATTGCACAATTAGCATTGCCCAGGAGGCATACTGCACTTTTTGCCCAGTTAGCGAGGTCCACTTCTTCTCCTGTGTCTCGTGCTCGTTCCGCCAGGTCCATGATCTTTGCTAGTGAGCCTGCAATATTGAGCACTTTTTCCTGTCAACTGTTCATGAACCTGTCTATCCCCTTTCTGGGATCCCTTGAGGTCTTTGACACGAAGGCCAACATTTTCGGGTTGAGCTGTGGCGCTTCGGCCACTTTTCTGTTAGCTCTGGTTTAGTGCAGTCTGCCCACATTCGCTGCCTTGCTTCTCGTTCGAGGGCCTTCTGCAGTCTGCTTGTCATTATATTTTGTGACTCTCTGCAAGGATAGCCAATCTGAGGATTTAGGGTTTTTGATGTTTTCAGGCTCAAACATATCCAAAATCTCCTCCTCGTCCTCCCTGTTGTTGAGTTTTCTCAACCTTTTCTTAGGCAGGGGTTGTACCTCGTCCCCTCTAGTGTCCTCATCTTGTGAGGATCGTGGGGTCTCGGAGGGCTCTTCCTCTGAGTCCTGCCCTTCATTCCCCATATCTTCTTCCCCTGGGTAGGGGTTTGTGAGGCTCGGCACACCCGACTTGTTCAAAAATGCATTCTGCAGTTTTATTAATGAGTCAGTAGCCTCCAGAGCCTCCTGTTCCGCCCCATCTAGTTCACCAGGGAGGGGGGTCAGAAGAGTTTTGTCTCTTCTGGGTCTTCTTACACCCCTGTGGGCCCTATGAAGTGGCCCTTGTGGAAGTGCATTCTTTGACATTAGTGCTTTTCTTCTCCTGGCTCAAGTATGTCTCAGTGGTTGCCAGTCTTTCTTGTAGGGGTCTCACCCCTTGAGCCACTGCTTCTACAAGTGAGTTTCTCAGCACTTCTTTGAAACTATTGGCACGTCCACACACTCACTGTATGTCTAAAAAGAGGCTGCACCAACTGCTTTGCTGCACAGGCTTCAGTAATTGCTCCTTGAGTGGAGGTTTCGCTAACTGCTCTTTGAGCTTAATGCTTAGCAGCGTGTTGTCAGCTGTGTGCTCTGGGAGCGGTCCTCACGCTTCTATACTTTTGTCTGGGCTTTGGGAGTTCTCGCAATATATGCGACCTCTCCCTGCTTGTTCGGGTCAAATTGCTATCTCTGTGATGGCTGCCGTGTTTGTTTAGAGCGAAGGACGTATTGTTAATGTTATATGCCGCTTCGTTCTTGCATTGCGGGTGGAGACTCCTCCCTCCCAAAGGTGGGGGCGCCTCCTCCCCCAAATGAGCGTTTGTATTCTCTCCTGCTGTCACAGTGCGTCTCGCCAGCTCACGCAGCTCGGCCCCGCCTTCCCAAGGGTGGGGGCTGCTCCTGCTCAACTAGCGGAGACAAAAGACAAACCCATGACGTGCCGTGAATGCAGCACAGGCCGCTGCTCCAATTCAATGAAGTTAAAGTAATATTACCCAAATCTACATTACGTGCACATAAATGCATGCACACTCGAACGTAGGTGTTTTCTGCTCGTCCTAAACCTATCGCTGTGCCGCTATGAAAAGTGCTACTTATCTGCTTGGAGAGCAGGAAAGAAGAGGGAGATAACAGGAAGTGGAAGGACTATGATCACGTGGTCAGGACATTGGGACTACAGCTGGCCTGGAGTAAAGGGAAATGTAGATTTTTTGCTGTTGAAAAATAAAAATAAATGTCCCCATATGGGAAGTTACGGAAAATGTGTTTTGTTGTTGAAACTGCTGGAGACAGGAATATATTGAAGATGAAGCATAATGCTCGCCTCTGTCTTGACATAGAATGAAATTGCAATATGTCCGGAAAAAGCGACTCAATACATGTTTGGTAGCATATAACACACACGTGTACATTAGATAATCTGGAGAATGCTGGCATAGCAAGAATGAATTGTATGGTATGGTCATGTTTATTTGTAAAGCGCCTATACACAAGACAAGTGTTTCAAAGCGCTCAAGGGGGGAGGGAGCAATGGGAAAAACAAGTCTTTTCAGAGCCCTTGAAATTCTGAAAGGATAATAGTCTGCGAGGCAGAGTAAGTGCATGTAATACAATTAACAGTGGTGCTAACAGCAAGTAGACTTGCCCACTAGAAGTATGTTAATCGTCTAGAATGAAAATTGAATAGTTTGATGTAAAACCTGATTAAATGAACACACCATACTGAATGTATTGAAGGCATTTGATGAATTAATTTGACCTATGAAATCTGTCATTATTTGGATACGTTCTGACTGGCAGTATTTCCAGCCTAGAGGGTGTGCAGTGGACAGGAGTGTCCATTAATCAAGGACACTTTATTGTTTGTGCATTTTTACCTCCATCACTGAGGTCAAGATAAAAATTGTAAAAGTGGGCAGAACTTTTTTTTTTAAACTTCTTTTTCTGTACAGTAAAAAACAAGTTTATAAAAATGTTGGGGCCATCTTGAAATGTTTACCCCCAACTCTGAGTGGCCGGTGGGGTCCCTGTTATGCTGCGTGCTTAAGCGCATGTCTCCAGCTGAGTGTTGGCACCCTATAACCTCCTCCCCATAAGCCTCACAGCCCTGTCCCGCGCATAACTTCTGCACCAATCATGTTTCCACATCTCGATACTGCGCATAATTCCAGCGGACCATCGTTTTTTCAAGAACGCTGCCGCGCATTGCTCTCAACGGATCCAGTAAAAATACACCATTCAGCCACTGCATACCCGACTATCTTTAGAGGTGTGCGGGAGGAATACTTCGCAGACAATGTCAACGCTTTCACGGCGAAACAATAGGTATGGTAATGGGGGGGCATTTGCATACATTTGAAACAGGGCTGTAGGATCGCTGATCGGGAGAATCCTTATTAGTGCACAGCTCATTGTGGTAGTAATTGAATCACGAAAACCCACTGAAAATTAAAGAGGGGGCATGATCCATTATCATCCATTATTAGACGCTGCCAGCTTCCCCCATCAAAACACAATGACAAGATTGCCTTTATTTCGAACATGTTATTTTAAGGAAACCGTTGGCTTTCTGTGCAATGAGGTTCCAACTCCACTTTTTTTTTCGAAAGTCAGTAGATGGCCCTCAATACATCACAAGATGGCGCCTTTCAAATCCATGCCCATCCATATACTTGCATTTCCCCCCAGAGATTGTGCCTCATTACAAGTTGGGCGGCGCAGGTAAAATGCAGCTGTGTTACCGTGCACCGCTGCATTATTGCACCGCCGCAAGTATGAGCTTGGCCTAAAGTTGGTGGAATTACTGCCACTGTAATACCGCTGGAATTACCCCATGGAGTCCTATAGACGCCAATTAAATGGGGACTAACATCACCACTGCCACTTGTAATCCGGCGGTAATACCCCCAGACCATGTGGCGGCAATGAAAATACAGTTTGGTGGTATCTTGTCGGATTTACCGCTGAGATAGCACCTAACTTATAATGAGGCTGAATTGTCCTTAATTACTGGTGCGAGACAGTTCTGTTTTCCACCACAGGCAAAGGGAGATTTTGTCACCCTCTTCCATTCCCCTTGCACCACATGTGTTGCTTGTTGAGCCCATTTGGATATTTCCTGGACAATCGTCCCACAGATATGCTCCAGTCAAGCCCAAACAACATTGCCATGAGAGTGAAGTCTGCACAGCTGAATTCCATATTGTTCTACTTGGGTGTGAGTGAAGTGGGCACTGTTCCGCTTGTGATGTGCAGCCAAGTGCATGCAAAGGAAGCTGAAACTGCTGAAGGCCATATTGTCCGTGTTTTGTGTGTGAATAAAGTGTGTGCTTGTTCTGATTTGTGGTGCAGCGGTTCTATGCATATGAAGGCAATGTGCATTGCTTCTGTCCATGCATTACATGATCTCATTGAAAGAGGCTTGTGCTGCTGCCTGTGCTTTAAGTATGCGTGTGTGTGAAATACTTTTACTGGTGCTCTGTGCTGTTCGCATTCTGTTTTGAGCGAAGGACAGTCTGGTTGTATTTTTCCTGTGTGCTTGCATGAGTGAGACGTGCAATGCTGTTAGCAGGAATACAATATGCAATAATATTAATTGGGCGCTAGTATTAAAGTACTGGGATGCTGCAGGCTTGAGGTGCCTCGATAGAGCTGTGGGTGGGCCATGATAATGGAAAAACAAAGAGTGGTGTAGAACAGACTGCAGTACACTTCAGTGCAAGCTTGGCAGCAAAGCACCATTCTCCGGGCCGGCCTGGACCGCTACGCATGCGCAATACGCTAAGTGAAAGATATAAGTATGTGTTTTAATCAAACCTTAAATCTTTCACCTAGTGTAGAAACAAGGGGGCTGTGCCTAGTTCCGGGCACCCGAATGTACCAGCCAACTCTGTGCTTGGCCAGTATTATTTTGCACAGTTCATATTCATGTTCAGCTGGCTCTGCCAGCCAGTATCCGCATGTACTAACATTCTCTTGTTGGGTTTACTCTTAATGCCAGTAAAAATCTCTTTCCACAGCTGTGCCCGCAATGCAAGTAAAACATGCAATGCTACAGTAAAAAAACATTTCCTTGTTTGACTGCACAAATGCCTCTGCCCACAATGTAAGAACACACATCATGTTGACTTTGCCCTTACCACCAGTGAAACATGCAATGGCATAGTAAGGTAACATTTCCTTGCTGACTGCTCAAGTGCCTTTGCCATCCCCATGTAATAACACACAACATATTGATCTTGCCCCTTATGTGAGTAAAAAATGCCATGCCACCGAAAATACCCTGTCTGTCTGGCTTCTTGTGCTATAACCCCTTCACCACAGACCCTCCTCTCTGTAATAATGTGCATCAAGTTGTCTTTTGCCCAAAAATGCAAGTAAAATATATAAGAAGATGTCCATGTTCCAATGCCCCTTGCATGGGCCCCAACCTTGCACACACACATTCATACCCGTTCACCCACCAGTCACTCACACAGTGATGGCTGGTGAATTTTCTAATTGAAGGGGTGTAAGCATTTCCCACAAACACGCCAGAGTGAGCATAGCAAGGGAGCCTGAACCAACCAAAGGGGATTCAGTGTTGTTTCTGCAACAAGAAAAATGTTTGGATGGGTCACACTTTCTGGGAAAAACTGGGTAAAATTCTAGACAGTTTGTAATTGGTTTTGTAGGGTACCTCCAACAGTGTACAGGAGCATTTCCCAACACATTTTCATGATGCCTTTCCCTACAATATATGCCAGTATAAAAACATGGCTGTGCCCATACATTCCCATTCTGTCTTCACCAATATATGCCAGTATTCTCATATACAAACATAATCTAGTTAGTTTTGCGGATAATGCTGGTAATGAAACTAGGAAAACCTGTCCATGCTGGCTATGCCAATATATGGCTGTATCCTCGCGTAAGGTCATACTCATGTTTGCTTGCCATTAAAATGCAACCCACAATAAGAAAACATGTAAAAACTGGATGCAAAATTTCAGCCAGTCTATACAGGTAATAACACTTACCATGTTTGCTTTACCCTTTATGATGCCCAATAAAAAATGCTATACAACAGTAAAACAAAGGTAGACTGGCTGCAGCAAAATGCCAGTCTAGCCATGTAATAACACTTATCATGATTACTTTATCATAGATGCCCAGTAAAATATGCCATGGCACAGTAAAAAATGGCTAGACTGGCTGCATCCAAATGCCAGTCTGGCCAGGTAATAACACTTACTATGCTTATAGATGCTTATAGATGTCCAATAAAATATATATCAAGCCACAGTAAGATATGACTAGACTGGCTACATCAAAATACTAGCAACAAAGGAAGGCAAGACTCAACGAATATGAGAACTGGGGACAAGAGTATGTAATCGGAAAATCACTAATTGTCTAGTGGCTAACAACAAGACACATGGGCAACATTTATGTATGCTGTTGTGCAGACAATATCTCAAACAAATACAATTCAATAATACAGGTAATATAAATTAAAGGCTATGGTCGTTGACTATCTGTGGATTTGGCTGTAGGGACCTCTAGAATCAAAATGGCCCAGCCTTCTTCAGGATAAAATGCAATTTTCAACAAAATAATCTAGGCTTGTTGCAAGTGCATTGTCGTGGCTGGAATTCTGAAAGTAAATAATGACTGTTATGTACTAGTAAGATGCCCTTTGTTTTTGATTACAGGAAGACTATACTGCAATAGTAAGGGGGCACTCACTGTGGTCAGGAAGTTTGATTTTGGATATGCCATACAGATATGAGATTCTTTGAGTTGGAGTGTGCATTTTGGGATTTATTTATTCCAGGTGTTGTCTATACAACAAGAGACATCAATGTGGACCATATGTTTTGTTATTAGTCATTAACACTTCTGTGCAATTGTCATTAATTAAATATTGCTTGTTTTATCTTTGTTATTCCCTCATTATATTTTGCTATTCTTTGTGTTGCGCTTTGACTACATGCTTTGTATGCCTTGTTGCGTGTTCCATACATTTTGTCTCTGTAATTCTTTATCTTATCTTCGTTTAAAATGGTCTGTTTTTTACATGTTATTTTGATTAGGGACATCTCTCTACACCAAAATACCAGTCTAGCCATGTAAAAATACATATTATGCTTGCTTTATCATAGATGCCCACCCACCCCTTCTCCCTCCCATCAGTACCCTCTCCTTCCCACCCTCTCCCTCCCACCCTCTTACTACCATTCCCCACCAGCCAAAATCAGCTCCTCTGCCCAGCAATAAACACAAGCACACACACATTCACACAACATTCATGACCCATCTAGCTCGGATCAATTTGTTACATTCCAATTTGTTTGATGCCTTGGGTAGCATTAGTGATAGCAACTGGTCTGAACGGTGTTAGGTAGATCTGTTCTTTGCATCGTCTTATTAACTAGGCCTGCTGATATTAAGCCTTTATTAACCTGTGAAGAGTGGCAATGTTCATGAGAATAAAAGAAGATCTTCATATGTTAATGCTGGACCCTCCAGAAATCCCTCAAATTAGTGTCCCCTATCAACTGTTTCACAAGTCTACACATTTTGGATAGATCATTTAAATTGCTTTTTGAGATTTATCAATGCTTGTACCTAATGACATGTTGAAGCCCCATCTGTAATGATAGGGCCTGTTCTTGAGGCATGTGTGATGGATTGTCATCTGGAAGTGTATGAAAGCCCTCACATTTTTATATTTATTAACAGAAAATGATGCAGGTAATTCTGTTTCTCAAAGGGAGGTCTGATATTCAGACCTGCCTTTCATAAATGCTCCACGCCAAAAATGATATTACACATGGGCAGGGACGTCATTTGGGAGTAGCCAGGAGTTGCAATTGCGACCCGTGCAGTCGTCCCTTGCTACCCCTGTCATCTCCCTTGCTACCCCTAAAAATATATATATATTTTTTTTAAATGGAAGCTCCAAGGGCTGTTGCAAGCGCCATGTGGCTCTTTGTTTCTGGAGTGGCTGGCTTTCTCGTTTAGGCCTCTTTAAAAAAAACTGGAATTCCACAAGTGTAACACTTTGAGCAGTGACCCTAAATAAGAAAGAATGGCAATAACAAATAGAATTCTATTCAATAATTGGTAGACTGATTAAATTTATTTTAGGCACACTCCAGTGGCTGAGTCACTGATTTAGTCTGATTTAGTCTGTTCTTAAACACCTCCAATTCACAATGCAGACAAAAACCATATGTATTTTGCTTTTCACAAGTTGCAGTTATAGCATTTCTTTTCTGCCATTGTCTCTGTTACGATCATCACGAGACATTCTGTCTCTGTGTCTTCCGTCACTTGAGAAATCCTTGTGCCTAAAAGCTTGTGTACAGTGTAGAAATGTTTGACCATAGCACATCAAGTGGCCCTTGATTTCATTGTGCCACAATTAATGCCACAATTAATGCTTTGTTGTAATGTGTCTATCTTTCCTATCTCCCTGGCATGCTGTTCAGTATGTTTGTTTGCATGTATGAGGTAACGAGTGCCCAGAGTACTTGATGTCGTTTGAGTGCACTGCTTTCCATGCGCTATTCTAAATTCTTTAAAACACAGTTATGAACCCTCCCAATGGTATGTATTTTGCCAACTTTGCACCAGACCTGCAGATGACTGTCCTGCTGTTAAATCTGTTACCAGTTTAATGGTATCCACTACAGAGTGTAATTTGCTTTCTGACTTTGAGAACATTCAGACATGTAATTGCCAGTTTTACTATACTCGGTAAGATAGCTACAGCTGGTAAAATAGCTCAGTGGATTGAGCACTCACTGCTGCGATTTGTGTGTGATCTACAGGTTGCAGCTTTGAATCCCGGCAAGGCCAACTCAGTCTTTCATGCTTCTGAGGTGTATAAATGTGTGGGTGATATTGTATGTATATTTTTTCTATGTGAAGCGCTTAAGCATTAGTGCTATATAATAAGACATCATTATCATTTGGCCTTGGACGTCTGCTTGCATTCACAGTAATTTGGTAATATGGGCCTATACACACTAATATTAACGATGCACATGATGATTCATTCTTGTATGAAATGTATATCACATTACAGTGATATTGTAACCATATTTATCGTAGTGTACTTATGAACAATGCTATGTGATGCTACTTCCTATTTTGTCAAGTGGTGAAAGGTTGTGTTCCATCACTTCCCGTGATGTCACTTCAGGGTGGGGTCAAATTACATCACTTCATGTGATGTCATCAGAGGTCAAGGATCATGCCGCATCACTTCTGCTACCCCTGGCACCCTGGCATTTTGGTGAAATGACGTCCCTCCACATGTGTCTTTGCTGCAACCAGTCTCCTGACATCTATAGCCCCAGCTATGCCAAGGCACAGAGCAAGTTCAGAGGGCCTGTGTGCCTTCATAGTTGCTGCTGGAACACAACAATCCTGCCAACAGATGTGGCTTTTCAGTCTTCTGCACATGTGATTTAAATGATAATATGTGTATGCCCTAGTCATTTCTGTAGCACATACATCTGTAAACATAAGCCATACCTCAGTTGTGGCATGGTGACTGCTACAAGCAGACAATTATACAGCCACAGCAATTTGATATCATACTAGTGTCAGCTCTGACTTACATTATTTATATTATTGTCTGACATGGCTGTCTCCCCAGCTGCTATGTGAGGCAATGATGAGGTATGCCCACTTTCTTTGATCATCTTTGGACCATCTAGAGAAGAAGATGGGTACACTGGACCTATATCAGGATGAAACCAGTTGGCCTGCAGGGTGGTATGGTACAGGCTGTTATGTAGCTAAACAGGCTATTCTAGGCTACAAGCATGAGATAAATAGATCCTAGCCATTTCGATCTTTAACCTTTGCAAACAGTATAGGCGCTTTCAAGATTGTATGTGACTATGATGAGAAGATTCCCTTGTCAATCAAGGTTTCCATACACTACACTTGCTTCCTTTTCCACCAAATGAATCTCTTGAAGGCAATTACTTTTCTCTAATATTTCTGTTCCTTTCCCATTGGAATGCTACATAATCAACTGAAGCTCTATCTTAAGTACCTTTTGTCCTGTTCTGCCCTGTCAACTGCGATTCTTACAGCAGTCTGATCATTTGGCTATACTCTCCCTTTTCCTCCTACCATTGTTCCATTTTCTGTGACAACTTTTTTACGTTTCTGATCCAAATATTCTTATCCTCTTTTCCCCAGTACATTTGTTGTTGTTCTTTTTCCTTTTCATTGCAATCCCCTTTTGACCCATGTTTTCCTCCTTCCAACTCATCTCTTTGGATTCCTTTGGACCATGCCCAGGTGGAGCTTGTTGGGCCATGCCCTGCCACCCCCTGACGAGGTTGCGCCACAACCCATAGCTGGGCCGCATTGCCTGGCATGGCTATTGGAGCTCTGAGGGCGACCGAGGCCAGCTGGCTCAGATGACTGGTATGGACGGCTCTGTGGAGGCTCGAGTCGGATGTCTGGACTGGCACGGAGGTCATAATTGGCATGACCTGACTGGCTGTCCCCCTACTGCACCAGCCGTATACCGGCACCAGAGGAGTAGAAGTTGCGCTGCGTCAAGACTATCACTGCTGTGGGCCAACACAACACTCTCTGCGTTGGTGAGAGGGAACTCTGCCTCCTCCCTGTCAGGACTAGATAGTGGGGTTAACCTCCACCTAGATCTTCCGACCCTGGCACTGGGGAATATATTCTGTGGCATGAGGGGAGAGGTGTGGGCGACCGCTGCCGGCAGGTCTGGTGAGAGTGTGGCACAGAGAGAGTGATTACTGCCAGCATGGGCACCAGACCGCCAGCAGCATTTCCACAAGGGGGGGCTGGAGGTGCTGCGGACGACTGTGCCTCTGTCGAGACATCAACATGGGGCCCTCAAGCTGTCTCACCCCAGTGATCCTGATCTAAGACCTGTTGGACTGTGCCCCATTTCCACATGCTACACGCTCACCTGCTAACTCCTTCACTCATGATCAGCGAGCAAATAGGAAACATAGGCCTGTGTACCCTTTCACAAATACCCCCTCCAGACAGCCCCCTTCCCCGGCCTTGTCGACGGATGCTGAGGCGGGGGGTATGCTTGAGCAGCATCATCTGGATCCTATAATGGAGGGTATGCAGAACATTTGCCTTTGTGAATTCCAAATTGGATGACTTATCAGCTAATACCAGTTTCTTGCGAACCAAACTGGAAAAGGCAGAGCAGCCGAATCACCCATGCAGAAAACAGAATCAGCGGCAGGGAAGATATGGTGACCACAATGGAGATGGCTACAACGACCCTCAAGAGGGAGCTGACATCTACCAAA
Organism: Ambystoma mexicanum; assembly: GCF_040938575.1. Classification (NCBI taxonomy): domain Eukaryota; kingdom Metazoa; phylum Chordata; class Amphibia; order Caudata; family Ambystomatidae; genus Ambystoma; species Ambystoma mexicanum. Next base: position 674,664,847 of record NC_090933.1, on the reverse strand, counting down.
GTAAAATGCAAATACCTCGAATCTTGGTCCATGTGCAATAATATGTACATTGTGGGGGTGCCTGAGGCTTCCACTAAGGGTTCCATGGAGCTATTTGAGAAGCATATTCAGACTACGATCCTGGATAAACCATTGTTCTCCTCCAAGTTCCTGGTTGAGAGAGACCCACAGAGCCCTGCAGCCTCCACCTAAGCTGGGGGCTCTGCCCCATACCTTATTGGCAAGACTGCTTAGCTACAGATACAGGGGATTTAGGGGCTCATTATGAGTTGGTCTGTTGTAATTACTGCCAGATTAGAAGTGGAGGTGGCAAAGTTAATCTCCATTTCTTGCGAGTCCATTGGACTCCATGGGGCATTTTTGCTGGCATTACCACCATGGTAATTCCGCCGATTTTGCCGAGTTGTTTGCGGTAAGTGGGAGAATTAACCTCCAGCATTATGCTGGAGGTAAATCCCCCACTCCAGGGCCATACTGTAGCATGGAGGTGCGGGAACAGTGGCGGTAATTCTATTACCGCCAATGTATTCCTGCACAGCCATACTTCTAATGAGCTCTTAATCCTTAAACTGGCCAGAGAAGGTGACAAGCTGCATTCCAGCAGAGCTTTCATTAATGCAGCCTTTTCACCAGCCGTCCAGTCAGCCAGCAGGTCGTTCGCTGCAGTCAAGCAGCTCCTTAGGGATCGACAGGTGCCATATGCATTGCTGTTTCCATCCAAGCTTAGAATCCAATTTGGAGGTCGTATATATTGCCCAAAGGTTCCAAATCCTTCATTGAGTCTACAATACCTCCTAGGTGCCTGGGGTCTGGAGGTACATTAAGGAAACAACACGCAGTAGAAAGGGCTCGGTCAAAAGGAGGAGACTGAATCGTCCCTGCCAAAGCCACTTCTGCTTTAATCTTCCATGGCTTGGTGGATTGGTTGCCATGTTGTGGGTCTGTTATTGTGAGTCTGCTGTATCGTAACTGCCACCCTATGGCTGTACTGCCTCAGCTGTGGACCCAACTACAACGTCATGGTGAATGATTTGGCCACTGAAATCTTTGACACTGGGTTGCTGACAATGCTTTGTAGATAAATGGGGTATGTCGTTGGACAATGAGGTCCGATTAAACAGGACATTGTCATTCTAAATGTGATGTATACATTAATGGTTCGAAGCAATAGTATCCCATTAACCTGTGCATCGAATGTTTGCACGAAGTTGGGCCACTCTTTCCCCGTGCTGGTATGCTAACGTGCTGCTCGTAACGACCCCCTGAATCCCCAAGTTCAATTGCTTATGGTTAATATGGGTCTCACTGTTAAGTTATATATTGCAGCAATTTGGCTCTACACTTATCAAGCAATTGTACTAAGCAGTAAAGAGGTCATTATTGGTGGGCACAATAGTGGTATCTTTCCATTATGCCGTCCTTTCACCTGTCTGCTCCAGTGAAGGCCCTTAGTTGGAACGTGGAAACTGGCAACTTATAATGAGTACCACTCTCCCCAAATACTGATGTTGCAAGAAACTCATAAAATGACCCATGTACACAATACGTTTGCACCCAGGTTTAGGGAGAGCTAGATACTACACCTCCTACGGGTCACAGGTGCGTGAGGTGCTTACACTAATCCATTATACCCTTCCTTTTCAACTGCTCAATCCATTGTGGACCCTTTGGGTAGGTTATGTTCTACTATTGACGGGGAAATTAGCGGGCTCTGATATTATCCCGGTTTATAACCATGGTCTCAGTTTAGATGAACACTCATTCTATGTGCAGTTAGTCGTGATCCTGAATACCTGGAAGGGTCTCCCGGTGATATAGGGTGTCACTTGAATGCCATCCTGAATGAGTAGGCTGACTGCTCCACTAGTACCTACAGACGCCCTACTAATGCTGTGAAAGCTATCCTATGGAGCAGTTCCAACTGGCAGACGCTTGGAGAATCCTCCACCCCCAGGTTAGAGAACACTCATACTACTCCACGTGCATGACATGTCTTGCATGGACTACTGGTTGGTCTCCTCATCACTACTTAGCTCGATGGATGGATGTTATATACTGCCCCACATTTACCGTGATTACTCCCCAATACTGCTGCACTTACAATAGGGGCACATCGCACTCCTCGTCCGTACTACTCGATAACACATTTGCACAGACAATATCTATAATATCTTGCTCTTAGAAACGAATACAGGTTCGGTCTCCTCACGTTCCACTCTGTGGGAGGCGTTTAAAGTGTTTTGCAGAAGGGTGGCACTCTGTACATCTGTAGGGGCACCTAGGTCGAGGGGAGGCAGATAGATAAGGTAGAGCTCCAGCCCGGGCCATAAAATGAAGCACCATTGGCATGACGATAACAGGAATTCAAATACAGGTGGGTGTGATTCATCCAGATAACTCCTCCATATTTGTGCCTTTGCTAAGTTCTATGAAGCTCTGTATTTGAATCATGATAGGGACGTCATTTAGGGGTCGCCAGAGGTCGCAACTGCGACCTCTGAGGTCTCCCTTGCAACCTCTGTGGTCTGTTCAGACCCCTTAAAAAAAAGAAGAAAAGTAAGAAAGGGTGTGCTACAAGTCTAACACTTTCAGAACTGACCCTAAATAAGAAAGAATAGGAATACCAAATAATGTGTCTTTCTGGAATTCTATACAATAATTGCTAGACTCATTAAAGGTTTATTTCAGGTACACTTCAGGGGGCGAGTCACTGATTTAGTGTGTTCTTATACGCTTCAACTCAGCCTTTCATCCTTCTGAGGTCGATAAATGAGTAGCAACAAAAGTTGGGTGATATTGGGTGTATATTTTTCTATATAAAGCGCTTAAGCGTAAGTGCTATATTATAACACATCATTATCATTTTGTCATGGACGTCTGCTTGCATTCACAGTAATTTGGTAATATGGGCCTATACACACTGATCTTAACGATACATATGGCGATCCATTCTTGTATGAAATGTACATCACAGTGATATCGTAACCATATTTTTCGTAGTGTACAATGCTATGTGATGCCACTTCCTGTTTTGTCAAGGGGTGAAAGGTCGTGTTCCATCACTTCCCGCGATATCACTTCGGGGTGCCGTCAAATGACATCACTTCCTGTGATGTCATCAGGGGGTCAAGGGTTTTGTGATGTCACTTCCGCTATCCAGGCATTTTGGTGAAATGACGTTCCTGTGATAGGACCTCTGCCTCGGACATGAGGGCATGTCTAGCCATATAGATTAATTGACCCTCTAAATGGAGACAGCAGAATCATTGTCAATCTCAGACCTCCCGTCTGGCAAAGCTCCCGGCTCCGACATCCTGGTCGCAGAGTTTGACAAGAAATATAAACATACCCTTGCAAAGCTTCTTTTACAGGTATGGAATGGATCCATGGATTGTGGCTTATTACTGCCCATGTTACGCAAAGTGATTTAAAACGGTTTTACTTAAAGCAAATAAGCCACCGGAACGTATGAGCTCCTATCATCCATTATCTCTCATTAATACAGATGCCAAGGTCTTTCGCAGGCTTTTTGCGAGCAGGCTTATGCCATTGATGCAGCATCTGATTCATCCAGCCCAGACAGGTGTTGTTCCCACTAGATCAATGTCAGTAAATTTGAGTCCTCTCCTCTGTATTCTATCACAAATTGATCCTCAGGCAAATGGAGTCACTGCAATCCTAGATGCGGAGAATGCATTTGATTCGGTCTCTTGTGTCTTCCTGTTCTCGCTGTTGGATTCTCACCGTCTAGGGCCTTTGTTTATTGACAGTATACAGTTATTATTTTCCTCCCCCCAGGTCAGGATACGAGCGAATGGTAATTGGGGAGGGATATGAGACAGAGTTGCCCCTATCCCCTTCATTTTGCCTTATGTATTGGAACGTATCCACACAAAGCATGGACATGGAGGTCTACATATATCCAGCCCCTAAGACATTATATCCTTATATGCGGATGATGCTCTGCTCTATATTCGTACCCCAGAACTGATTCTCTGCTTCCAGAGAAATGCAGAGAAATACAATGCTTTTCTCGGTACTTGGAGTATCTCATGAATTGGTCCATATCAGAGCTGCTCCCACTAACGGAGAACACAAGTCCATCTAGTGATATAGTAGGGTGCCTATGGGTTGCCATAGAATATCACGTACTTGAGGATTCAGGTGTACAAACCTTCCAGGTTACTACATACCGATAATCTTGCTGCCCATCTCCCATCTCTCACTGCTAAATTGGACTTTTGGTCTAGACTGCAACTGTCCTTGAATGGCCTTCTGTCACTCTTGAAGATGGTGGTAGTGCCTAAACTCCTTTACTATTTTACGAACATAACAAATTGGCATTGTAGGGCATTCCTCAAAACGATCCAATCCATGGCTTTAAAATTCCTTTGGGGCTCTGGAATTGCCAGGATGGCTTGAGCAGACATGGTTAAATCTTATGACTAGGGAAGCCTGATGCCCCCTGATTATGAATAATACCACTGGATCGCCCAAGCGCAACCTGTGGCACACTGGTATACGACATCTCCTGACACCGGCACGTGGAAAATGTTTGTCGATAAATACTAGACTAAACCAATAAAAAATTAAAACTGCACATTTTATCTGGTCTGAACAACGGTTAGTGCTTTGGCGAGATTGCTTGGACACCTGGGGATATGTGCTCCGTATATCCGAAAGGCGCCCCTCTGGAGCTTCCCTGATATCCTACCTACCCAAGATAAGAGTGTACAAGTTAAACGGGATGCCGAGAGCAAGCGTACAATGGGTGACATGTTCCCAGATGGGAGGTTTGTTTCTATACCAGAATTTACTTCCACATTGGGTAACAATCAGATCATACTGTTGCAATATATCCTTATGAGCACAGCCTTTAGATGTAAGTGGACATTCCCTTTTGGACCTGAAGCACCCTGGTAGATCCCATTGCACAAGATACAACCTGCCATAGGCTAGTGTCGACGTTATGTAGTAAAGCACAGCTGTAAAGAGTATCATGCTCTGGGTGTCTTCTCTCTCATTCCATGAAAGAACTAAAAGGACTTGGGACCAAGCAGAAAGAAGAAGAGCCAATCCACTGCTAGAGTCAAGCAGTCTGTATCCGAGTGCACAGGAGAGACCGTATCCCTCAAAGCAACCTGGGGGCACGAGCACGTTGGAGACGTAGTGAGCAGCGAGCCCATGGAACCTGACTGAGCAAGGATCTGACCGCCACCGGAACAACTTACCAGCGTCCTTGGAAATCAGCACCAAAGTCCTGTCTGCAACAGACAAGAGGAACCAAGGATGCTGACCTGACAATGAGGTTGCAGTTCCACATCAGCTGCAGAGGCAGCTTTCCCCAACACTCACCGCTGCAAAAACAGAGGTATGCAGTCAGAGAGAGAAAGTGGGATAATGACAGAATCGTGCTGAAGGAGCCCACGAGGGGTTGGCAGTGAGAAAAGCCTACAATGGGCTGAAGACTAAAAGTAACCCCTGAGGGGTTAAAATTCTGAACATCCTGTGAAGGGGTAAACCAGAAACAGAAGCCCAGGACAGGTCAAACTTGAGGGTACCCCATAGGGGATTGACACAAAATGAAGAGCTCGCAAAGGGCTGACATTGAGAGTATCCCAGAAGGGGGTGAGCACACGCTAGGAATCCCAAGGTTGGAGAGGCCAGCAAGCCTACAAGATGCTGACATTGGGAGTATCTCTGAAGGGGTTGAAAGAAAGCCAAGGAACCCTGTGGCCTGAAGGGCCAGAAAGCTCGAGTTAAGCCAGGAGAAATAAGCACAGTAAACCAGACCATCAGAGTAAACCAGAGACTTACTTTGAGAGTCAAGGCAAACAACACAGTGAATTATAATTACTTGTAAGTAGAAAATAACTCTTTGAACTATTGAGAAAGTTTATCTGCCGGTCCCAACCAACTTTCTTCAGGAAGAAGAAAAGACTGAAAGGACCAAACTTTGAACATCATTAGGCTGGGGCCCGAGAGAAATAGAAGAACCAGAGGAGGAACTGGGCGTGGGTCAGAAACCTGCCACCGAAGCCCAAGTATACTGAAACCAACTAACTTTGACTGCTTATATTGTTTTCATTTTAGTTGTAGGGTGATCATAGGATAGAATAGGTTTTAGGACAGAGGACAGAATTTATGTGGTACATCCTGACAAGCACGTGTTTATTATTTTCTTTGGAGTTAGGGAACCTTCATCGTAGGTATAGGGCCAGTTGAGGTTTGCTTTTCTTTAATAAACACCCTTGAATCATGTCCTTGTGTTGGGCTCCTATGTGTGACTAGCCACACTATTCGTATAGCAGTGCATGTGCCAAGGATGATGCAGGGGGAAGGGCTTTGGCAATGCAATATTTTCCTCCACTGAAAGCTGGGGCTATTTGAAGTTGTGTACCCGAATGTCTTGGGAACCGCATGCTGCCTTCCTCGTATGTGTAGTAATGTCAAACGATGTTCCCCTTTTACCTTTCTACAGGGCTGACTCATGACACTTCTGCTTATAGATAGACATATTTCATTGAGAACATTTGCAGAGTGTTAATGTTTGCTTTATATTTTATTGACATATATTGACAGAAGAGTACTTACATACATAAATAAGTAAATCAATAAAAAAGGGAACACATCTGTCAGATGGGTGCTCATCCTCTGGGGCTCATCTGTGTTGTAGCTGTAATTTCCCACAAGAGGTATGTGTGTTAGCTGGAGATGGATAAGGCAGAGCATTGCCTGACTGATGATGATTATGTGAACAGAATTTGGACCATATCAGGAGAGTTTTGTAGATGCAAGGATGACTTGCTGATCTTCCACATTAGTTACTATCAAGTGTTAATTGCACAACAGGACACCTGTGCTCTTCCTCCGTGCAACCATGGGGTGTGACAGGAGTCCTTTGCTACCACAGGCAGCAGCCAGTACAACAGGGTACAAGCAGGGACAATGGTTGCTGGGGTGCCCATGCCCATTGCAGAGGGAGGGTGGTGTGGGAGAAGCAGCTGTCATTGGTAATGCAGAATGGCGGGTAGCCAGGGTGTTGTGGGGAGGTGGGCACACTGGGATGAAGGATAGAGGTGTACTGTGAGGAAAGCTGGCAGTGATGTTTGAGGGTGCTGGATTGAAAGGCATAGAAGGCTGGGCAGAAGCTATGGGTTGTTCCTCCTGGCTTCTTTCTCAGTGATATGGCAAAGGCAATGACTCCTGCTAGTGCCCTGTGGTTCTCCCTGCCATTTGATATATGCAGCTCGTCATGCTCATTTTGCATTCTCTACTAACAGGTGCACATTGCTGGTTAGGAGGTACAAGTGCTGAGTCTGACTTCACCGTCCATTGCAGATCGTCTACATTCAGGAACATGTTGGGCAAGGCAGTCCTGCATGTGTTGGCTCTTTTGGTGGCACCCAAAAGTCCTTGTTCTTCAGTCAAAGAAATCACATGATTTATCCATCCTCCTGCACTTAATGCACCTTGGTGTCTCCACCAAGATTGTATGCAAAGTGGTCCAGCTCCTGTTCCCTATCCCTCTTGATGGTGTCATCCACTGGCTTATTGTACACAGTCTTATCCTCATCCTACTACAATTCCTGCACCTCAGCTCCAACACTGAGATCATAGTCAAGTTGTTCATCCTACTGCTTCTTCTACCTCTCGATGGTGTCATCCAATGGCAATGCCATTGGATTAGGTCCTGCACTGGTTGGGCAGTTGAGCAGTAGACACTTAAAAAATCAAACAAACAGCATGTTCATGTCATAGACATAGTATCACCATTGGAAATGAAGGTTTCTTTGGAGATTAATAAATTTTCCCAGGGAGTGAAGTAATGAGAGAAAGTATATGACACCACTGTTATTGGGAAGAACATGACATGTAGTACTGCACCTCCATATGAAACACTTCGAAGGCCAATAGATATGTTCTGGTTTTCAATAGGGGAAAACGCAGGAAGGCGACATAAGGTACAGCATAGTAATTTACCCTCAGCGCTGTCGACAACTTTGTTCTTTCGATGGGGCAGAGAAATGCTCTTGGCCTTTAGGGGGTTGTTCTTCTTCAGAGGCATTTCCGCTTGCATCGTAGGCACCTCAGATTCCAACACTGGTCCATCTACAAACTTGAGCTGTTTAAATGGCATGGCCTACATAGATCATGCCTTTCCCCTTACCACTACCTTACACTCCAGCCTGTTAGATTTTAAACTACGAGCAAGTTCAATTACGCCAGTCTCACCCTTGACAGTTAGCCTTGACGTTTCAGCTTCAGGAGTGTCTGGGTGGCACTTTTAATACAATTTGATAATGTAGTCTGTGGGCTTTCTATGCTTACTCTCCCTTCCTGTGTGAGTTGCTTATGATGGCTATTTAGTGTTCCCGCTCAGGCTACCTGTATTACTGGTATTACATGTATTATCTGACATGTCTACGTTTTTTATTAATTAATTAGAGGACTTTAAATCACATTAGGGTGCACCACGTGACCAGGTTTCTTTTTTATGTATTTATTTAATTGCTTACGGTTTACAACAAGCCGTTTGTAATTGACTTACAATAATTCATTATATCACTCACTTAAAACAATCACTTAAAACCATGATTCAAAACCCAAATAATGGATGGCAAATCATGTCCTTTCAAAGGGCTTTAAATTTAGTAGAAAAGGGAAGGGAAACATTTCCTACATCTTCCCATATTGTTAAAACTACCCATTATCAGTCATTGCATATACCCAAATATAATTTCAAACGACCCCTTATAAAAATCATAACATTCAAAATTAGTTAAAAGTTTTAAAAGAGCTGGCAAGCTTTTAAAAATCTCAAGCCGGTTAAAGACAATGCAGTTGAATGGTTCCAAAAAGGCTATGAAAGATTTCCTAGCTCGCAATATGCTCACTCTATGCCCTTAAAAAAGTTGCAGCTGTTTGCTAAATTTTCGAACCATGTTCAATGGCAGTTGCCAGGCCAGGTGGGCCAGCTTGAGTCCTTCGCAGCTAATGGTAAGGCGCCTATAAGAAGAATGAATTATGAAATGACAAATTACTGAAGGACTCAGTGCCTATATGCTGTCCTGAGTGAGGATTGGAAGGGGGGCTATCATATTGTGGGCTGTACATCGACCTGCAGGAGTTCCCCCCCGGACTTCTGGTATTGCTCCGTGAATTTATGAGATGGAGCACCCACGCTTGACTCTGTTCTGTTTGCTATATATATATATATATATATATATCACATGGCCACGGCAGTGGCCATGTAGTTATGGTTAAGTTGGTGTTTCCATAGGAAGAGCACTTTTTGGGCGGCTTATAACTTCGCTCCCCCTGGACGAATCCACACCAAACCTTGCAAAAAAAGTATATGGCCCACTCTGAATTATTTTGCAAAGTTTGGTGAGGATTTGTCCAGGAGGGGAAAAGTTATAGGGGGGGTCCCAAAATGTCTTTTTTTCCCATAGACTGAATGGGAACACATTTTTGCTTGCGCCTACAGCCCAAACCGCTGGACGGATTTTCACCAAATTTGGACCAGGAGCAGCGGCTTGGTCCCGAAAGCGTGCTTTTGCAAATCTGGTGAGAATCCATCCAGTAGTTTTTTTAAAATGACCAAAAAGTAGGTAAAAAAAAATTAGTGATATCTGTGTTTGGTCCGCGGACACACTTCCCTGTTCGCTCTGCGGACAGTGTCCTGATTCGCCAATCGGCTTGCGTGATGTCTGCGGACATGCAACGTGTTCGCTGATTGGACGGTGTTAAGCGTGAAGCGCGTCAGATTTTCGTTAGCGCCCGCCATCTTGGATTTGCGGACGTCCGCGGACAGCGCGGTGAAAGTTTGTTCAAAATGTGTATTTAGTAGAGTGTGTTGGTGTGTAGAAGTGTTTGGGGAGGATGGGAGGGTATGAGATAGGTTAAATGTTGTGCTTTTTTATGTGGTAGACATTCTTTTTGTGCTCGATTTGTCTGCGGACATCACGGGTGTTCTGAAATGTTCTAAATAAACTGAATGGGGGGTGTTCTGAGGACTCAATATGTGTCCCTTTTGTTCACAAGCAAGCTGAAACTGTTCTAAGAACACTCGCGTTGTCCTGAAATGTTATCAAATAAACAAAATGGGGGTGTTCTGGGGACGCTGTCCGTATTGTTTTGTGCCAAGTTGAATGTGTTCTAAGAACACTCGCGTTGTCCTGAAATGTTCGCAAATAAACAAAATGGGGGTGTTCTGGGGACGCTGTCCGTATTGTTCTGTGGCAAGTTGAATGTGTTCTAAGAACTCTCGCGTTGTCCTGAAATGTTCGTAGGGGGTGCCCTGAAGACGCTGTCCGTATTGTTCGATGGCAAGTTGAAAGTGTTCTAAGAACACTCAGTGTGTCCTGAAATGTTTGCAAATAAACAAAATGGGGGTGTTCTGAGGACAGTGTCCATATTGTTCGTTGTCAAGTTGAAAGTGTTCTAAGAACTCTTGCGTTGTCCTGAAATGTTCGCACATAAACAAAATGGGGGTGTGTTCTAAGAACACACGCGTTGTCCTGAAGTGTTCTAAGAAGTCTTGCAGTGTCCTGAAATGTTCGTAGGGGGTGCCCTGAAGACGCTGTCCGTATTGTTCGATGGCAAGTTGAAAGTGTTCTAAGAACTGTCTCGGTGTCCTGAAATGTTTGTAAATAAACAAAATGGGGATGTGTCCTAAGAACTCACGCGTTGTCCTGAAATGTTCGTAGGGGTTGTCCTGAAGACGCTGTCCGTATTGTTCGATGGGAAGTTGAAAGTGTTCTAAGAACTGTCTCGGTGTCCTGAAATGTTCGCAAATAAACACAATGAGGGTGTGTTCTAAGAACACACGCATTGTCCTGAAATTTTCGTAGGGTGTGTCCTGAGGACGCTGTCCGTATTGTTCGTTGTCGAGTTGAAAGTGTTCTAAGAACTCTCGTGGTGCCCTGAAATGTTCGCAGGGGGTGTCCTGAAGACGCTATCCGTATTGTTCGATGGCAAGTTGAAAGTGTTCTAAGAACACTCGGGCTGTCCTGAAATGTTCGCAAATAAACAAAATGGGGGTGTTCTGAGGACGCTGTCCGTATTGTTCGTTGTCAAGTTGAAAGTGTTCTAAGAACTCTCGCGTTGTTCTGAAATGTTCATAGGGGGTGTTCTGAAGACGCTGTCCGTATTCTTCGTTGTCAAGTTGAAAGTGTTCTAAGAACTCTTGCGTTGTCCTGAAATGTTCGCACATAAACAAAATGGGGGTGTGTTCTAAGAACAGACGCGTTGTCCTGAAGTGTCCTAAGAACTCTCGCGGTGTCCTGAAATGTTCGTAGGGGGTATCCTTAAGACGCTGTCCGTATTGTTCGAAAGCAAGTTGAAAGTGTTCTAAGAACTGTCTCGGTGTCCTGAAATGTTCGCAAATAAACAAAATGGGGGTGTGTTCTAAGAACACACGCGTTGTCCTGAAATGTTCGCAGGGGGTGTCCTGAAGACGCTGTCCGTATTGTCCGATGGCAAGTTGAAAGTGTTCTAAGAACACTCGGGGTGGCCTGAAATGTTTGCAAATAAACTAAATGGGGGTGTTCTGAGGACGCTGTCCGTATTGTTCGTTGTCAAGTTGAAAGTGTTCTAAGAACTCTCGCGTTCTCCTGAAATGTTCGCACATAAACAAAATGGGGGTGTGTTCTAAGAACACACGCGTTGTCCTGAAATGTTCGTAGGGGGTGTCCTGAGGACGCTGTCCGTATTGTTCGTTGTTGAGTTGAAAGTGTTCTAAGAACTCTCGCAGTGTTCTGAAATGTTCGTAGGGGGTGCCCTGAAGACGCTGTCTGTATTGTTCGATGGCAAGTTGAGTGTTCTAAGAACTCTCGCATTGTCCTGAAATGTTCGTAGGGGGTGTTCTGAAGACGCTGTCCGTATTGTTCGCTGGCAAATTGAAAGTGTTCTAAGAACACTGGTAATGTCCGCAGACATTAAAAGTTTCCATAGGCCATAGTTGAAATGTTTTACTCTATGGGTGTGATATGCTGCGGTGGTTGTGGCCAGGGCATAGAGTGTTGGGTGCATGGCCATTTGGCTATGCACCCAACACCGCAGCACCGCAGCATATCACATTTATAGTTGCTTATAACTTTGGGTCAAAAACAAATTTATAAGGAACAAAGTTATAAGATACTATGGGTGTGATACGCTGCGATGGTTGTGGCCAGGGCATAGAGTGTATAATATACTTACTGTTTGGTTTAGTAACTGGAGTACATGTATTTCTTGTTAATTTCTGTGATAAAAGAAAATAGCATGTTAGTATTAGTATTTTGTAATGACTTTTTACATTGTATAATCAACATTTTTTTTTGGGCCCTCATATTTAGTAGATTACAAACCAGAGTACTCTGCAATTTGCTCAGTTTCTGTGTTCGTTGCTAAAATCATTTGGTCTGTGGGAGAAAAAAAAATCCATTTTGGATTTTAAAAAAAACTTTTTCTGTTATGCTACAGTTTATTTGTTTGTTTGTTTTCAGTGTTCATTTGTTGTTTCTGGCTAATGCTTTATACATTGGGTTGTTGCATTTTTTTTGGAGCAGTAACATATTATTTATTTGTTTGGATATTATGAAATTTTGGAGCAGTTAGATACCAGTAGGCGTGTTCTAACTGTCTATTTTTTTAAATATATTTTAGTGGTATTGAATTATCTGTTTGGATATGGTTAAATTTTGGGACAGTTAGATACCAATTGGCGTATTCTAATTGTCTATTTTTTGCTCTAATTTAGTGGTATTCATTTATGTGATTAATTGTTGTAGAATCTTTGGGCAGTTAGATAGCTTTTGGAATATTCTAACAGTTTATATTTTTTACTACAAATTTACTTGAGGTTTAAGTACAGTTTAGTTATCAAATTTTGGTTTTAAGTACATTAAATAAGCGTTTGTAAGATTTGCTGGTAATCTCTGCTTTAGAGTAATGGTACTATCATTACATTCAAACCATCCACATTTCTTTTTTATATATGCAGTGTAGTGCCCTGAATTGGTTGTGGCTCCTGCGTGGTAGATTATACCTATTGTTGTGAAGGTTTTCTTACCAAGTGATATTTGACCATGTGTGAATCCAGTCAGCTTGCCGTTGTTTTTGGTACCATCTGCATTGTAACGTAGAAGCATTAGTATTACGTATTTACTATGTCTTTGTATTACTAACATGGAGCGATTATCTGAATTGCAGGTGGAACATAATCTACCATGGTTTGCATTTTGTACAAGTTGCTGAAATGGAATGGATTCACAATTAGGTATTGATATATATACGAAGCGTTCATTGGGGCTTTCTTCTTGTGTCACATTGTTGCAGAGAGTGCATGCATGTTTCCACATGTATGAAATCTAGAGGATTTCATTTATAGGTATGTTTTTGTTTTCCAGTACTTGTAGTAAGTACATTAGACATTCTTGTGGATCTTCCTGTGAGTTTATAGTGAATTTCACCATTCCAGCACAGTAGTCCAATTGTTGTCTTATTCCATAAACACTATACGTGTTGTCAGGATTGTTTGCTGCATTTCTGTGAAGTACTAACATTTGCATACACAATGGGTCTGTACTGTGTAAGTAAATGTTGTCAACAATTGGTGGTAATTGAAATAGAATATTCATTGCTACATTTGCGTAGCAACTTAAACCAACTATATTTGAGAGTTTAAATGGACCAGGTAGTTCTGTATCTGACTGCTTTTTTTGGAGTTTGTCTTCCTTCTTTGAAGAAGTACCTGGTTTACTTTCCCTAATTTATTCTTTTTTGCTTGTGGTACTTGATGAAGTATTACTTTCTTTTACTCTCTTTGGAGGATTTGCAGTGACATCCTGTTGCTTTTCTGTTTGATTTATTTTTCTTTTATAACGTTTTACTTTTTGTGGAACAGAATATGTGTTTAGATGGGGAGTGTATAGAGAGCGAAGTCTATTGTATTCTAAAATGCAAGGAATATCAACGTTTATTTTACTTGCATCAAAGTTGATTAGAAATAGACCGTCAAGTGTACGTAAGCGTGATAGTGCTAGGTAGCTCATGCCTTCTTTAAAGACTGTGTTACCAATACCTATCATTGCTTTGTCTAGGGTAAGACCTTGTGATTTATGAATCGTGACTGCGTATGCAAGAGTTAGAGAAAATTGTTCTCTGCGTACATACATGTCTTTGAAGAGAAGGAATCGAGCTGTTGAGCGTCCTATCCTTTTAACGTCTGAAAGTTTGTCAAAGAGTATATTGACAAACTGAATTTTGTTGTCACGTGGGTATGTTTGAAAGCCAACAACTGTACCCAGTGCTCCATTAACTAGTCCTTGGTCCACGTCAAGGTTACGTTTAAGCATTACTCTGCAATTTAAGGGTAATTTGAATATCTTTTCTAAGCCTGCTGTGTTTGAGATTGTTTTTTCTAAACTATTTAGTCTTGTTGTGGCTTGGTCACACATAGGTAGTGTCATACCATGTACATCTAGTTTGTCTATGGCGCTAATTTCCATTATTGGTTGCATTTCTTTTCTTAACATTATTTCTTTGAATTTGAAACAGCTTGCAAGAGTTGGCATTAAGGCCATACAATTGACATTTTTGTGGGCTAATTGTTCCATAACATCCGTAGCACATGCATTATCGCCATAAAATGCATTAATTTGCCGGGTTTTCAATATTGTTTCTGCTTCTTTAGAGAGTATACCAACTCTGATACTTTTTAAGATGTTGGCATAAGTGAGATATGCAGATTGCCGCATGTTTTCTGTTAATTCTCTGTATTGGAAATGTTGCCAAAGGTTGACATTTCCAATGCTGCCAACAGTTTTACGGCAGAGTTTGTGTACTAATGTTTTAAAAATAGGCTCACCTTTTACTGGTGTCAATTGAAGAAGATCTCTGAAAACAATAATGTGTTTTCCTGCAAAGAGCTCTTCATAGTTTGTTTTCAGTACTTCTTGTAATCTGAGGTGAATCAAAGCCAACATTAGGTTGGAGACCATTCTCACCTCATCTATTAGTAGCATTTTCATTTGTTTCAATACTCTGCGTAGTTCCATTGCAGCTTCTGCAGAAAGTTTGTAATATTCTAATTTGTTTTGGTGTTCTACTGGTAAGAGTAGTAATCGGTGTAAAGTGACACCACCTATGTTGTAGGCAGCTAAACCTGTGGAGGCAGTGACAACAGCTGACAGTTTGTTGTTTGTCAATTGTTGAAGGAATTTACTGATGATTTTGATTTGGAATGTTTTGCCAGAACCAGCTTCACCACTGACGTACAGTTGTATAGGTTTATAATTACGGCAGGAAAATTCTTTATTTGCATGTTGTACACCATGTGCAATTTGTTTTGTTACCTCTTCAAAAATGCTACGTTGTTCGTTGTTTAGTTTTGATTGTAGTATAGTTAAGTCTTCTTTATCTTCATACTGGCACATGGTGTTTTCTACTTCTATCATAGCTAATTCTGCCTCATTTATTATTAGTGGTTCTCCAAGTGGTCTTGGCTTCCTGTTACAGAAGGTTGACTAATGTCAGGATTGTCTTTATCTAATTGGGCCTGGAGTTCTTCTTCATGTTGCTGTTCATTGTGCAGCATTGTTTTGTATTGTGTAAAGTTTACATCAGTTATAGTGCTTTCATTCATTTGAAAGCATCCTCATATGAGTCATAGTTTTCTAGTATTTCTTCTTCTTTTCTCCATGGTTTAAAGAGTTGTAGCAGGGACATGTAATATATTTCTTTATGTTGAGGAGTCTTCAATGACAATTTGATATGATTAATTAAATTTGGTTTAGTGAGTTTAACTAAGCTGCCTTCACAGTTTGTCACTCTGTATTTACCTTTTTTTTCATCAGATTTTATATTATTTTTGTATGTGTAGTTTTGGGCTATGTGGTATAGACACATGGTTTCCAAAGTATTACTTCTGTTTGGGTAGTATGTGTCTAATAAATTGTTTTTTAAAATGTCTTGGCTGTTGGGATCATGTTTGGCTATTGTTTCTATATCTTCGTATGTTTTTAGAACTCTTTTTCTAGATTTAGCTGGACCAAGACTTAGCCATACTATATTTTCAGATTTACCATACAATGCAGTACAAGTTAAACGATCAGCTGCTTCATATGATCCACATTCTCTATGGGAGAGCATTATTATGCCCAAGCTGTATAATTTCTGAGACACTGTTTTATCTGATGACAGGTCATTCCAGAGGTCTTGAAGCTCTGTCTTTTCTGCTTTGTTTAAGTATGCTGTGACATATCGTGCAACTGCAGTAGAATTGTCTGCAATGTACTGCACATCTATGTTTGCATTCCACAAGTGGGTAATGATTGCATTATAATCATTGATATATTTTTCTTCTTCTTTTCTTTTTTGTAATATGTATTTCTAGGTACTTACCTTTAACACTATGTCTAACTGAAGACATGAGGTTGTTCACTTGACCTGTATTTGTAACTGGTCTAGGGAAACCAAATCGGCATTTAGTGTAGTATTTCTCTTTGTTTTTGTATTTGCGACGACAATATTTGCCACATTTATGTCTTTGAAATTGTAAAATTTGTGCATGAAGATCACTATTTGGGGATTCTGATGGAATTTCACAAGTGACATATTTTTCAATAAACTGTAAAACAGTGGCATCACTGTCTTGACCAAATTTAGGAGCATCTTTAATCCATAAAAGCATGTGGATATGTGGTGCTCCTCTGGCTTGGTATTCTTTTCTCCAAAAGAAGTGTTGCACTTCTCCAAGGGGAGGAACAGTTTTATTACAAATAAAATGTAGCATAGCAATAAAGCGATGGTGAAAATATCTTGAAACATTAACAGGAGCCAAAGAACAAAGTTCTCCTGGTGTTAGTATATCTATGTTTGTTCTGTTTTTATTTGAATGCGTAGGAAATCATGTAAATCTTGCCATGCATATTCTGCACAACTTAATGTAACAAACCAAGTGGGTAGGCCAAGGTTTCTGATCATACAACATACATCTCCATGACGTTGAAACCACGCATATTTGCTAATAGATTTGTAATATTTCATTGTAAAACCTCATCCTTCTGTTGCACTTTTTGTAATAATTGTGTAGCTGTCATATTTTGAAAGTGTGATCCTGATTTTAATATGTGTGCAACTCCGTAACATAAAGTTGCTAGTTCACTTTCAAAGAGCAGGTGGAATAAGTATTCCACATTTTGTCTAAATCTGGTATCTTCAGAATACATCCCTAATGAGCGGTATTCTGAAGCTGATATTTGAATAGGTCTATCATCATACCTTTCTCCTTTGCCAGTAGGAAAGAGTAGAGGAAAAGCATGTGCTTCTATACTTTTTTCCCATATGCTGATTGGTGATCGTTTTGTTTGACGCATTTGGTATGTTTCCAGTGCATCTTCTATGGTGTCATTAGAGTGCAAAGGATGAATTGTATAATGGTCTAAAGTATTTGATATTGTAGCAGGATCTAGTAGCTCAAATTGACCAGCTTCTTGTGTTTCTTGAATTATTTCATTTGTATCTTTCAAGTTTTCTTCAATATTAATGTCTTTGTAATATTCATTATTCTCTTTAAGATATTGTAAGGCTTGTCTAACTTTATGTAAATCTACCAGCTTTTGCCATATTTTTTGTCTTTTGTAGGTACTCCATTTACTAAGATAATTAAAGATTGCTGCATTGGATGTTGCACTCCTAGAGTATGCACATTTTCTTTTAGATCTAATGGTAAATAAACTACTTTTCCACGAATGCCTTTTACCAATTCAGAGGGAGGTCATTTTGCTGTTTTTGGTTGAAGGCGTATTATTGCTTGAAATGGGTGTACTGTTTGAATTATGATGCTCCCATATAAATTAAGTTGTTGTAGGGGTTTTGGTAGTGGGTATGATTCCAAATTATTTGTGATAGCACGTGAAGGAGTTTGGTTGTTGTCAAGTTTTGTAGTGCAGTAACTGCAAAGTATTAAGGGGTCACTTATTTCGTATTTGTTTTCTGCTACAAGGTAGAGAGCTAATTCAAACCATTTAGAATCTTCATTGTCTTCTATTTTATATGATAGGTCTACAGTTTTTGTGTTACTTTTATAAAAAGTTCTGCGGCAACATACACATACATGTTTTGGTACTTCAGCTGATGTACTTTTAAATTTGAGTATTTCTTTTTTGTATGTGTTTAGCAAAAGGTTGCCATGTGTAGAAGTGTTGCTAATTTGGTTTAAAGCTAATTCATTCTGTAAATGGCTTTCACTTCCAAAATATTTTTTCTGGATATAGTCAATTTCTTGAAGTAGGTCTTTCTCTGTACCCTGTAGAAGAATGTTATTTAAATTTGCTAGTGCTAAAGCAGGACTTTTAGCATAGTACAGTTTATAGACTAGATTTCTTATAGTTGAATGATGTGTTGATATTCTTTTGATATCATGGAAGGTGATTTTACAAGTAGGTCCTGTAATGCAGGCCAATGAATGTCCTTGTAGTCCTGTGTATTTGCGCACTGGACAGGTATCCATATTTTGCAGTGGTTTAATTTTGAGTTCTTTCTGTTGACATTTCCTTTATTGAGAAGTCTTTTTTGTAATTTCGTTATTAGTTTTGTTAGTGGTTTAATTTTGTTTAACACTAAAATAAATAACTTTCTTTTGAGAAGAATTGCACTATCTATCAACGCTTCTAAAACTAATTTCCTACAATAGGTTTTCAGCATTGAACCTGATTTCTCTCCTGTTTTTATAAGATTTTGAAGGACTTTGTGACGGAACATTTTGGCTAAAATACTTTTCTTGGTATGCTTACTTTGCACTATATCAAAATTTAAAGAAGCAGTTTTATCTGTAGTGATAGCTGATTTTCTGTTAATTGTTTTTTGGCTTGTTTTACATTTTGATAGAGAAGGCAACGTTTTTGTACTTGAAACTTCTTGTGTTTCACTAAATTACTGTATTAGCTGTTTTGTTTCAACTTTTTTTTACAAATTCTGCTAGAGGTGGATGCTTATCTTGGACACTTTTATTTTCATTTGCTCTACTTCTGCGTTGCTTTCTACGGACTTGACGTTTGGTAGGCATTCTTTAGGGTCTGTTGAAAAAAATAAAGAAGGTATGGGTTGGGGTGTTCTGCAATGTATGTGTGCTGTGTGCATGAGTGTTTGAGTAAGATGATGTAGGTAATGGTGTCTGATTGTGCATTGGGAACTACAACTAGTAGGGATGTGTATTCTTCAATTAATATGTTACTAAATTCAGGTTCAGATGACAGAAAAAAATAAGCTAGTGGTGTGGAGAAGTACAAATAGTAAATCTAATGTATACAATTAAAAAAGTTGTTTGTTCTATAATATGAAAATTCTAGCGGTTGAGTTGGGTAATTTGTGTGTCCAAAAGTAGGAATTTGTGCGCCATTCTGGCTGTAAATCGCTGTTTAAGACATGGGGATTTTTGGACAGAATGGTGCACAATCTCTATTTTTAGGCACAGAAATAACATGAATTAACTTTACAGTATGTTTGAGTAATAATACAAATATTATGGTGATATTCTACTTACTTTTTTTCTAAAATGAACAGTTTAATTCTTAGTTCTTCTTTGTTCTTGAAATTCGGCTGCTTCTTTTCAGGAGAATGGTCTTCACTGCAATTGTAAAAGAAACAAATTAGTAATTTTGTTTGTATATAGCATTGTTTTTAATTTAGATATTGATTTTTTTAATTGAAATCCTCGCACCTTCCTTTAAACCATTAAAACTATCTTATTCACATAAGATACGTCGCACCAGTTCAATACATATGATATGTTCTTAATGAACAAATTGTATTGCAATGAGTAACTGTAACAAACAAAATATCTTTAGTATGTCTTGTGAAATTCATAATGTACCACTGAATACCACTATTTCTGTAACTAAGCTGTTCTAGGTAATAGTGCCTTAATGTCATGCTTAAATTAAAGTAATCAAATAAATAAATAAATAAATAAATGTAATTGTATAAGTATTATTTTTTGAGATTTGAACATAGAGCGTGCATGCATGCAATTTTGTTTGAATATATGTAGTCTATAAATTTAATTTAAAAAATGTTAGTTTAACATGATTTGATAGTGTGTGTATAAAGAAAGTAAATAGTATAAAGGTTTATAAGTGATAGTTGATTTTTGGAAATTGGAAAAAAGAGTAGATTCATTTTACAGATTACACAAGCTAATAGTCAGTTTGAAAATGTGTTCATGTACTGTACATAAAATATGCATACCTGTAGTTTGTGTTCATGCATATGGATATGCATGGAGCTGCAAGTAGAAATCTTGGAGACTTGTACAGTATTTCTTGTAGATGGTGCTTGCCAATGATATGACACTTGTACTCAGAGAGATTCACAGTA
This sequence comes from Ambystoma mexicanum, assembly GCF_040938575.1. Taxonomy (NCBI): domain Eukaryota; kingdom Metazoa; phylum Chordata; class Amphibia; order Caudata; family Ambystomatidae; genus Ambystoma; species Ambystoma mexicanum. Next base: position 674,644,483 of record NC_090933.1, on the reverse strand, counting down.
CATTTGCAGTGCTGATCTATGATGATGCAGTTAGATGTAGAGGTCTTGAATGTGATTGGTGCATGGTCATGTGATTTCTTAGCTACATCCAATGAGGGAATGGCACAGAGAGTGAAGTGGAAATGGTAGAAGGGCTGATCATGTTACGATATGTCCGCGGACATGGCGGTGTTCGCGTACATCGCGAGTTACATCCGGCGATTTTTGGGTTCAGAAGTCATGCAAATGAAAATGAGCACTGAAAGGGATTGGTCAGGAAAGTTTAGTGGGTGTGTTGTGCCAGGAGAGAGTTTCTCAGATCATCTTTTTGCTGAGAGAACAACAGATAGCTATGGCTGTGTGTTTCAGAAAACAGATTGTTTGGATTTTGGGAGATTCGTGGATACATTGGTTGAAGGTGCATGCAGAAAGCTGTGGAGTAGCTGTAGATCTTGGATTTCCACATGTGGAAGTACACTGGCATGGAGTACGTGGAATGAAGTGGTTGGACTTGCTACCTCTCTGTGCTACTTTGGAAACAAAGCAACATCCAGACATAATTGTAATTCATTGTGGAGGGAACAGTTTAGGACATGTGTCTGGAATTTCTTTGCAATTTGCTATGAAAGAAGGACTTGGGAAAGTCATGGATATGTTTCCTAATTCTCAAGTAATATTTTCACAGATTGCGCAGAGAGAAATGTGGCTTTGTTCTTTTTCATTTGGTCCACAAATGGAAAAAGCAAGGCGCAATGTTAATAAGGCTCTTTGTGCATTTCTAAGAGATTTTGGCATGTCCTCTTTTCACAATGAAAATATTATGTTTCGTAGTACATACATTTTTTGCAGAGATGGAGTCCATCTTACTTATGCTGGCAATCAGATTTTTCTGAGAAATGTACAAAATGCATTGCGACCTTTTTTAAAAATACAGCATCCATTTTGAAGTAGGTGTTAAGTATCTATAATTTTTGACATACAAACACCTCCCAAAGGCTCTTTGCAGAGCCACCACTTCCTCCCAGAGAAAAATGCAATGGTTACAATAGGGTAGCACCCCAATCTTTTTAATGTTTGCGAACTGTCTGCAGACCTTTAAGAAATACAAAGGGCCCTGCTTTATTTATCTTCACTTCTTTTTTTTAACTGTGAAAGGCGGCTCTGAAAAGAGCTTTATTTTTTTTGATTTTTGTAATTTTGTATTTTTTTTTGGTTTTTTAGACACGACACACTAGGAGAGGAGGGGAAAGGAGGGTAAAGGAGGAGACACCAACCACAGGAATAAGAAAGGGCGAGCTGAGAGAGGAAGATGTAGATTGGGTTTTATTTTGGTAGTGAGCAGGTCTTCTAGTGCTCTGAGACGATAGTCTCAAAAGCACTCCGAAGTTGCTCCCCCCTGCAGAGTACTGTGTCACAGTACATACATACAACTGTGACCCTCGAAAGGTAAGGGTCATCAGAATTCTGTATGGCCTGTGAGGCAGCTTGAGGAAAATTCTGTCCCATAGAGGTGGTCCTTGTGGTGACAGGATCAGAAACAGAGGATAAAGTAGAGGAAATCATCCTACTACGTTCTTCGCAAGGTACAACCTTGCGAATAGCCCCAGAGTGAAATGACCTCAGGTGTCGCTTCATGGTCGTGGTTCCAAAGCTGTACGAACCGTGCTTCCCGCGACTGAGTATCATTTTGCACTCATTGCAGATAACACGGTTCGCACAAGCCTTAGGACCATTCCCATAAATGAAAAATAACCGCCACACCCAAGACTCACATCTAGTGCGGTTAGTAGGGATTTCCTCTAACTCATTCTTGTCATCCTCTTCTTCCTCCTCTGCATCCTCACTCCTGTTCCCCTCTTCAGGCCCTTGGGAAGGTGGTGGTGGTGGAGGGGGTGGGGGTGGTGCTGAAGCAGGTGCAGCACCAGGTGGCAGTTCTGCAGCCAGGGATGCCATCTCGATGGTGTAATCAGCAAGTTGCTGAAGAAATAGCTGTGCTCTGAAGAATAGCCAGAAACACAATGAGAATAAGCTCTAGGGCGTGGTCTTTTATGGGGGTGCTTGTAAGCAGTTCGCGGACATGCCCGCTGTCCGCGGACAGATCGAATACAGAAAAGGGTTAAAAAAGTTTCAAAAGATATGTAGAAACTCAGGATTCCTATGTGGGACTTGCGCCATGATGAGTTTTTATGGAAAAATATTGTGGATTACTCGGAAATGTACTTTTAAATTGTTCGGGGACACGAACAGTGTCCGCATTCAGAACACGAGATCAGCATGGGTGCGGTCACATGATCCCTTTGTGAACAGGTTCGCGAAGGAAGCTCCTGTCCGCAGGACACCAAATGCACAGACATTAGTTTGCGCATGCGCGTTGATGTTCTACGGACAGTGTTCGGGTCCTGAATTAATTAAAAGTGCGTTACACATCAAACAAACATTTCTGGACATCGCGTGTGTTCTAGAACAGTTTAAACTTGCTAGTGAATACTACGGACAGATATAGTGTTCTTTAGGACATTTCCATTTTCGTTTGATAACGAACTTTTCAGGACATCAATTGTGTTCTTAGAACAGTTTAACTTGCTAGCGAACATTACAGACAGGTATAGTGTTCTTTAGGACACCTCCATTTCCGTTTAATTACGAACATTTCAGGACACCAATTGGGTTCTTATAACAGTTTAAACTTGCTATCGAACAGTATGGACAGCTATAGTGTTCTTTAGGACACCTCCATTTTCATTTAATTAAGAACATTTCAGGACACCGCTTGTGCTCTTAGAACAGTTTCAACTTGCTAGCGAACAGTACGGACAGGTATAGTGTTCTTTAGGACACCTCTATTTTCGTTTAATTACGAACATTTCAGGCCACCAATTGGGTTCTTAGAACAGTTTCAACTTTCTAGCGAACAATACGGACAGGTATAGTGTTCTTCAGGACACCTCCATTTTCGTTTATTTACGAGCATTTCAGAACACCCGCGCTGTCCGCGGACATCCACATTGTTTTTAAAAAAATTAAAAATGGGAAGTAATTACAACACAATATAAAAATTTAACTTTATTTCACATATATTAATAATTTATGACAGAGAAGGTGAGGCAGAAACAGAAACAAAAACAGGAGAATTAGGGGTTTCAACATAGTTGGTATCAGGTGAAGAAGGGATGGAAGTCTCATCAAAACGTTTTGGATTATGGAGAGGGGAGTGGGGATAATTGACTGGGATATGGTGCGGGGGGACAAGTACATGTGGGACAATGGTATGAGGTTTTTGTTTTAAAATGATCCTCAACAAAAGTTTTCAAATTATTAAAATTGCTCAATAATAAACCCATTTTTTCTTTTAAACTGTCAAGCGTGTTTTCCATAACAGTTTCTTCAGACATATTTTCTATTTTGGTATGCTCTGTACAAAAAGAAATATATATGTTAAATATATATAAAATAATAACAATTAAGTGGTTTATATTGTAAAGTGTGTACCATTAGCTTCACTATTTTCTGACATTTTGTCATGTGGGAAGTGCTCCTCTAGCCATTCCAGGGTACTAGACATTTCTGTGAGAAAAAAATATATAATATTTTGTTTTAAATCTAATACAGAAAGTTTATAAAGATATGAGTAAAATGATGTACACTTACTATTTCAAGTAAGATATGTTCTGAGTACTCTGTAGGTCTGGTCTTGGTCTTAGTTGTGGAGTGTCTGTGAGGTAATTATGTTGGAAGCCTATTTATCTTCTTTTGGTATATTCCATTTTAGAATATATTGTATTTAAATTAATGGTTAGTGCGGTACATATATGGGTTACATTTCTTATGTATTACTACATATAATATGTATGTGTACTACTTGTGAATTTTTAAAATGTTATCATGTTGTAATATAACAATTAAACATACCCCCGCCCCAGACCTTTTAGGTAGTTGTACTGTTGTCCGAACATGTCCGCGGACATCAAAAATGTTTGCGGGCATTACATTCAGTAGAAGTGGTTCAGTATGTTCCATATTACATGTACATGAAGTCAAAGTTACTATTGTTAAGCTTTGCTACTAAAAACCTATGAAATTCAGTGAAAAAACTTTGTTAAAGGGACGTTATGGTTAAGTTGTACTACTAAAAACCTATGAAATTCGGTGAAAAAATGTTGTTAAAGAGACGTTATGGTTCCAAGTAAAACCGAAAAACCCTTGAAATTCGCCAGTTATGGTAAGCTAAGCAACCATAACTCGCGCCACCACAGTGCACTGCTAAGACCAACACCCAGGACATCAAAGATGACATCACAAATGTCAAATGTCTTGGGTAACATACTGCAATTGTTCACCTAAAATCAGTGGAGGAGGATGTTGTCTTTCCTGTGACATTTTATTCTTTGGATCAAACAATATAATTTCTGGTGTCTGGACATTTCATCGACAATAATTGGTCGACAGGACATTTGGTCAACGTAATTTCGTCGAAAACCAAATGGTCGATTTTTTTTTAATTTATATATTTATTTTTAAGGTTGTAGTTTAGGGAAAAAAAGGTTTTTTTTAGAAAAAAAAGAGGGTTGGGGGGGAGACCCCCCAAAAAAAGGGGAAAAATAAAAAAATAAAAAAATTCGACCATTTGGTTTTCGACGAAATTGGTTCGACCATTTGTCCAGTCGACCAATTTTTTTCGATGAAATGTCTGGTAACCATAATTTCTGTCTTTGCTGCGTTTAACTGTAGGTGGTTATCAGTCATCCACTCCTTGAGTGCTTCCATGCATTGCTTGATTCTTTCGAAGGCATCCTGACTATTCTGGAGTTCCATATATAGCTGTGAGTCATCTGCATATGAATGAAACAACAATCCATACTTCTTAAATATTCGGAAGACTGGGCAAAAGTACAGATTGAAAATGAGAGGGGATAGGGAGGAACGCTGGCTCACTGGCACCTGTCATTTGGAAACCTTTGACTCACTGGCACCTGCCATTTGGTTCCAAACCTACGCATAGGTTTGCCCTAAAGCAACTGCAAGTACTTGCCTTTTAAAATATATAAATATGTGTGCATTAAAGATTACTGGAAGTACATTTAGTTAATATGTTCTTTTGAAAATACTTACCTATGGCCCCAACACTAATGGGGGGAAGACATGTGAGCAAGTCATTGCTCCCTAGTTGAGGGTTTTAGTGGAGTCACTGGGATATGCAACAGCTGGGTCTGGAAGTTGAATAAGAAGCACATTCTCCCCAGCCACATTACACAAGGGATTTCATGTTTTCCCCTATAAATTGTGACTGAAATGTGGACCCCTCCCTCCAGTTGTGGTTAGTGAAGCATTTCTTAACGGCGGCGTGTTAATTTTTTCCAGTAAGCAGCATGAGCAACTGAGCATATCGGCCATCCTCAACCAACCCATCTAAGCAAAAAGTGCTTTTAGGGAGGGGGCAATGGTGTTTTAGACTCCTGAGAGCATTTTTAAAACAATGGGTTGGAAAGGTGCATTTTACAGAACACATTTTGTGATAGTTTGAATAAAAATGCCATGCAGTTTAGAATTGGTTCTGTAGGGTAACACGTATACAAATCCAATAGATATGTCATGGATGGATTAAATAATCTCCAGAATGCCACAGATTATTCAAATGTTTGTATTGTCATATAATAAAGAATGATGTTCTTTAAGGTTCGTGTCAAGCAGCAATAGGCCAAGAAACGGGTGATCCTCTCTTTCTCTTTCGTCTTCATTAGTCTACCTTCATCTCAGCCCAGTCTTGCCTAACTAACCCCAATGTGCTTCACGACTAAAGACCGGTAACCCTATTATCTCAGGCTTAATCTGACTTCAGGTGAGGGCCTACAGGATGACACCTTCTCTACCTTACTCCCTGTGGGATTTTCTAAGGGTTCCCTGATCTGTAGATTCTTCCCATATGTCAGGATAGATGATTTCACATTGTGCCAGCATCAGATGCCCTTTCTCGATCACCAACCCACTCGCTCTCTTTCACTCATATCACTGATCTCACTACTCTTCGCACCTACTCACTTCTTCTCCACTCTCTACCTCTCTCCCTTAATCCCCACCTCTATCTCTGCTATTTCCACTCCCTCGCTCTGCTCTCTCCTTCCCTGAGTTATTAGAATATCACAAGTTGGAAATAGATGCTGAGCTTAAGAAAGAGGAGTTGGCACAGCAAGTGGAACTCAAGAATAGGGATCTTGAACTCAAAGACAAGGACACTGAATGTCAGCGAATTCAGTTAGAGAAAGCTCGAGTGGAGACTTCAGCTAAACCAGTTGAGAGTGTCAGGTCCCCAGCAACCAAGTTTATGAAAGATTTTGGTTGGTGTGTATGCGGAGGGTTCTGATATCCTCCAATGGATTGAAGCGTTTGAGATGGCTTGTGCCATTCATGATGTTGATAAGAGAGATTGGGCTAAGTGTTTGTTAAGCAGAGTGCCTCAGACTGGATATGACTGTATTCTGAAACTGAGTGTGGAAGAAAGGGGTCAGTATGTGTGCATGAAGTCTGCTTTAATTGCCAAGTTTGGCAAAACACCTCCCCAATACCTTGAATGGTTCAGGGATTTTAAGAAGCGAGAGAATGTGTCTTGGATTGACTGGGTGAGTGCTGCGCACATGAACATGATGGGGTGGATTGATGGTTACAAAGTGACAATGTTTGTTGAATTGTCCCACCTTTTGTTTTCGAGCATTTTTTCGGAAGCCTGTTCACCAGAGCTGTGTCAGTCTGTTGCTGACCAGAACATTTTGGATCCCTTTAAGCTGGCTAGGTTGGCTGACAAGTGGGTCACCCACTGGGTGTCCCCTAAGGACTCCAGTGGGAAGGACAAGGACAAAGAAAAGGGGGCCTCTCAGAAAGCTGAGGAGTCCCAAAAGCAGTCACAGTTGGGTAAACCTAAAATTTCCTCTCTGAAGACCCAAAATCTTAGTGGGGATAAGCCTGTTGTGGGTCAGCCTGACCTACCCCTACTCCATACCTGAGGTGGAGGTCACTGTCCTCTCCTCCTCTACTGGGATCACCTTCGGTGCTCCCATAGAGATTTCCTTAGTGTCCCTTGGGGCCTGGGACCAGTTTGCAGAAGTACTGGCAACTATCCCACAGAACACACGTAGGTTTTTGAGAAGTGTCCTCTTGAATGGCCAGCCTTTTACTGGTTTGAAAGACATTGGGGCAAGCATGACAGTGGTGGACAGGACCCTGCTCAAGCCAGAGGACTATGTGGGTGCTCCTCTGAGAACCATCAGGTTAGCTGGTGGGCCTCCCATATTATCGCCTGTAGCCTTACTCAACATTACGATTGGAGACAAGACAGCAAAGCTTCCGGTCCTGGTTCAGGACAACGTGCCTGCAAACATTTTGTTGGGAAATGATTTGGCCGGGTTGGGGATGATCACGGATGGTCTACCGATGGCTGCTGTGGCGGTCACCCGATCGCAGGTCACACAGGGTCCGGCTGCGAGCCCGTTACCCTCACCGACGGGGAAACCCAAGGCACAAAGGAAACGGAAGAGTAAGAAGGCCACCTCTGTGGAGGGAGCCCCTGCTCTTCCTGCTGTCCGACAGCACCCATTGGGATCCATGCTCTGGACGGGCTTGGTCCAGTAGTGAATCCCGGCTCAACTCCTGTGGGTGAAGAGCCAGAAGACTTTCCTGTGGGAGAGACTCTCAACCCAGAGGATCATCCCGACCTTCAATGCTTGTTAGCTGAAGGGGGATCCTCCCGGGTGGACTTCTGTAAGGGACAGAGAGAGTGCCACTCTCTCGAGGGTCTGAGGAAACAAGCCCTGTCCCAGGCGCAAGAAGAAGTGCCTAGGACATTCCGAATCTATCGGGAGGGTGAGCTCCTTGTTAGTGAGCCCACTAAGCCTGGACCTGGTGCCCTCAAGAGGTTGGTGGTACCCCAGGTTTACAGGCCCTTCCTGCTGCAGTTGGCGCATGAGGTGCCCTTGGCTGGTCATCTTGGTACCAAGAAGACTAAGCAGAGGCTCTCTGCCCATTTCTACTGGCCCGGGATGGGAGTGGAAGTGGAGTCGCACTGCAGGACCTGCCCAACTTGTCAGTTGTCTGGCAAGAATGGAGGCAGTGTCATTGCCCCACTGCAACCATTGCCAGTGGTTGGCACACCGTTTGAGAGGGCATCAACATTGTCGGTCCCCTTGACCCTCCCACTTCAGGTGGACATTGGTTCATGCTGGTCTTGGTCGATCATGCCAACAGGTACCCTGAAGCTATACCCCTTCGGACTATTACTGCCAAGGTGGTAACCAGGGCTCTCCTGGGCATTTTCACCCATGTTGGATTCCCTAAGGAGGTTGTCTCTGACAGAGGATCCAACTTCATGTCTAGTTACATGAAAGCCATTTGAAAAGAGTGCGGGGTAACCTTCAAGTTCTCCACCTCTTACCACCCTCAGACCAGTGGTCTGGTTGAGAGATTTAACAAAACCTTCAAGGGCATGCTAGGCGCTTTGGAAGCCCCTAAGGAAGAAGTGGGATCTTCTCCTGCCATGCCTGCTGTTTGCTTACAGAGAGGTACCTCAAGAGGTTGTTGGTTTCAGCCCCTTTGAGTTACTCTTTGGACATCCCACGAGGGGACCCCTTGCCTTAATCAGAGAAGGTTTGGAGGCCACCCCTCCAGGTCCCGCCAAGCAAGTGGGGGACTATGTGTTAGGCCTCAGACGGAGGATGACACAGATGATGGGTCACGCAACAGCGAATCTCAAGGCCAGCCAGGAATTGAATAAGTACTGGCATGACCTTAAAGCATCGCAGGTGCATTGGACTCCAGGACAGGAGGTCCTCGTGATGGAGCCTACCAAGCCTCGGGCTTTGGTTGATAAGTGGACTGGACCCTTCAGGATAATCTCCAAGATGGGCGAGGTCAATTATCTGTTTGACATGGGAGGCTTTGGGGTAGCCCCTCAGGTATTCCATGTCAACAGGCTCAAGCCTTTCCACAGGCGAGCAGAAGTCTCATGATTCTTGCTAGCTTCAGGGCAAGACGAGGATGAGAGTGAGACCCTTCCTGATTTGCTGCGTAGCAACCCTCAGGATGGCTCAGTGGAGGGAGTACATCTCTCTTCCGATCTGACGACAGAGCAGCAGAAGGCCTGCAGGACTTTGCTCCAGCAGTATGCCTCTCTGTTCTCACTGACATCAGGCCTTTCACCGTGGTGTAGGCACGAGATTGACACTGGTGACAGTGTGCCTGTCAAAAGCAGGTGCTACCATATGTCAGATACTGTTAAGAACCACATCCAGGCTGAGGTCGCCAAGATGTTGGATCTGGGTGTTATTGAACCCTCAACCAGTCCCTGGTCCAGTCCTGTAGTCCTTGTCCCCAAGGCAAGTTCTCTGGCAGGTACCAAGGATTGGAGGTTCTGTGTGGACTACCGAGGAGTCAATGCCGTCACCAAAACTGACGCGCACCCATTGCCCAGGGCTGATGAGCTCGTGGACACCATAGGTGCTGCCAAATTTGTGAGCACCTTTGACCTTACCTCAGGCTTTTGGCAAATAGCTCTGCCGGACCATGCCAGGGAAAAGAGGGCGTTCTCAAAACTTGAGGGACTCTACCAGTTTAGGGTCATGCCTTTTGGGTTGAAGAATGTCCCTGCCACCTTTCAGAGATTGGTCAATCATGCGCTCAGTGGGCTGGTAGCCTTTTGTGTGGCTTACTTAGACGACATTGCCGTCTACAGTTCCACCTGGGAAGAGCATTTGACACATCTGGATAAGGTGTTGCAGGCCTTAAAAAGGGCTAACCTCACTATCAAGGCCACCAAGTGCCAGATAGCTCAGGTGAAAGTCAGTATTTTGGTCATGAGGTAGGAGGGGGCAAAATCCAACCTCTCCCACAGCTCCGACTTCACCCAAACAGCCAAGGAAGGTTAATTGGACTGAAGACTGTCAGAGGGCCTTTGATGGCTTGAAAGAAAGTCTGTTTAAGGCACCTGTGTTGTGTGCGCCCGATTACAGCAAGCCCTTTATCGTTCAAAATGACGCCTGCGACACCGGAATTGGAGCTGTCTTGTCCCAGTTAGATGACAAAGGAAGAGAACATCCGATCATATTCATCAGTAGACAACTTAAGGGCAGGGAATTTAGGTGGGCTACTGTTGAAAAGGAATGTTTTAGTATAGTTTGGAGCCTTAGGCGTTTTAGGCCCTACCTTACCAGGTCTACCTTCAAGGTCCAAACCGATCATAAGCCCCTGAAGTGGCTTATGCAGATGAAGGGTGAAAACCCGAAACTGCTTAGGTGGTCCATTAGCCTGCAAGGGCTAGACTTCACCATTGAGCACAGACCAGGGAAGACTCACGATAATGCAGATGGCCTTTCCAGAAGGTATGTTGACCGTCTGGATGAGGGTGTCTATCTCGTGGGAGATTAGGCACCCTAACCTCAGTCTGGGGGGGGCGACTGTGATGCTGGAAATGCATCGGAGGGACAGGGCCTCAGTATCCTTGTCCTTTACTGCTTTTTATCGTGTGTTCTGTCCTGTTTTCTGCGCAGGCGTTCATGTGGGACTCCTGGCAGTGCAGCTCTCCTTTTGGTTTGGTGAACAGACCCATGGAATACCCATGGGTGGGGGTACAACCCTGTGCCCCTAGTGTATGTTTTTGGGCACCTGTGTGTGGCCCACAGAGTAGGGTACGGGCTGGTGGCAGCTCCGTGCTGAATTGACTGGTGCCCGGAGCATCCTCCATTTTGGGATGTCCAGGCCCTGTCATTGGAATCGGTCGGTAGATTCCTGATGGAGACAAAATGGCCCCCATGGCCTCTTGCCTTCCATCGCCTGTTACCTTGATCTTCCCGAAGTCCCGGGAAGCTGTCCCTTCCCCCTGACTTGCTGTTGGGTGGAAGTTTCTTATATGGTAGTGTGGGGGAAGTGCTGACCAGACTGGCTGGAGCTTTCCCAGCGACCATATGTTGTGGGTACGCCTGTGGGTGGGACCTGGGTGAATGGAGTGTGTGACGAATACGCATTCTGTGTTGTGGGTGTCTAGTATCTGGTGTTTGACACAATGACTGAGACAGCCCTGCCCGAAACCGGTATGAATGCAGTGTGGAGTGTTGAATGGCTTGGTACTTGTTCCAATACACATAACTTGTTGTGAGTGTCTGGAGAGAAGTGAATGGCCTGAATGCTCCATGTGCCTGATTGGCTGCCTACCTGCCTGAATGCCCGTAGTCGTGATTGGATGCTTGAGTATGACCCAGCAGAATGAATGGGAGATCAACAGTATATCTGGGGACCTCTCACTGCTAGGAATCATGTTCAGAAGCTGAAGTCCACTACGACGAGTAACTGGAGTAACTGAAGCTTGACCTTGGAGCCCTGCTGGATGAGAAGAATTGCTGTTGCTCTCCTTCACAATCTGAAAGCTGCTGTGTCTCCAAGGACTGACCCAGAGAGGATCTGGTAAGGCGCCCTCTTCCCGAGCTACGAGGGACCATTGTGCACCAGCTGTTCTTTGCCAAGGCTCCCTGGTAGACAGACCTACAACAGGCTGCAGATCCCAGAAGGGGACCGCCACGGAATCACACGGAGAAGCGTCCGTCTGGGGCCGACTGGAGCCACCGTGCTGCCGTTTGCCTAAGAACTTCATTGATCCAAGGACGCTCTCGTCCGCATCGTCGCTGCTGTATCCTGCTGGAGAAGGCCTGACCGTCGATGCGCCGAGGAGCATCCACCGGTGGCTTTCCTGCCACCCAAAGACCACAGAGACGCCGACGACTCGACGCCCTTGCTGGGGCACAGTTCCTTCACCATCGTAGCTCAACCTGTTCTCCGTTGGACGTTCGATGACCCGTGACTCCTGCCTTAAAGGGAGGGCACTCAAGAAGGGCCGTCGATTCCCCGACCAGGAATGCTACAACGCCAGGTACTTTGGGGTTGCAGAACTATTGGGAAGTCTAGTGTGAACAATATATGGACTGGGCTTGTATCTTTATTTTACAGGTTGCCCAGGGGGGGGGATCTCCACACAGAGCTGTGTTTAACGGTAGTGACCAGTATTCTGCCAATTGTTCAACCATCTTGCTTTCCTTCTTCTCTCTACTGCTGGTTTTCTCTTTATTGATCTGTGTGACATTTTGACCGTATAGTTGATGCACTTTAATGAGATCTAATAATCATTGTGGTACCACTTTAGAACTGTATATATTTACCATTGTTGATTTCCTGAGTACAAAGTGAGTTATCGTGATATTGTATATAACCTTGAATATTAATTATATAAAGACTGTGTTTTAACTGATACAGTGTGTGGACATTCCTTTGTGGGGTCTTGGGGACTACACTGTACTTAAGAGCCGGCCTGCATCAGCTCCTGAGAAGCTAGGCCTTGATTGCTCAACCACGTACCAATAATAGAGAATCTTGGCTCGGGTCCTCTGTGCCTCTCCTCTACCATATAGAGAGCGGAAGTACAGACACCCCCCTCCAGTCTTTACAGTGAGGTCCCACTTGCCCACACCCCCAGGGAGGGTCTTGCTGAGCTGGCTCCCATCCCTAACCTCAAAGGGGGTGGCTCCCCTCTCGGGAGAAGATATCATGATGCCTACCCCCAGGCATCCGGACCAAGCCCATCAGCCCCGGGAGCAGGCATCTAGACATTTAGTAAAACCTCAGCAGCCCCGGCTAGCGGCTATCTGGGTTCAGTCCTGGTGCCTTAGGCGCCAGGCTCATAGTAGAAATCAGTCCTGGCGCCTAAGGCGCCAGGCTCATAGTCATTACTTACCTCAGGCAGACCATGCTGCAAATGACTCCAATCCAACATGAATCCTGAAAGGGACAATTTTACTACAGGGTCTATTGTTTACTTGGGTGTGGTTCTAGGGACTTCTTACCTGGGACTACTTTTGAGGCTATTTAAACCACGCCCGACAAGCAACACACGCTTTGCGTTATTCTGCATCCAGCAGCATAACGCTCACCGCGCCTGCAAGTCAGCTTCCAGACCTTTGCCACGCCCGACCTGAATCCGGAGCTCCTAGAGAGGAAGGAAAGTAGGGGCAAGGTTAGAAAACAAACTTTATTCCAGTTTCTCACCTGATTCCGGAACCATCACGTCTCAGCACCTGGAAAGGACATTCTTTCTACACGCGTCGCATCGCCAGCTGCAGCACCGCGCCATACTCACCAGTCCTCACAGCACCTTTCGATCCGGCACTGCCTCCATCATTTCTTCGCCGGGCTCCGGCATCTGGGGACAAAAGAAATAACCAGGTGAGCCAAGAGAGCCAACAAATACAATCTCTCTTACCACCATAGACTTACCTGATTTACCACCGGAGGCATTATTCTTTAACTCTTCACATCTTCAAATGCTGCATCTGATAACGGAAAGAAAACAACACGTTAAATACATGCATCATTTACCGGACAGCATCGGGTAATACAGACTCTTACCTGAATGCCATCTACCGCCACAAGACCATCTTTTCTCGAACTCCACTGCAAGATAAGAAAGGAATGGGACAAGAGTGAACATCGGACATATTGAACTCTATGAACTCTATACTTACTGGTCTTCGCCAGGAACCTCAGAGTCAACTCTCGTCTGGAACTCTCCAACGCCTTTTAACCAGTGAAGCAACTGGTGTCTACGCACCCCTGCAATCCATGCAGGATGGTGAGCTCATCTTTCGAGAATATAAGGTGAGAGTACTGGAAGGGGATTTCAGAGGTGATTAGTGGGGAGAGCAGGGAGGTGCCATCACTAGAATCCACGGGTTGCTAAATTCCTCTATCCACTTGCAGGAGAATCCTTGTACAGGTCAAGCTGACGAGATTAGGAGGGCTAGTCCAGTCTGTCATCTCTGCACTACGCATCACGTTGGTGGAGGCCGCAGCAGTCTGGGTCCGACCGACGCCCCTGTGGGAGCCAGGTGAGCCTAACAGAACACGAAGCCTATCTACAAACACCCACCCGGGTGCCATGGAAACCTCAGAAACCAACCAACTAGCCCAATTGTTAGGGGAATTTAGGACTGAAGTGCACTCCGCGCGCCAGGAAACTAATGCCCTCAGGAGGGAACTGATCATGTCAAAAGAGGCCACTGATGATCTTGCTAGGCAACTGCTGCAAAACCAAGCTGGGCAAACACCGCTACCTGGACTCGGGGGGAATCCAACTCCTGTTTCATCGAGCAATCCTGTGCAAGTGGTCCTACCAGGGAGCATTCCTTTAGCTCCACCCAAACTTTTTGCTGGGGACCCGAAAAGGTTTGCCATGAACCAATGCCGCTTGCACTTTTTATGCAGACCTGGAGCTTTCCCAAACGATCAAGCTAAAGCAGCCTTTGTACTATTATACCTTAGTGATAGCGCAGCGGATTGGTCAATTCCACTAGTCAACCAGGATGACCCTCTTCTTCGGGATTTTCAGGGTTTTCAATTGAGCATGGAAAAACTATTCGCCAGACATTCACAAGGACAGGCCCTAGATAACGAACATTTATCCCTACGACAAGGTAATCAGGATCTGCTAACCTATATCACAACCTTTAATATGTTAGTGGTGGAAACCGGGTGGCCAGAAGAAAAACGAGTCACATTATTTCATCGTGGACTTCGGGGTGAACTCAAAGAAGTTTTGGCCCAAGTTGTGAACCCACCTCAGGATTGCGCAGAATATATAGACTTAGTGGTCCAGTTAGACTACCGACTTCAGAATAGAAAGGCTGATCGAGCTAAGTTCGTGAATCGGGTATTGGTTAAACCTAATGTTAACCCCAAAGGAATAGATGCATCAGAACCTATGCAGATCGGGGGGGTTAAGGGACCTCTAACTCAAAAGGAAAGAGAAAGGAGACGGCAGATGCAATTGTGTCTGTACTGTGGGGCCTCAGGACATTTCCTACAGGATTGCCCTATAAAACCATCCAAGAAAGTAGTTGGAGTTGCTGTTAAAAATCAAACTGAGCCTGACTCGGGAAACGACCACACCCGACAAGCGTAGAGGTCCGCTTGCCGAGCTTGAAGAAGGACACTCAGACCTCGCACCTAATCATACCAATGGTCCTTATTGATCCAAGGCAGCTATCAGGTATACATGCAGTAAGGGCATACATCGCTAGCGGGGCCGTAGGAAACTATATGGACCACAAATTGGCTTCTAGGATGAATCTACCTCTATGCAAAAAGACCACATCGGATGTCATCACCACAGTCGACGGAACTGCAATTGCTTCTGGGCCTGTAACTCATTCCACTACAGAGATGACTTTGCTGGGTCAAGATGGGCATCGAGAGACTATTGTGTTTGATTTAATCAAAGCCCCGCAGTTCCAAATAATACTGTGGATACCTTGTTTGGAAACACATAATCCTTGTATTGATTGGCGAGAGAAGAGAATAACCTTCCCGGATTGTGCGCACACATGTTATCCGGAAAAAACCTTGAACACAGGCCTTGCCACAGTCACTAATCCAGTCGTGCAGTTACCTCAGGAATACCTAGAATTCCAGGACGTTTTCCAAAAAGAACAGGCAAACACCTTACCGCCTCACAGATCATACGATTGTCCAATCGACCTCATACCCGGTGCGCAACCTCCATGCAGTAGTATCTACGCCCTTATGGAACCCGAAAACCTACACCTACGACAATACTTGGATCAATACCTCGCCCCTGCATCCTCAGCTTTATTCTTCGTACCTAAAAGGGAAGGTGACCTCAGAACTTGGATAGACTACCGTGCATTAAATCAGATTACGGTGAAGAACCGATACCCATTGCCTCTGATCCCCGAATTACTAGACCAAGTAAACGATGCTTGCATCTACACTAAATTAGATCTCCGAGGGGCATATCATCTGGTATGTGTAAAAAAGGGGGACGAATGGAAGACTGCCTTTCGTACCAAGTACGGATTATTCGAATATCAGGTGATGCCCTTCGGGTTGTGCAATGCACCAGCAGCCTTCCAGTATTTTATGAACGATGTCCTTCGTGAACTCATTGACATCTGTGTTGTCGCTCGGAATCAGACCATGCTGAGCACGTTCGTGCAGTCCTCGAGAAACTACGTTAGCACAAATTATATGCAAAATTGGAAAAATGTGTTTTTCATGCTACAGAAGTTGAATTCCTTAGATTTATCCTGACTCCAAAAGGAGTCCGAATGGACTCTCGAAAGGTGGATCCAATTCTCAAATGGCAATCACCCAGTTCAGTTAAAGGGGTAAAAAGCATGCTTGGATTTGCTAATTTCTACCGCAGATTTATTCCTGACTTCTCACATGTTGTACACCCCATCACATCACTTTTGCGAAAAAACAAAAAGCTTCTTGTGGACCAAGGAGGCTGAAAAGGCCTTCCAAGAGCTGAAACTGAAATTTACGTCGGCACCTTTCTTGAAGCATCCACTCCCCAAGCTCCCATATGTAGTTGAAACCGATGCATCCAGTTTAGCCATGGGAGCTGTCCTGTCCCAGAAGGATCCTGAAACGGGTCAACTTCGTCCAGTAGCATTTTGGTCCAGGAAGTTTTCAGCCCCCGAGTTAAACTATGCGGTTACCGATAAAGAGTTGTTAGCCATCAAATCCGCCTTCAAGGCTTGGTGGCATTATCTTCTCGGTGCAAGGCACACCATTACTGTAATCACCGATCACAGGAACATGCAGTATTTAAAGACAGCCAAGGCTCAATCATCGCGTCAACTTCGATGGACATTATTCCTTGCCGAATTCGATTTTGTGATCACTTATCGACCAGGATGCAAGAATGGTAAGGCAGATGCCTTGTCCTGAATAGGGATGGAAGAAGCATATTCGAACCCAGAACCGGTGCCTATAATTCCAGAACAAAGAATTCTTGGTATAACTACTCTACAGACTCTAGAAGATAATCCAACAACTTTTCGATTCAGCAGCCCTGCAAGATTGGGTGAAAAAGGGCCATGATTATTCAGTCATCAATGACTTACCTTACTATCAAGGGCATCTATTTCTACCACTCAAGGAACTACAAGAACTAGTCATCTCCAATTACCATGATGCTCTGATGGAAGGACATCCAGGTATTGCAAAGACTGAAGCTAAAATTAAAAGACAATTCTGGTGGCCCACCTGGCGAAAAGACGTAAAATCATTTGTGCTGTCTTGTGGTATCTGCGCCCAAACCAAAAGTCAAAAGAAAAAAACAGCCGGTCTTTTACAACCTTTGGATATTCCACCCGCACCCTGGCACACTTTGTCTTTAGACTTTATTACAGATCTACCTCTGTGTAATGAGTTTAACACCATTCTGGTTATAGTTGATCTTTCTTCCAAGATGGCCCACTTCATTCCTTTAAAGGGATTACCTTCCGCTTCAATTTTGGCCAAATAATTTATTGAAAACATAGCTCGAATACATGGATTTCCTTCCGTATTGGTCTCTGACCGAGGTAGTCAATTCATTCCGCAATTTTGGAAGAAATGTTGCCAATTGGCACAAATCGACTTGAGGTTATCAACGAGTCACCATCCCCAGACCGATGGTCAAACGGAGAGGACCAACCAGACTCTTGAACAATACCTACGTTGCATGCTACACCAGACCGAAAACAATTGGAAGGAAATTTTATGGATTGCTGAATACGCATACAATAACTCAGTACATTCAGGAACCGGACAAAGCCCCTTTTATACCATGTATGGACATCATCCTCGAACCTCAGAACTCGATTCGCCCCAGCACTTGGAAATGCCGGCAGTGACCCATCTGCACTCTACTATTAGACAGGCCTTTAAGGAGGCAACTGAACATTTGAAACAAGCAAAAGAGAAATACAAGAAAATGCTGATCAACATAGAAGTGACACTCCTCAATACCAGATTGGAGATCAAGTTTGGCTGGCTACGAAACACATACCTCTAAGAGGAACTCGAACTTTTAATCCTAGATATTTGGGACCTTACACCATTAAGGCCATTATCAACCCGGTGGCCGTCAAATTAGAACTACCCTCTAATATGCGGATCCATCCTGTCTTTCATGTTTCACTTCTAAAACCAGTTCAACCCGGAACAAGATTAACCAAACCACTGGACCCCATCCTGATAGATGGAGAACCTGAATTCGAGGTAAAAAATTTCCTGAGCTCTAAGATGGTTAAATCAAAACTTTTTTATTTAATCAAGTGGAAAGGTTACGGACCACAAGAAAGGTCATGGGAGCCCAGTGACCACGTTCATGCACCTCGGTTGGTGAAAAGATTCCATCGGAACTTGCCAGACAAACCAGGGCCCAGGGGAAGAACAACTTTAGGAGGGGCCTTGGGGGGGGAGTGCTGTCATGATGCCTACCCCCAGGCATCCGGACCAAGCCCATCAGGCCCAGGAGCAGGCATCTAGACATTTAGTAAAACCTCAGCAGCCCCGGCTAGGGGCTTTCTGGGTTCATTCCTGGCGCCTTAGGCGCCAGGCTCATAGTAGAAATCAGTCCTGGCGCCTAAGGCGCCAGGCTCATTGTCATTACTTACCTCAGGCAGACCATGCTGCAAATAACTCCAATCCAACATGAAGCCTGAAGCCCGACTATTTTACTACAGGGTCTATTTTTTACTCGGGTGTGGTTCTAGGGACTTCTTACCTGGGACTCCTTTTGAGGCTATTGAAACCACGCCCGACCAGCAACACAAGCTTCGTGTTATTCTGCATCAAGCAGCGTAACGCTCACCGCGCCTGCAAGTCAGCTTCCAGACCTCTGCCATGCCCGACCTGAATCCGGAGCTCGTAGAGAGGAAGGAAAGTAGAGGCAATGTTAGAAAACAAACTTTATTCCACTTTCTCACCTGATTCCGGAACCATCACGTCTCAGCACCTGGAATGGACATTCTTTCTACACGCGTCGCATCGCCAGCTGCAGCGCCGCGCCATACTCACCAGTCCTCACAGCACCTTTCGATCCGGCGCTGCCTCCATCATTTCTTCGCCGGGCTCCGGCATCTGGGGACAAAAGAAATAACCAGATGAGCTGAGAGAGCCAACAAATACAATCTCTCTTACCACCATAGACTTACCTGATTTACCACCGGAGGCATTATTCTTTAACTCTTCACATCTTCAAATGCTGCATCTGAAAATGGAGAGAAAACAACACGTTAAATACATGCATCATTTACCGGACAGCATCGGGTAATACAGACTCTTACCTGAACGCCATCTACCGCCACAAGACCATCTTTTCTCGAACTCCACTGCAAGATAAGAAAGGAATGGGACAAGAGTGAACATCAGACATATTGAACTCTATGAACTCTGCACTTACTGGTCTCTGCCAGGAACCTCAGAGTCAACTCTCGTCCGGAACTCCCCAACGCCTTTTAACCAGTGAAGCAACTGGTGTCTACGCACCCCTGCAATCCACGCAGGATGGAGAGCTCATCTTTCAAGAATATAAGGTGAGAGTACTGGAAGGGGATTTCGGAGGTGATTAGTGGGGAGAGCAGGGAGGTGCCATCACTAGAATCCACGGGTGTCTAAATTCCTCTCTCCACTTGCAGGAGAATCCTTCTATGGGTAAAGCTGACGAGATTAGGAGGGCCAGTCCAGTCTGTCATCTCTGCACTATGCATCACGTTGGTGGAGGCCGCAGCAGTCTGGGTCCGACCGACACCCCTGTGGGAGCCAGGTGAGCGTAACAGAAGGGATAAACAGTCTAGATATGTCACATATCATATTGTTCTCCATTGACACCCACCACTTACAGATCAAAATACTTTCTCTACATTAAATGTGTGTGCAAATTTCAGTGGACATGTGTATGCAACGTCAATCTAATAATATTCATTTACTTTTATATCTCAAGATTTTGGGCTGGAGATATGCTTTTCTCTATTAAAAGGTACCATGTTAAAGCACTGCCCTTTCACTTTCTGGTCAGGGCTGTCTGTGCAATTCAGCATAAGGGATTTTAGGGGTTTAACATGTTGCATTATTTTCTGTGAATAAAATGAATTATCTGTTATCATTTCTGTGTGTCCAGTATCTAATGTATGACTGGGCTCTAATAAGCCACACATGTCCGTGATACTGCATGAAACAATAGTATTTCACAACGATACTAGGATCTGCATTAGTCAATGATGGCAGGATCCACTGATTTTATTTTAAACGGTGCTTAATTTTTCAAAAACACTCTGCATTTAAGTGGCACCAAATATTGTCATTTTTAAAATGTGCAAAAATGCATTGGGCTTTAAGGAAATTACATCCCACTTTATACTCAATTTAAATGGGAGTCACAGGGTACCATATTTAACACTGTATCTTTGTCACATTAGCATCCTCCTTGGCTCCTTTCCCCTTTGGTTCTTGGTATGTTCCAAGAATACCCTACAGGGACAATTAGGAGTCATCCCAGGGCTCTACTTACATTTTAGATGTGGAGTCTCATTTCTGGGGAATCAGCTTGGACCCTCACTCTGGAGTTACTGCCTCACCAATGTCCCTTTCAGCTGGCTGTGTGGAAAATCATTCAAATATGAGAACTTTTCATATCTCTGAAATGGCTTCATTCGTCATCCAGCCAGGAAACCGGTGAACCAGTTGGTTACAGTCCTGCTCCCCAGCCATCTCCTTCTAGTTGTATCCAAAAATATTCTTTAACTTCAATTTTTCCAAAATTAATTCCTCTGTGTTTACAATCTTTTTTATAATCACCTACCACTCCCCTCATCTTGTGACTTGAAAGGAGTGGGTCATCCCTCAGAGTACCATGATTGCAATGGTAGGAGGGAATGACACTTCTCAGCATATGGAGAGGCAATTCTTTTTAATGGTACAACATTGTATGTGAATGTGTGAGTTTAATAAAATAAAGATCATTACATTCTGTATCTCAGAACTCATAGTTCGTGCCTAGATACACTCGTGTACAGGCACGTTAGTGCCATATCATATCATATCATACTTGAAGACAACAGCCCTGAATGATGTGTATTTTTGAGGAGATAATTATTTTTCTTGTCCTGCTTTTTTTTTTTTATCTCAGTAGGCACCAGGTGAATTTTATATAGGTGACAATATATATGTTTTCCCCAAAAAAATGTTTTTGTTTTAAGTTGATAGGACCTTCCATGATGGAGATATGAGTTTTCAAGTGATTACATTTTGGGTTTACAATATAAAAAATGGAACTTTCCAATTCAATTTATACGTGATGAAATGCTGACTCTGACCAACAAAGGCCCTGTTGATACATCCCATGGACATTCTCCTTCATGATCATACAACATTCCCGGGCTAATTTGTTTTGATTGTTTACAAATATCCCATGATTTTAGCTAAAGGGATTGTATGAGGGTCCTGGATTTGATATATGTGAAAGGACTCTTTGTACATCATCCATTAGCCAGTATCTGGCAATGTTTTTACTGAGGCCTGGGCTTGGAACTAGTTTGAAAGCAATACATCAGGACTTTACTGTTGCCTCATATTTTAAGATGTGTTTGGTGGGCTGAAGTTAGGTGAATCCTACATCAACTCCAGCTACATGTACTACGGAGTAGAGACATTAACACACAGCTTTCCATTTTACAATAGTGTGAACCAATTCAATATTTTTTACTTTTCTCATTTAAAGTTAAATAAGACAACTGTGCTATTCAAAGTGAAGTGAACATCATGGCAAAATAAAATGGAACTTTGAATGATGTTTGCTTTTGATACACAAGTACATCTTCTGCCAACAATATTAGAAATATAGCACTCTGGTGAAATTCCAGAATTGTTCCTTTATTTTTATAATGCTCCACCAAATGTTCTGTGGCATGTTGAGTTCCTTTGGATGTGCAGAACACACTCTTTTCTTTATATACTGATCATCCAATCATTGAATCAATAGCACACGCTACCGAAATTGCGGATCTCATTCAAATAGGAGACTATGACATCTTCGCCATAACAGAAACTTGGCTGCACCAAGCTGCAGGACCTGCCCTAATGCTTGCCTTACCCCATAATTACACCATACTTAGAGAAGACAGAGTCAACTCTCGAGGAGGTGGCCTAGCTATTATTGCTAAAAATAATCTCTCCCTAAAAATTGATTCAAGCTCAACAACCAACTCCTGCGAATCATTAACTGCTAAACTCCTCGCATCTCCCTCTCAAACTATTACTATTCACCTTATCTATAGACCACCTGGCCCTATTGGCACGTTCGAGGAGGACATTTCCACAATCCTCTCAAACAACCTAAAAACTTCATCCCAAGCTATCCTTCTGGGTGACCTAAACCTAGGCTACAATGACCCTAAAGACCGGCAAGCAACTAATATCACTAATGTCATCTCAGAACTAGGCTTCTCCCAAAAAATCCTACAACCCACACACGAAAAAGGCCGTATACTTGACTGGATTGCTGACTATAACTGCAATACAACGATTGTCGATATCACCTCACAAATCTGGACTGATCATGCACTGATAACTTTCCTCCTAAATGTTAACTTGGCCCTACCTATTGAAAATGCGCTGGCTCCCCCCTTGCCAACCAGAAACAAAAAACTTATAACTACAGAAAAACTGCTACCACTCATCCTCCCTAGATTAAACTCTCTACCTGACTCATTGGACACCTCATCACTAGTAAATGAATTCAACTCTTCTATGGCTACAGCTCTAGATACTATTGCCCCACTGAAACTGAGAAAGAGCAAGCCCAGAGCCCACCTAAACACCTGGTTTACTCCTCACCTTAAATCTCTAAGACTTGAAAAACGTAAATGCGAATCTGCTTGGCGACTAACCCCGACAGAGACAAATAAAATTACACTCATCAATGCCTCCAAGATCTACAAAATGAAATAAAGAAAGCAAAAAGAGATAACTTCAACAACAGAATACTGCAGGCCAAATCTGGAACGAAAGAACTATTCCTTATACTAAAGGAACTAGAAAACCCCATTCCTGTCCAAGATAATTGTGACAAAAATAAAATATGGTGCTCGAACATCCAAAAAGCACTAAATGACAAAATTGCCACACTCCAAACAAAAATTGAGATAAAAAAACAGAATATTCCACCCTCAACTAACCCAAGAGGCAAACCACCAATCAGCACTAAACTTGACTATAAATTTAACTTCTCGAAAGTAACTATACTCGAAACTGAAAAGATAATACTTTCACTTAAGCCATCCAATTGCCGAGGCGACCTATGCCCAGCCCAACTAATAAAGGACGCGGCCAGATACCTCTCCCCATTCATTTCTAAGCTTATTAATGCCTCCTTTGCTTCAGGCACCATACCAGATAACCTCAAGCAATCCTGGGTCCTCCCCCTCCTAAAAAAACAAACACTGGACCCATCCATCCCGACTAACTACAGGCCTATCACAACGGTACCCTTCCTATTAAAAATCCTAGACAGGGTAGCCTACCTACAGATCCAAAAACATTTGGAGTTGCACCACCTCTTAGGCACAAGACAATCAGGCTTCAGACCCCAGCACGGAACTGAAACCGCGCTCATCGATCTTAAAACTCAGGTTGATGAGCTGAGAGACTCTGGAAAGATGGCCCTACTCCTCTTGCTGGACCTCTCTGCAGCCTTCGACCTGGTGGATCATGATGTGCTCTGCACCCACCTTGAAACAGCTGCCCATTTCTCCACACATGCCATCGCATGGATTAAATCATTCCTAACCGGTAGAACTATGAGAGTCTTCTCTACTTCTGCTGCTGCTGACCCTGTATCCATCACATGTGGAGTCCCACAAGGTTCTTGTGTCTCCCCTACTATGTACAACGTCTTCACGAAGCCCTTGTTCGATGATCTAGATGATCTGGGTGTTACCTACACTAACTATGCGGATGACACTCAGATTCTCATACCACTTTCAGGGGATTATGAACAAGATTTGGCCTTGGTGAACAAGACTTATCTCATCATTCAGGCATGGATGGCCACCCACGGGCTATGCCTGAATGATGACAAAACTGAACTTATCATACTGGGGAACAAACAAAACATCAATAGATTAAAAGAAGAATACTCCTCCTTCGTCATAGACGGCAATATTATCAAGGTTGCAAAAGAAGTAAAAACATTAGGGTTTTACCTTGATTCCCACCTCTCCCTAACCAAACAGGTGAGCGCAATGGCATCCAGTACCGCATATACCTGCAAGCTGATTAGAGCCGCAAAACCATACCTATCCACTGCCAACTGCCTAACCCTTGCTCGAGCATTAGTGCTGTCGAAATTGGACTATTGCAACGCACTATACTTAGGGGCCAATAAACATACGTTGCAAAAAATTCAAACACTTCAGAACAATGCTCTTAGAGCTGCCTTAGGAATTCCAAGAAGGGAGCATATTTCAGAAGCTAGAAGACAATCCAACTGGCTCTCCACAGTGGACAAAATCAAACTCAAGACAGCTTCTCTAACTTTCAAAAGTATCAACCATCTAGCACCCAAATACCTAGCCGCTAGATTCAACAGAAAAATCTCCACCAGACCCACCAGAGAAGCATACTCCAACCAGTTAGTGATCCCCCCATTTAAACTAAGTACGGCCGGAGGAAACAGTTTCCCGGTCAAAGCTGCCCAGCTTTGGAACTCCCTCCCGCCCGGCCTGAGATCTACCCAATCCTACGCCCTCTTCAGATCTAACTGCATCAACTGGATCAAAGAAAATGACCGATAGTCCCGCCCTACACCAATATAACTACTGTCCTACAGTCATACTATGTACATAATTAAATACTCTCTATCTTCCTACTGCATATTTCCTGTATATACTATGCTATATGTCTATATTATGCACAATGTATATTCTCCCTATTGTCCTGCATTATGTAATTTCTACTATGTATAACTACCATCTGTAAGCATGCGTAACCTGTAAAGTTTAAAGTATCCTTGAACAACGCGCCCGGTTACCCTCGGGTTTGGTGCGCGCTATAAATAATAAACAAACAAACAAACAAACAATTAGCATTTGTGTCTTTAAAGCGTGAAATCAGACCTTTTTGCACTATTACAAGTATATAGTTCCAATTTAAACAGGATCAGCGTGAGGAATTCACCATCCGCACAGGGAGAGTTTGCTCGCCTGGGCTTTTTGATTTTTTGATTATTTAAAAGAATGAATGATGGAATATCAACCTCCAGAAAATATGTGGGGCCATTGCTGCACATATTTTCCATGCTCACAACACAGCAGAAAACTAGTCATGTACTCTGGGAGGACACAGCTTACCAGTGTCACCCTGCCCTCTCATTTGTAGCTGACACCTGACAGCTGTGGGCAGCCTGATTAGCATTTCAAGGCCCCATGGGTTTGCATCTCCATTGTTACACCCTGCTGGTGACAGTGAATACTGCAGAATGTTAATTAGCAGGCCTCAGGGAAGGCCTGGGTACAGGGAGTGACAATGGAGACCAACACTTCTTTCTAATGTAATGTGTCAACTTGGTACTAACACCCCTCCTTGGTATGAAAGGGCAGCGAATGTCCTGTCTGGAACCACTCCTCTCAGAGCAGGTAAGTATGTGAATTGTAGGAGACGAAGGTCTGCCTGCAACCCTACTTCAAAGAAGGTCCATGTTGTGACCAAGTGCTGCATAGAGCTCAGTTAATTAGGGAGACACTTTGATGTACAGCAGACAGGAAGATGGGTGTAACTTAGAAGTATATGTTGTCATCCTTCCCCTGTCTGTTGCTAAGTGCTCTGATTCTGACCTGAAGCATCACTGAAGATTGTTGATGGGGACCCAGGATTGGTTCATTGAGGCGGGCTTCGCCTGCACCAATAACTAGGAACCGTTTGGCTTTAAAAGAGGGCTGAGCCCTTCACTGATCAGATCATCTGAAGACTTTGCAAGGAGTGAGAAGAAGGACTCATTTGGACCCGAGCTGAAGGTACAGTCTACCCTACATCTTCTGCTAGTGAAGGAAGGCCAGGAGCTCCTAGAGGGAAGCAAGATCCCTCCCCTAAACATACATCTCCCAGGGACCATAGGAAGATACCGGACTGAGAGGACCCATCCAGCAGCTCCAGAACTGGTACCCAGCCAGCATACAGCATGCCCTGCTAGGTTCTGACAGCAGGTTTCCTAGGTGGGAAAAGGTGAAGAGTCTCTGGACAAAGTAAAAGGCTGTTGCCTTCTAACACCCTCCTCAGCTTTGGGGCATCTGCCTTGAAAGGACATGAGCCCTGCAAAGAAGCTAAGAGCAATGCCACACAAGCATCATCCAGTCTCCATCTTTTTAAGGACAATTTCAAGAAAGTCAAGTCCTCGAGCCGCATCCAGCCGCACCACTGACTGTTGTCACTCAGCAGTCGCCAGAGACGTCTGAGATACCTCGACCAGCATTCCAGATCTGCCAACCAGCACAGAGACAATGATTCTTGGGCCTGAGCCGCCGCGCCGGACAGCCTGCATACATCCATTCAGCCTCGCTTGCCGAACTGCCTGCTGCCGGTACCAGCTGCTGTCTCCCACCAATAACTCTGTCTCAAGGGCTGCGGAGCACCCTGGAACCATCTCAACACTGTGTCATGTCACGCGGGAGACTGGGGTCTGCCGCTCCCATTTCCTCCTGGCGAGTCTACCCGCGCGTTCGCGTCTGGGGACTCGCCGGGAGGGGAGCAACGGATTACAGGGCCGGCGGCCTTCGGCGCATGCGCGGAGGTCCTCTCTCTCGGTTCCGCGCATGCGCCGTGGGGGCTTGCCTTCCAAGCCTCGTTCTGGGTTCGCCGGCGCCCGGAAACGGAACGGTTTGCGTTCCAGGCCTCTCGGGCGCCGGCGGCCCATAAAAGAGGCCGCTAGTCAAAGCTGCCCGCGTCTCAACGCGGTTTGCTTCGCTTTCCTCGTTGTTCCTGCCCAGCCTTACCTGTGGCCTGTCCTGGGCCTACCTGCCTCCAGCCTTACCTGTGGCCTGTCCTGGGCCTACCTGCCTCCAGCCTTACCTGTGGCCTGTCCTGGGCCTACCTGCCTCCAGCCTTACCTGTGGCCTGTCCTGGGCCTACCTGCTTGCCTCCAGCCTTACCTGTGGCCTGTCCTGGGCCTGCCTGCCTCCAGCCTTACCTGTGGCCTGTCCTGGGCCTGCCTGCCTCCAGCCTTACCTGTGGCCTGTCCTGGGCCTGCCTGCCTCCAGTCCTTACCTGTGGCCTGCCCTGGGCCAGCCTGACTCCAGTTCTTATCCGGGTCCTGTCCTGGGCCTGCCTGCCTTCAATCCTCACCTGGGTTCGGCCCTGGGCCAGCCAGCCTCCAGCTACTACCTAGGTTTTGCCCTGGGTCAGTCTTCCCTCAGCCCATTCCGGAGTTCTGTCCTGAGTCATCATTGTGTAGAGGGGACTTATCCCACACTAGCCTGCATTCCCCCTGTTCCATCTTGGGCACGTTCCTACAGTTCTCTAATTGGCCAGACAACTAGTTCCAACTGTCCTCACTCTTTCCTGTCTTGCCTGACTCCGAATCTCATCCTGTGTACCATTGGAACTATCTGCACCAGCCAAGCTCCTTTGCCTACTACGAATACCTTTCTGCTACACTGGTCTATCTATCAACTGTCGCTGCACTGAGGTTCTTGGAAGATTCGGACAACAAGCTCTACCTGGACTATGGTTCCCTCCATCTGAGCCTACATCCTCTTGTCACGCTTACCTGGGAGAGTGCCTTTGTGACATTGGGGGTTGGTCCATCCTTCACCCAGTTCCTCATTTGGGTGGTGGAGAGGCTGATTCCTCGTGCCGCTATCTCATCAGTTCCTGGACTCCAGACTGGCGACCTCTGCGAGACCAACCACCAAGACTACAGGTACGCGGTCCTCTCGGGCCAATCAGCTTGACAGATTGAGACGCCTTCCTCCTGATTCAGAGATGGATGAATCGCAGGACATGAGGAACGAGTTGCTAGCGCTCAGGGCCGAGATGACCGCCCTGCGTCAGGAGAATCAAACATTACGACAAATGATAACGCAAGGAGCACCTAGTACCTCTCAAGGAGAGGGATCATTGGCTCATACAACACCCATCAAATTCGACGGAGACCCTAGACGGGTGGCGGAGTTTTGTAACCACTGCAGAATACACTTTCTCTTCAGGTCTACCTACTTCAACACTGATAGGGCCAAGATTGGTTACATCTTGGGGAACCTAACTGGGAACGCATTAGCTTGGGCAACTCCGTTTGTGGTTACGAACAGTCCTATTTTGAATGACTTTGCTGCCTTTGAAAAGGCCTTTCTTGAGGTATTTCAGACGCCGAACCTGGCCTCCGTTGCACAGAATCAATTGATGGACTACAAACAGGGAAGCAATGACGTCATCACCTACATCAGCCGTTTCCGACTTTTGGCTACTGACTCCCAGTGGCCCGAAATTACACAGAAGACACTGTTTCGTCGAGGCCTGAGAGAGGAGTACAAGGATGAGTTACTTCACATCCCTGAACCAGAGAGCCTTCAACTCTTGATCGATCAAGTACTCCGTATTGACCAAAGGCTAGCCGAACGAAAGGCTGAGAGACGTCGGCTTGACAGAAGCGGTCCCCGGACAATCAACACACCTGCTGGTTCGTTTGGGTCGACCGAGTCCGGACCTGAGCCCATGCAAGTAGGAGCCATGAGGGGACCTTTGACGGAAGAAGAGAAGAAACGAAGGAGGTCTTTGCGTTTGTGTCTTTACTGTGGAGCAGCTGGACATTATTTGGGTACGTGTCCTTTGCGTCCGCAGAAGAAGAAGTCGGGAAACTAGGAGACCTGTCGTATACAGGAAGGGCAACGACAGGTCCCATTCCTTCCTCAGACCCTTCTGTTATTTGTTCTATACGTCTGCCCATGCAACCAGCGGTACTACAGACCCTGAAGGTCCGAATTAAACTACCAGACAAGAACCTGGAAGTATCCGGTCTACTGGACTGTGGGGCTTCCGGCAATTACATCGACGAAACGTTCGTCACCAGACATAAGATACCACTCGTTTCCAGACACACGCCTCTGTCGGTGGAGCTTATTGATGGTACTCCCTTGTCTTCTGGACCCGTTAGTCAGTTCACAGTTGGACTGGCCCTTCTGATTGCTGATCATTACGAGGAACTAGCCTTTGATGTTATCAAGTCACCGAACTACAAGATGGTTTTGGGATTACCTTGGTTGCAACACCACAATCCTTTGATAGACTGGAGAACCCAGACCTTGACCTTTTCATCCGAACGGTGTGCTCAAGAATGCAAGCTACCCGTTCCCACCAGGACCGTCTCGACTTCTCTAATAACGGACAGCAATGGGGTTCATCTATGTTCCACGTCTCTGGTCCCACAGGAATATTCCGAATTCAAACATGTGTTTTCTGAACCTGGCAACATACCCCTTCCTCCACACCGTTCTTTTGATTGCTCCATTGACCTGCTACCGGACCACGTTATTCCCCATGGGAAACTATATGCTTTGACACGTGACGAGAAGCTAGTTCTTCAGGAGTATTTGTCGGAGAGTCTAGAAAAGGGGTACATTGTGCCATCGAAATCGCCTGCAGGATTCCCCCTGTTTTTTGTAAAGAAAAAAGAAGGTACATTGAGACCCTGTGTCGACTACCGGCAGTTGAATGACATAACAGCCAAGGACCGGTATCCTTTACCCTTAATTCGCAGCATCCTTGAAACCCTGCATACTGCGCGAATCTTCTCCAAATTGGACCTCCGCGGAGCTTATCATTTGGTGCGCATCAGGAGTGGGGACGAGTGGAAGACAGCTTTCAAGACATCTTTTGGGCATTTTGAATACAGGGTTATGCCTTTCGGCCTATGTAATGCTCCCGCTGTTTTTCAACGATTCATGGACTACATCTTTGGTGACCTGTTAGGGTTATCCGTTTGGGTTTATCTGGACGACATATTGATATTCTCTAAATCCTTAGACGAGCATGTGGAACATGTTCGTGAGGTCCTTCATCGGCTGTCCGTCAATAACCTGTTCGCCAAAGCGGAGAAATGTAGCTTTCACCAACCCAGCATTGAATTCTTGGGATTTGTTATCAATCAAGAAGGCATTGGGATGGATCCCAAGAAGGTGCGAGCCATACAAGAATGGAGACATCCACACGATATCAAGGCTCTCCAACGCTTCCTGGGATTCGCAAACTTTTACAGGCGCTTTATCCCACAGTTCTCACAGATCTCGGCGCCCCTCACCAGGCTAACCAGCAGCAAGATCACGTTCGAATGGGATCTCGTGGCTTCCCGGGCTTTCGACGTATTGAAGTCGGCCTTTATGGCTGCCCCGATCCTGCGCCATCCCCAGGAAGAGTTGCCTTACATAGTGGAGGCCGATGCTTCCAGCTTTGCTGTAGGGGCAGTCCTTCTTCAGAAAGATCCTATCACGTTGGTAGAACATCCAGTAGCCTATTATTCTCGCAAGTTGAGTCCCAGCGAACGAAACTACGCGGTGATTGAAAGGGAACTGTTAGCCATCAAGACCGCATTCGAGGAATGGAGACATTTTCTCCTCGGAGCACGCTTTTCTGTGGAGGTGCGGACAGACCATCGCAATCTGCAATATCTTCGCTCTCTGCAATGTCGGACTCCTCGTCAAGCCCGGTGGGCCTTCTTCTTCTCTCCGTTTGAGTTCCATGTTACTTATATCCCGGGAACCTCCAATACGAAAGCGGATGCGCTTTCCAGGTCCCTGGAAAACGTAGATGGGACGCCCTGTCCAGAACAGCCACTGATTTCTCCTCGCCATTTTCTGCTGGCCTTGTCCTCTCACCTTAAGTCCATCGCGGAAGCCACTCGGTCGGATCCAGAAAGAACGTCCCTTCTTAGTCGGCAACTAGTATCAGAACGAGACGGACTGTTGTTTTTTCAAAGAAGACTCTACATACCCAGAGGAGCCATTAGAAGGGGCATTCTACACGGATTCCATGATTCACCCATAGGAGGACATCGCGGGGTCAGAGCCACTCGAGAGTTGATATCCCGACAGTTCTGGTGGCCTGGTTGGGCGACCGAGGTCCAGAAGTACATTGACAGCTGTCCAATATGTGCCCAGTGCAAGGTTCCCAGAAGACGACCATTGGGTTTGTTAATGCCCACCGAAGTGGCTCCCTATCCATGGCATACCATCGCCACCGATTTCATTGTGGATTTGCCTCCATCTGAAGGGTACACCTGTATAATGGTGGTTGTGGACAGCTTCACCAAACTGGCCCATTTCATCCCATTCCGGAAAATCCCTACAGCTACTCAAATGGCTTCAGCGTTTCTGCACGACATCTACCGGTTGCACGGCCTACCGGAGAAAATCATATCGGATAGAGGTACCCAGTTCCTTTCATCATTTTGGAGACAGGTGTGTGGTCATCTGGGAATACATAGAGCTCTAAGCTCAGGCTATCACCCACAGACAAATGGGCTAACCGAAAGGACCAATCAGACTTTGGAGGGGTACCTCCGCTGTTTTGCCAATGCCACACAGTCTAATTGGAAAGGTGGGCTAGATCTGGCCGAAGTATCCTACAACAACACTGTTCATGCCTCCATTGGAGTCAGCCCATTCTTCTGTTCCACTGGTCTACATCCTCGGTTAATGCCTTTTCAACCAGTTCCGTCTAGTACTGTTCCCTCTGCTGATGGTCTGGTCTTACACATCCGGGAACAGCAAGAACTTGCACACAAGATCTTAAGTGAAGCCAAGGATCGGATGAAGAGACAGGCAGACAGGAAGAGGAGTGCAGAACCTAATTTCCAGGAGGGCGACAAGGTGTGGTTGTCCTCAAAGAACCTGCCTCTCCGCAATCTGCCCGTCAAACTGGCCCCTCGATATTTGGGACCCTTTGTTATCACCAAACGGTTGTCCTCTGTAGCCTTCCGTCTTCACCTACCCTCTTCCTGGCGTGTACATCCCGTTTTTCACGTGTCCCTGTTAAAACCCTATGTGGTCGATGATTATGGCCGCACCTCTCCTCGTCCGGCCTCTGTTTTGGTACAGGGGGGCCCTGAGTTTGAGGTACACGAGATCTGTGATGCCCGGTACCGTAGAGGGGTGCTCCACTATTTGGTTGACTGGAAGGGGTACCCGGCCTGTGATCGTACCTGGGAACCGCGCCAGCACGTGCATGCTCCCCGGCTGATACGTGAGTTCTACGTACGGTTTCCCTGGAAGCCTGGGGCCCCGGGTCTTCCTGGGAGGGGGCATAGTGTCATGTCACGCGGGAGACTGGGGTCTGCCGCTCCCATTTCCTCCTGGCGAGTCTACCCGCGCGTTCGCGTCTGGGGACTCGCCGGGAGGGGAGCAACGGATTACAGGGCCGGCGGCCTTCGGCGCATGCGCGGAGGTCCTCTCTCTCGGTTCCGCGCATGCGCCGTGGGGGCTTGCCTTCCAAGCCTCGTTCTGGGTTCGCCGGCGCCCGGAAACGGAACGGTTTGCGTTCCAGGCCTCTCGGGCGCCGGCGGCCCATAAAAGAGGCCGCTAGTCAAAGCTGCCCGCGTCTCAACGCGGTTTGCTTCGCTTTCCTCGTTGTTCCTGCCCAGCCTTACCTGTGGCCTGTCCTGGGCCTACCTGCCTCCAGCCTTACCTGTGGCCTGTCCTGGGCCTACCTGCCTCCAGCCTTACCTGTGGCCTGTCCTGGGCCTACCTGCCTCCAGCCTTACCTGTGGCCTGTCCTGGGCCTACCTGCTTGCCTCCAGCCTTACCTGTGGCCTGTCCTGGGCCTGCCTGCCTCCAGCCTTACCTGTGGCCTGTCCTGGGCCTGCCTGCCTCCAGCCTTACCTGTGGCCTGTCCTGGGCCTGCCTGCCTCCAGTCCTTACCTGTGGCCTGCCCTGGGCCAGCCTGACTCCAGTTCTTATCCGGGTCCTGTCCTGGGCCTGCCTGCCTTCAATCCTCACCTGGGTTCGGCCCTGGGCCAGCCAGCCTCCAGCTACTACCTAGGTTTTGCCCTGGGTCAGTCTTCCCTCAGCCCATTCCGGAGTTCTGTCCTGAGTCATCATTGTGTAGAGGGGACTTATCCCACACTAGCCTGCATTCCCCCTGTTCCATCTTGGGCACGTTCCTACAGTTCTCTAATTGGCCAGACAACTAGTTCCAACTGTCCTCACTCTTTCCTGTCTTGCCTGACTCCGAATCTCATCCTGTGTACCATTGGAACTATCTGCACCAGCCAAGCTCCTTTGCCTACTACGAATACCTTTCTGCTACACTGGTCTATCTATCAACTGTCGCTGCACTGAGGTTCTTGGAAGATTCGGACAACAAGCTCTACCTGGACTATGGTTCCCTCCATCTGAGCCTACATCCTCTTGTCACGCTTACCTGGGAGAGTGCCTTTGTGACATTGGGGGTTGGTCCATCCTTCACCCAGTTCCTCATTTGGGTGGTGGAGAGGCTGATTCCTCGTGCCGCTATCTCATCAGTTCCTGGACTCCAGACTGGCGACCTCTGCGAGACCAACCACCAAGACTACAGGTACGCGGTCCTCTCGGGCCAATCAGCTTGACACACTGTCAAGCACCAAGAACATCTTCAGCACCAGGTACATTGTGGTTCTGCCCCCCTGGTCCTTCTCTGAAGGCCCTTAGAGACAGTTACAACCCTTTGCCCCTTTGGTGTTGAAACCAAATAATCTTGAACTATAAGACTGATTACTTTACCAACTACCCTCCTGTCAGTATCCAGAGTGCATCCCTTTACTTCGTGAAACTGTCTGCCCTCTGTGTTCCTTTACAGTGTGTGGTGTAATGTTAGTGTGCTAGAACTGTCTGTTGTATTAATAATGAAGTAGATATTTCTAGATATCCTTGTTTGGACAGTCCCTTTGGTTATTGGGCAATAATTGTATTTTCTCTGTGTTGCAACTAACCAGCGATCCACGACTTTGCAGATATAATTCTACCGTTCCGTCCACATTACCAAAATTGGACAAGAAGGTCTTATAATTTACTTGTACTCCAATCTGTTTGTATCCCTTCTGGTGTACTAGAGGTGTGGGGTTGATTGATGGTTTAGAAACTGATATTCATCCCTGGACCACCAGTGCCCCGGAAGTTGATTCGTCGTTCAGTTCTCTGTATTCCTTAGCATTCAGAAGCCAGTCTCTGTATTCCTACAAATGGTTACAGTTTGTCTCTCGGGCACGCCTGCAGTTATTTGCATCTCACATTTCACAGGGGCACCATTTTTCATCATGGCAGCGAGCAAGATGCGCAATTCAACATGGAAATGGCATCTCTCTCGCTCTTTCAGACAAAGTTTATTTTGTAAATTCACTTTAAGCAAACTATCTGCACTGTTTTCTTCCACAACTGGCTTGGACCACGTACTTTAAACTCTATTGCATTAAGAAGCTACTCAATCCTCCTTATATTGTTTTAAAGAATCATAACTTAAATTAGCCAACAAATCTTTCATATGCCAGATCGAAGCATTGTTTTGTGCTTGCCATATTTTATCAGGTAAAACAACCCTTCTTAGTTTTACTAGGGTTTCCAAGGATACAAGCCCTAATTCCATTGTACATACATCAATATACGAAGCCCCAAAACTGTTCTTCATATTTGCCCCTCTAGGACATTTAATCAATTTAAAGGAAAGTCCAGCCTCGTTTCAATTCCATTCAGCATGGTTGGCACAAGTTTCAATTAATATGCATCCATCCACAGGGCTAAAGAATGTCCCCATATCTCTCCTAAAAGCCCCTAAACACCACCATTGTGGTAAGGGCGTTAGCTTTAATTCTTTCCTGAATCCAAGGAATAGCTTTTGTAGATGTCAACCATATTCTGAGATAGAGAAACGCCATGACATCTTCCAAACAATAACTCCCTATTTTACCAAAAAATAGCTTTTCTTTTTCCTTGTAGAGACCAATAATATTTTCGATTTCTGCCCATTTATTTCCAGCCCATTCAACTTCATTTATTAAATCACTGCATCTCGACTCTGATGCAAGCCTATGCGGATTGTGTCAAAAATAACTGTATCATCTGCATATGTTAGTCGTGTTATCTGCACACTTCCCAACTTAAGTGGGAAATTGTTAGTTTTTGACAGCATGTCATTAAAGTCTGAAAAAGAAATGTTGAACAGACACAGGGCCAGAACACAACCTTGCTTAAGACCAGAGTCCATTTTGATTAGTTCAGAGAAATGTCCTTCTGCATTTAACCTAACTGTAACACTTGTATGAGAATACAACATTACCATTAAACTCAGCAATCCTCAATCAAGTCCCCAGGCATTATGTTTGGACCAAAGCCGCCCCTATAAACTTTATTGAAAGCAGCACTAAGGTCCAAAAATGTCATATAGAGGGGAGAATATTTTTAGAACAATTCTTTGCTTTCAGGCACGCCATTTCACCAAAATGCCAGGGGTAGCGTAAGTGACATCACACAGCCCTTGATCTCTGATGACATTACAGGAAGTGATGTCATTTGACTCTGCCCCCAAGTGACATCATGTGAAGTGATGGCACATGACTTTCAGATGCATCTAATACCCGTTCATCCAGGTGCTCTCATTTCAGCCAGATACAAGAACTGAGGCACAGAGGAAGGAGAGATTTGTCCATGATCATACTTTTGGGGAATGTCATTTTACAGATTGGACATGGAACCTATTTCTAAAACATACATAATGCAGGCCACTGCTAGTGTATGAAACATCTATAGATCAATAAACACAGAAGTACTCGTTATATGTGGCTTTGATGTGGTAAACAATCCAAAAAAGCACTGACCTTAGGAGGCATGTGCTGCGTCTTTACCAAGGAGCAAAATGCTGCACGAGCCATGCATGAAAATTAAATCATTGACCAGAATTTAGTATCAACAAAATTCCCTGGTTATAAATGTATCTATGAGTCAGCTGCTACTATGATAGAAGAAACCTGTTGTCCGGGTGTAAGCTGGGGCCATCTGTCTCTGTGTACATTTATCTTTGTTATGTGACAAGCAACCACATGTTATCTCCCACCACCCAGAGCCAAACATAACACCTTATTTATTTTAATTTGATTGGACATTTGTATGGT
Source organism: Ambystoma mexicanum (assembly GCF_040938575.1). Classification (NCBI taxonomy): domain Eukaryota; kingdom Metazoa; phylum Chordata; class Amphibia; order Caudata; family Ambystomatidae; genus Ambystoma; species Ambystoma mexicanum. The sequence continues at coordinate 674,608,509 of NC_090933.1, read as the reverse complement.
GCCTATACAAAAGTGTTTCCAGGTGCCACAACACAAGATCGGGGGCGGGAAAAGGGACTAAACAATATAACCATTAAAAAAAATGGTTACTTTGGCCTTGTGACAATCCTACTGTGCAAGTGCTTGAGAAGGTGGTAGGTGATATGATATGATATGGCATTTATAACGCGCCTATACAACAGTGTTTCAAGGCGCAACAAGGCAAGGTAGGGGAAACATAGGGAGGACAGAGACAGCGATACTACTATGCCAGGTGACAATGAGATTGTGTAAGTGCGGGGGTGGGGGGAAGGGGAAAAGTGCGGGAGGAAAGAGGAGGGGACAGTGCAGTACATAGGATAACAGTAAGATAAATAAGGACAATAAATAAAAGTGCAGCCAGCTGGTGGCAAGTGCAAGGGTAAGTGCATATATCAGGTGACAAGTGCTAGTAGGGGCTGTAGGTATACAGAACAGTCCCTGAGTGGAGGGGCCACCAGGGGGGCAGTGTAGGTGTGCAAATGGCGGGGAGGGGATCGTGGCCTGAGATCAGGGGGTAGCCAGGTAACCAGTTCAGTTTCAGATTCAGCCAGGAGATCAGCAGGGGAGAGGAGGAGAAAAAGCAGAAACAAAGAGGAAGGTCTTGAGGAGCTTCCGGAACCGGATATGGTTCTCCTCACGTTTCAGAGAGGCAGGGAGGCTGTTCCATAGGGAGCCCCCAGCAGAATAAAGAGATTTACCACCAACTCGCTGTTTGGAGAAGCAAGTGACCCTGAGGGAGTTGGAAGTGGATATGCAAAGAGCTTGAGAGGGAAGATATTTAGGAAGGGAGAGTTGAAGGTATTGAGGTCCCAGGCCCCAGAAGGCCTTGTGGACAATGCAGAGGGTTTTGAACTTAATTCTTGCCACCACTGGGAGCCAGTGCAGAGATTTCAGTCCTGGAGAGATACGATCCCTGGGCTTGAGGCCAAGGACAAGTCTCGCAGTCCTGTTTTGGATGAGTTGCAAAGGGTGGAGAGTAGAGGCAGGCAGATTTAGAAACAGGCTGTTGCAGTAGTCCAGACTAGAGAGAACCAGAGCTCTGCAAACAGTGAGCAACTGGGGGAAGGAGAGGAAAGGGAGAATAACTCTGAGGAGGTGCAGCTTGTAGTGTGACTTCTTAGAGACATTAGAGGTGTGAGGAGAGAAGGGAAGTGTAGAGTCGAAGATGACACCAAGGTTTGTAGCCTCACAGGTGGGAGCAGGAAGAGGGCCAAGAGAGGCCGGCCAGAGAGCAGAGAGTAACAGGAAAGGAGGGAGCAGGTGTGCTGATGAGGAGAATCTTGGTCTTACTGGCATTAAGGCAGAGATCATTGGCAGTGCACAACTCCTGGATGGCAGACAGTCAGAGATGAGAGAAGGAGAAGAGGTGGCGGAAGGGAGCCTGAAGATGAGTTGAGTGTCATCCGCATAGCACTGAAAGTTGAGGAAGAGAGTGGCAATGCATTGGGCAAGAAGTGCCAGTTATTGGCTGAACAGCCAGGGAGAGAGGTTAGACCCTTGGGGATCACCACAGGTAGAGATAGAGATAGAGGAGAGGAAGGACCCAAGTTGGACATGGGAGGGTCGATCAGAGCGGAAGGAGGTCAGCCAAGCCAGGGCCTGATCAGTGATACCGAGGTTATCACACAGACGGTTGAGCAGGATGGTATGGTTGACTGTGTCAAAGGCAGATGAAGGATCAAGTAAGATGAGGACACAGGGGTGCTGGAATCGAGGTTGGAGAGCAGGTCTTCACGGATGTTCAGGAGAGCAGTTTCCATGCTTCTGGAAGCTCTGAAGCCAGACTGATGGTCATGGAGACAACCAACGGATTCAGAGTGAAGATTAAGCTGGGAGATGGCCAGCTTTTCCAGTAGTTTGCCCAGGAAAGAAGTGATGGAGATTGGACAATAGTTAGCCGGGCAGGAAGGTTCAGCAGAGGTTTTTTAAAGAAGAGAGTGCACAAGGGAGTGCTTTAGGGGGAGGGGAAGACTCCAGTGGTGAAGGAGTGGTTGCAGAAATCAGCCAGAGCAGGAGCCAGGGTGTCAGTGGGGTCCTTGATGGTTTTGGAGGAACAGGGGTGAACCTGTTTTGGCAAAACTTTTTTAGATTGGACTTGTCTAGAAACCTTGTCTGAGGAGAACAAGGGAAAAGCAGAGAAGGAGGGAGGAGTTGTGGCCGCAGAAGGGCCAGAGGAAGAGCAGGGAGTAGAGGGAGGAGGGGGAGAGGAAGAGAGAGAGGACATGATGTCCTAAGTTTTAGAGAAGAAATGACAAGCCAGGGTCATGCAGAGGGCCTGCGAGGGGACAGGAGAGGTAGATACTGCAGCAGGATTGACCAGCTCCTTGCAGATTTTAAAGAGTTTGGCTGAGTTGTTAGATGCCGCGGAGACGCAGGCTTGGATGTGGGCTCTCTTCTTGGTGCAGACAGAGTGCCGGTATTGCCTTTGGAGCAGGCGGCAGGCCAGTTTGCCAGTGAGTGTACTGGAAGCACGCCATTTCCTCTCAGCCACCCTGCACTTGCGTTTAAGGGTGACGAGGTCTGAGTCGTACCAAGACTTGCACTTGGCTTTGGGCTTCAAGCAGATCCTCATGACAGGGGCAAGATCATCGAGTGTATCAGATATCGCAGAGTGGAGCGTGGAAAGGGCTTTGTCAGGGTGTGAGTCAGCCAAGGGGGCATGTGGGGGGTGAGAAAGTGGTGGCGAAAGCCTCAACTGACACACGCTTCATGGGGCGGATAACCGAGAAGGTAGGTGGCAGTGCTGGAGTTGGCTTGGTGAGAGGAGTAGAGAGGGTGAGATGGGAGGAAAGGAGAAAGTGATCACTCCTAGAGAGAGGAGGGGTGAGAGGGATTAAAAGGGGAAGGTCTGCAGAGTGAGTCAGGCTAGAGGGGAGAATAGAGAGTGAGAGAGAGTCACAGAGGTCAAGAAAGCGTCCAGTGGAAGGACAGGAAGCATCCAGGTGGATGTTGAAGTCTCCAAGTAGGAGGAGTTGAGTGGTTGAGACCAGGAGGGAAGAGGAGAGGTCCGCCCACTCAGAGAGGAAGGCAGAGATCTGACCAGGTGGCAGATAGATGGTAGCCACAGTAAGGTACTGGCCAGGAGAGAGAAAGAGCCTGCAGACAAGGCATTCGAAAGAGGAGTAGACCTGCGTAGGAATGACAGAGGCAGGAATCCACTCAGGGAAGATCAGGGCTACACCCACTCTGGAACGGTTGAATCTGGGAGCAGAGAGGATCTTGTAGCCATCAGGGAGGAGAGTGTCAAAGCTCGTGACAGAGCTGGCCATGAACCATGTCTCGGTGAGACCGAGGACATCGAGGTCAAATTCCTCCAGGAGTCTACAGTCAGCGAGAGTTTAGAGTGGCACTATGGTGAAGGTTGCTGTCCTTGAAAGATTTACAAGGAAGGGTACAAATAAGAGGTACACCCTGCGGATGTGTAGAAGAGGCCAGGGGGGGCAGAAGAGGAAGGAGGAGAAGGCAAGGTAGCTAAGGAGGAGACAGCAGGGGGAGGCAAGGGAGGTGTGGAGGGGAGAGAGGGGATAGCAAGAGAAGAAAGGAAATTGATGAGGCGTGGGAAGCGTCTATCAAAGAGCAGGAGGTTGGCTTGAGGGCCTTGGATCAAGACGGTACCATTCAAGTAAACATTAATGATGACCTTAGAGGAGTAGAAGGAGGCCAGGAGGGCCTCCCACCAGGTGCCACCATTAATGGGAGAAGAAGAGAAAGGAGAGATCCCAGGGACCATATTTGGAGTCCATAGGTCTGGCGAGGGAACGACAAAGAGGATGTCGGTGAAAGTTTGCCTGGAGGAGGCACTGGTATAGGTGTCAGCGATAGGGAGGCCTGGGTTGGAGACCCGGATGTACTTTTTAAACATCTTCCTACCAGATTTAGTGAGGAGAGCAGGATAGTCAAAAGAGAAGCAGTTAGAAAAGATAGGAGAGACAGAGAACACAATAGAGTAGGTAGGGAGAGGAGAGAAGAGGAAGGGAATGGGAAGGGGAGAACACTAGGGAAGGACACAGGCAGGGTGCAAGCAGACGAGACAGAGAGACGAGACAAGTTGACAATTGGACAATACGACTGACACTTAGATTTTAAAGACTTTCACAATGCAATTTTGAAAACAGGAGCGAAAACACCTACGTTTCAGAGTCCTGAATAGTGGGGAAAATGCCTAGGTTTCACAATGCAATTTTAAATACTTTTACAATGCAATTTTAAAACAGGAGAAAACACACCTAAGTTTGAGAGTCTGCTATATGGACAGGTTTGTAGGGTAGAGTGAGGTGCAATGCCTAACCCGGGCCACTCCTACCTTCCTTAGTCTCTGCTGGTTGACTGCTGGCAACTGGCTTCCCCTGCGGACACCTGCAGACACAATCTGGAGCTGCCTAAGTGGGAGCCTCCCTAAATATGAGGTTGTTAGAGGGAGAAGTGCAGGAAGGGGGTGCCCCCAGGGAAGGTGGCAGGGAAGTGCTGGGGAGGCCAAGAAGGAAAGTGCCAGAGAAAAAGGGGGATAAGGAGGATGAGTGCGGTGGGCAGGGTGGCACCAAGTTGAGCTAGTCTGGGAGAGGGAGCCAGAAGGCAAGTGCTGGCCAAGGATGGGTGGGATTGGTGGGCTGGTCTGACCCGTGTATGATTCTGAAGGGACCAGTCCCCAGTCACAGTGGCAGAGGGAGAGTTAGCATGGGACAGGGAGAGGTAAGTAAGAGGAGAACAGGGAAGTCTTGAGAAGTTTCCAGAACCTTAGAATATCTGGTTCAAGTCGGAAGGGGGTAGGTAGGCCATTTCAGAGGGAGGGTCCAGCCACAGAGAGGGATCTACCTCCCACTCTCTGCTTGGTTAAACATTTGACCTGCAGAGAATTGGAGCTAGAGGATTGAAAGACTCTGGTCAGTAGGTATTTAGGGAGGGAAAGTTGGATGTAAAGAGGTCCCAGGCCCCAGACAGCCTTGTGGATGATGCGGAGGGTTTTAAATTTGATCCTTATGGTCACCGGGAGTCAGTGGAGAGATTTTGGAGCTGCAGAGATGCAGTGCCTGGGCTTGAGGCTAAGGATAAGTCTCTTAGTTCTATTCTGAATTAGTTGGAGGCAGTGAAGGGAGGAAAGAGGCAGATTGAGGAAGAGGCTGTTGCAGTAGTCAAGCGTAGAGAGGACCAGGGCTCTGGAGATGTTGAGCTTCTGGGGGAAGGTGAGGAAAGGTAGAATGAGAAGGTGGAGCCGAAAGTTGGACTTCTTGGCAAGGTCCATGATGTGTGGAGAGAAAGAAAGAGAGGAGTCAAAGATGAATCCCAATGTCCTGGGTTTTGATACATGACTCTTCTTCAATCTTTTTTAATGGTGTAAGGTGTGAGGAGGGGGTGGATGCACTTCCCTCGAGAGTTGGCTCGATGCATCTACGATTTTAAGAGCTCTATGTGTGAGGTGCTTCAATGAACCCCCACAGGACCGGCCTGTTATGAAGCTTCCACAAAGCCCTTTCCAAGAAGGAGTTTCAGTGGGGAGGGGGTGGGTCACTCCATGGCTCTCACACTTCTGAGACTCCCTGTCCAACACTTATCTTTTTAAACAGTGTTGCACCAGATAAGGGTCCTGGACGAGTTTGTGGCCCCTCTCAACCATTCACATCAAGCTTGAATGCGTTCAAGGTGAGCAGAGCTCAGTCTGTGGTGTAGCACAATCTTTCAGGGGCACCCTGTGAGCCATGCTGAGGCTCCACACCCCCAAGCACAGGGCACGCCACACCCTGGGCCAGCCCAGACCACCATGTGTGCGCAATGTCCATGATGATTATGCTGCTGCAGGGGCATGCACTACTGCAAGTGAAAGAAGTAAATATGTTTTTTAATCAAAGCTTAAATGTTTCACCTAGCATAGAAAGAAGGGGGCAGTGCGTGTTCCCAAAATATACCACCCACCAGTGGTGGCTGGTGAGTTCTTTTATTTGAGGGTGTAAATATTTGCCAAAAATATGCGATTGCGACAGAGCATAGCGAGGGCGTCTGAATTTATGAAAACAGGTTTAGGTGGGTAGGGGGGCTAAGGAGGATTCTTCCCCCTCCCATGAGAAAATGTTTTGAATAATGGGTTCAAATTTTGCATTATACAGCACACTTTCTGTGTAAATGTGGGTAGAAGGCCAGACAGTTTGCAATTGGTTTTGTAGGGTGTAGGGTAAATCAGGGGAAAAAAGTACAATAGATGCAAGTCACAAAAAGTACAGAAGCACATTTCCCAATGCATTGTCATGCCGGTCCCTTCAATAGATGCCAGTATAAAAACACTTTTGTGCTGGCTGTGCCCATACATTTCCATGCTGGCACCACCAACATATGCTAGTATTCCCATATTGGAACATACTCATGTTCTCTTTGAGATGTTTTTTATAGTATCATTACTGGCACTAGGCACAATGCTGGCCCTACCAACATATGCCAGTACTCGTATGTAATAAAATACTCCTGTTGGTTTGGCCATTAAAAGTGACATTTCACAATAAGAAAATGTGTCCAAACTGATTCCAATGTAATCCAGTCTAGACCCATAAGAAAACCTACCCTCCTTTCTTCATCATAGATGCTCAGTTAATAAAAAGTCATTCTACAGTAAGAAATATACAGGCCTCTACACCAAAACATCAGTCTAGTGAGGTAATACTACTTATCATGCTATCTTTATTAAAGATGCTGAGTAATAAATGTCAAGCCACAGTAAGCAATGACTAGACTGGCTGTATACACACACACACACACACACACACACACACACACACACACACACACACACACACACACACACACACACACACACACACACACACACACACACACACACACACACACACACACACACACACACACACACACACACACACACACACACACACACACACACACACACACACACACACACACACACACACACACACACACACACACACACACACACACACACACACACACACACACACACACACACACACACACACACACACACACACACACACACACACACACACACACACACACACACACACACACACACACACACACACACACCATTCTCCACACAGGAACACACTCACCCACCCAGAACATTCAAACACACACTATCACATTCCTACTAATTCACCCACCACTCACTGTCCCATGCACATGCTCTCACATCCACTCACACTGCATTCTCCACACAGACACGTACTCATCCAGAACATTGAAACACATTATCACATTTCATCTCATTCATCCACCACTTACTGACCCATAGCACATACATACATCTGACATGCATTTCACACATGCAAAATACACATCAAAGCCTTCGTATCTGCTTTTCCAGCTTTGTTCTGTCATTTCAGGCCACCATCTGCTGCTCACAAACAGGAGCGTGGAAGCTGCAAGAGCTTCCTGGTTCCTGTATATGAGCTGCGAGGAAGCCAGAGGAAGAGGGGTTGGAGCTGAACGTGGCATGTGACATGTGCCATGTCTCACGGTCAGCTCCAACCCCCACTAAGCACCTCCTTCTCACATTACAAGCTCTGGCCCAGCCTTCAGCCTGATGGTTGAAGACTGTGCCGGGGCACACCCAGATCTAATGTGGCAGGGTTCCCTACTTCAAGAGCTTAAGTTAAACAAAAAAAACTACAGGGGTATCAAGGGAGATTGCCGGGATAGCAAGGGACAACACAGGGGTCGTGGCTGCGACCCCTGGCGACACCCAAATGACGTCCCTGTTTGCTTTCAATACATTGATAATCATAGCAACTTCTTGTAATGTAACTTCACTTGACCCCCTCAGCATGAAAGACCCATGTCGCATTATTTTCGGTGATGTCAAGACATATTTATTTATTTATTTATTGTAATGTGATACAGTTTTAAAGAAATTAAAACTTTACACATTTAACACAAATTTACAGGAAGACACAAGAAATTAGAATACTTACTTAATAATTAATACATCAGTACATCAAATGTCAATAAATTCATTGGACTTTCTCGTATAAATACATATACTTAATATGTATATTGACAGAAGAAAACCTTAGTAACACACTTAATAAGCAAATTTCCCAGAAGGGGGTGTTTAAATTAATCAGATTTTAGGTCAGGTCATTAAGATCAGAGCGAAGAATGATACCTCTTACTGATCACAACTACTCATTTGTTTTCGGCAATTAACCAGATGTTAAATAGTGCGATATGGAGCCTAGAGTTTAGAGTGTTAATACAATAATTCCAGAACTCATGAGATCCCAGATGATCTATTTTGTGTACATAAGTTCTGAAATACTTGGAATAATGGTGACTCATCGATGGGCACTGTGTTAACACATGCCTTGCTGTTTCAGAGTTGGATGAAATACCACAAACTGCAATTTTTTATAGATTGTCGAGACACATGAACCCAAGGTCTATTTACTAATGTGGGTAGATAATTGATGCGCAGGAGCAAGATGAAACGTCTCAACGCCGGGGAAGGGCAGAGATTGAGATATAATTGACTCTTCTTGAAAGTATAGAGGACATAAGTCACAAAACTATAACTTTTCAAGGTAGCCAAATGCACATAATTCTCCTGCCAGTCCCAAAGTGCGATGGACTTCTGCAGACAGTAAAACATCTTTTGGGTATCTTGGCCCCAACACAGGGACCAGCCGCTTGCCTCACTCAGCGCCAACATATCTTGCTCCAATTTAGACTGTTTACAGCCTCCCATATGATCTTTTACACATTTCAATAAGGGGTTAGTTGGATTGTTCTTAATCTTAATGTAAAGCTCAGCTCTCTTACGCAATAAAACAGATTTAAGGGAAAGAAGCCCTAGTTCTAAATGTAATATTGCTACCGGGATGCATTGGAGGAGACCAAGTATACGTCTCCAGAATTTCCCCTCCAAGAGCTGAAGCCAGTCTAGATTCATGTTAGTCAATGATTCTATCCCATAGGTGACCATAGGTATGAAACACTGCACATAAAGTTGTCTTGCACCCCAGATTGAATAGCCACTCTGATCCTGGGTAAACCTACATATTAAAGCTATAAGTTGAGCTGCTTTTATCTTTCTTGCCTGGATACAGAGTGTATAGTTACCTCTATTATCAAACTCCACTCCTAGGTATTTATAGGAGTTTGTGTAATTAATTTCAAGCCTGCCAACATACATAGTGGGGCGTGCAACTTTACCTGCAGTGTATAGAAGTACTTTGGTTTTGTTCTGATTGATGGTCAATTCATTCGCCTCTGCGTATTGCCACAGCCTAACCGCTGATCTCTGAAGTCCACTGAATGTGTGATCAAAAATCACAACATCGTCGGCGTAGGCCAAGATGGTACACTGGGTCTTACCCACTTTTGGGGGACAATTCCGTATGCCCCGAAGGTATTCGGGTATGTCCGAGACAAAGAGGTTGTAAAGCAGGGGAGCAGTAACGCAGCCCTGCTTAACACCTCTTAACTGTGTAACTGGGCGTGTTAAATTACCTGTATTATCTAAGCGTAGCTGTACCAAGGTGTTTGTGTGAAGTAACTCTAAATAGTAAATGAGAGCTGGAGGACAAGACCAACTTTTAAGTTTGTGCCAGAGTAGAGCTCTATTGACTGTGTCTAAAGCTGCCCTAAAGTCGACATAAAATGCATATAAAGGTGGACTATTGGGCTGTAATGCCTTGTTCCTAAATGAATCCATGACTAACAAATTGTGTGATGTTGAGTAACCAGGTCTAAAGCCGCTCTGAAATTGGTCTAAGATCCCCGTTTTTTCCACCCATGCTTGTAGCTTTTTTAGTAGGAACGAAGCAAATAATTTTCCAGTGCTATCTAGCATTGAGAGGAGTCCATAATTAGAAGTGTCCAGTCTGTTACCCTTTTTAAAAACTGGTATCAGAATGGCCCTTTGCCATGTGGTCGGCACTCTACCGTCAGCTATTACTTTCTCGAACAGTAACTTCATTAAGTGTGCCCAAAATAGGGGATTACTCTTTAAGACTGCGTTGGAAAGTCCATTGGGTCCCGGGGCACGAGAAGCTTTTAAGTTCTTGATGTTACTTAATAGATCATTAATAGTGACGGTAAAGGGGGAAGGTATTAGGGAGATATAACCAGATGACTCTTCGAACCCAGCGCCACTTCCATTACGCATTTCAAGAAAGGAAACCCATTCCTGGGCACCTATTGGGTTCAGCATTGGGATTCTCCCTTTACTCTTTGCTCCCCCTAGGATTGCCCAAATATTACGGGAATTTCTGGAGCAAAGCACACTTACTGTTTTACACCAGTTGCCCAATTTCAAAATTTTTTTATAGTTTTTTAACCAGGTATGGTATTTATTTTTTAATTTTCGAGTATTGAGGGCAATTAGATTTAAAGAATGGTTAGTGGTTCTGAGTTTCCTTATATCTCCCCTAAGTTTACGTTTTGCATTACAAATTATCCTATCAAATGGGGGATTCGAGGACATTTCCTTCAGTGCCAATGGGCGTCTGCATATCGCATGTTCCCCCGAGAAAATGGTTATCCAGTTTTCAATTTCATCGGGCGACATGGCACCTAGTTTCGTTGCATAGTCTAAGTTCCACTGGTCAGTAACCCTAGAGGCCTTAATAATATTATTGTCAGACCAGATAATTCGGTTTGCTGGATAGTTTACAATTAATTCACTGCTATGGATATTCTGAGGAATGGAAAGAATAGTATCTATGGTCAAAATAAGCGGATTATGATCACTCCAAGGGCTCTGGGTTACTGTCATATCGAGGACCTTAGTTGCCATTTTGGTACTGGTGTAAATATAGTCGATTGTACTCTGGTACAATCCCTGATGCCAGGCGCTCTTTCCTGGTCTATCACTCTGGGTTCGACGATTCATTATCTCCAAGTCCCAACATTTGAAGAATAGACGCCAGCATTCACCCTCAGTATCCTCTAATGCAGTCTCCATTCTGCTGTCTTGGTGTAGGCCATTAGTGTGAACAGATCCCCGGTCCCGAATAATATGACAATTCAAGTCGCCGGCAAAAATAATGTGGTTCGACCCGGTGTTCATTATCCATTTGCCAATTAAATCGTGGAGTGCTTCTTGTATTAGTTCTCGATGCTTAGCACCCGGGGGGTTGTAGACATTGATTATGAGCACTTTTATCGCTGTGATATCCATCCCTAGTACTGATTCAATTGCACAGATATAGTCCTCATAGGTTGTGGTTAGCCTGATACTAGGGATGGTATTCTTCACTCCAATCAATAATCCACCAAATGGACGACCCCTGGGTCCTTTTTTAGCTGGACAGTAGTGTATAGCATAACCGTCCATGAGAAGTGGTGACATGAGCCAAGTCTCCTGGAGTAGGAAACAATATTGAGTACCAATAAGCGGAAGAGAACCCTGAGAGGTAAGAAGATGAGTGAAACCTCGAGTATTCCAAGACAAAAGAGAACAAGTTCATTGCTTTTGGAGGACCATAGGGAGTGAGTCAGCCAGCCATTTCAAGGTGTTTTGAATATCACTTAATTGTACCTTCTTGTTAGTAGGGAGGTTAGGCATTATGGCCTGAGTGGTCTTCCTGGTACTATCTATGCTTGGTATTAATGGGTCCTCTTCTTCTTTGTTTACATCAACCCCCAATCCCACCTGTGCTAGACTAGATTTATGAGCACGAATTAGCTCGATCGTTTCATGTACCTCACAGTGTAGCGCAGTTACATTGGGGTTGGGTACTTTCAAAGGTTGCACAAAGGAGAAATCTTCAGATCGTATAACCTGCAGTTGTGGGATTAGAAGAAGTTTGGCCAGCACTTGAGATCTGTTCAGCCATTTATTTGCATTCCTTTGATTCAAATTTTTAATGTAGCATATTTTCAATAGAGTATTATTAGGTTTATCGTTTTGTTTCACGGCTGATGAAGATTTCTGTGGATATTTATCTTTCCTGCGTGGAGTAGAATATACATTGGATTCTTCCTCTGAATAGATTGGTGATCCTGGCTCCTGATCATTGCTACTGACATACGAGATCTCATTAGGTTTATCAGGCAGTAACCAGCTAGTTAGTTTGCCTGCTTGTGCACTTAGGCGCTTCTTTGATCTGCAGGCTCTTTTCCGTGCTTTCCTAGATTTTATTGGCACAGGTGCTGTTGCTGGGAGTGGGGAGGCTATAATCACAGGAACCTTTTGGTTCTTTAACCGTCTGATCAGTCTCCGTTGCTTCTTGGATATAGGAGCCACCTCCCCTTCCATTAAAGCAGATGCCATTTCTTCATTAATAGAAGGAGCCTCAGTTGTAGAGATTTCTTTGAGACTCGCAAGTTCCAGATGGGGGGTGTCTTGCAAGATTCGAGGGTCGGGTAAACCCAGATGGAGGACTGTATTAACATGAATTCTGCCACAAAGTTTGAGTAGAATATTTAGGGCAAATTGCATGGTGCCCATCGAAGTTTGGAGTTCAGCAATTGATGTTGCTTGGGAATGGGAGTTATCGTTTCCCCTGATCTCATCGGCCCCGGCTGACCCTTCCAGGTCGATATACAGATTAGGTGAGGCCGAAAGGCGGTCCCTATCCGAGGTAGATGATGGGATATCGGGGAGAGGTGATTGTAGGTCTTCAACTCTGCTAGGGATAGTGCCATCAATTGGTATCAGGTCTTGAGGCTCAATGAATGATGCTGCCAATGCATCTGTTGCACGCAAAACCTGCGCTTCAACTGTCTGGCCACCATTGGTGGCAGGATTTCCACCTCCTGGGAGAGGGGTCATAGATTTTTGTATGGACAGACAGAGATTCAACAGCGAGTTGTTATCAATATCCTCATAGTTAGAAACATCCAATGGTTGACTCCCATTGTGATTAGATTCATGGGAATCACCTAAAAGGTCAGAGCCCAATTTTTTTTTTTTAGGGATGACTTTTTGGAATAACGCAGGTATAGTGCCTTTATCAGGCTTCTCCCCCTCATGCACAATCTTATTGTCTTTAACAGTAGATGTATGATCATCCTTAGCACCGTTACCTCTCCTCAAGTTGTAGCAGGTTTTGGAAGTTTTAGGTTTAATCATTTTGAGCAATTTGAACGATTAAAAGGTAACCAGGATCAAAGAAGTTGTTAACACCTCCGCAGTCTCCTGATCACACGTATGTTTGCTTACTCAGCAATATTTTATGGAATAGTAAAGTTCAGCTTCACAGCCCTTACCTCCACTGAAGTTCGTAGGGTTTCGGTTCGACTGTATAGGGCCCAGTGTAGCTAGGTTATACGGCACCCCAGCACCAAACAGCCATAAAACAGTCAGTGCCCTTGACACCGTCGGGCTTAACGCCGCAAGGGTGGCTGGGGGCTTGTTAAAAGCCCAGTTGGAATCACGTGACGAGTCACGTGACAGCGATAGACTCCGCCTCCTCCAGGAAGCGGTCTGGGCACAGCAAGAGCTTCCCTTAGCTCGCAGTGCTGTGGCAAGAGCTGAGAGCAGGTAAAAGTTCCTTTTGTTAAAACGAGGCTTCCAGGAGCAAGTGAACACCCCGCTCGGGTGGCTGGGGGCTAGCTAAAAGCCCAGTTGGAATCACGTGACGAGTCACGTGACGACGATAGACTCTGCCTCCTCCAGGAAGCGGTCTGGGCACAGCAAGAACTTCCCTTAGCTCGCAGTGCTGTGGCAAGAGCTGAGAGCAGGTAAAAGTTCCTTTTGTTAAAACGAGGCTTCCAGGAGCAAGTGAACACCCCGCTCGGGTGGCTGGGGGCTGGCTAAAAGCCCAGTTGGAATCACGTGACGAGTCACGTGACGACGATAGACTCTGCCTCCTCCAGGAAGCGGTCTGGGCACAGCAAGAGCTTCCCTTAGCTCGCAGTGCTGTGGCAAGAGCTGAGAGCAGGTAAAAGTTCCTTTTGTTAAAACGAAGCTTCCAGGAGCAAGTGAACATATGTCAAGACATATGCAAATGATGGGGTCCTACAGGTCTTTTGCGGTGCAAGGGACCCTTGATGCTAGAACCTCACCCTGCATGTTATATCCATGCATTTCAATGCACCACGCTGTGAACGTGCTGATAGCATTACATAGCCAGTGCTCCCTGTGACCTGGTAATTCAAGCACCCCAAAGTAAACTCTGCAGCGCAGGCCCATAAGAGCTGTCATTACAGATTCCTAAGACGTTCTGAGCACCTACGAGCGCAGAGGGGGATGCCAGGGTATCACTGCTCGAGAAGCCCGACTTGAAAAATGAATAAATGCCAGAGATGGACGGCAAAGGAATGTGGTGGAGTCAGGGTGTGTCCTACTCAACATATAAATGACAGGAGAGAAGTTAACCAATTAAGCGAGCTAGCTTTTCTCACTCAGACCTCACATGGAGTTGGACTGCTTCAGGGATGTTATCATTACAAGAATTAGCAAAGCCAAGTGTTTTGACTTTTGTGTAGGCGTGAGTTAGGCCTTTGCCAGGCATTGACATAATGGTAGTATGTGAACATAACTTGGCAATAGCTGGAACATGTGTGAGTAGCTGGGCATCATTTGCCAGTGCCTGGCAAGTGCCTATCTAATACCTATACACAACCCAGGACTGTTGGCGTGACTAATGCTTCTTAACAGGACTTACATGCAAGGAAAATATGCTCAGGAACACAATTTGCTTATAAATAATGTTGCTGAAGGCCCACTTGGTTAAGACATTTGTATTCCACCAACACCTCAATTAGAGGTGTAATTAAGATATTAGCTATAAGAAAACTGCATAGAAATAACACTGGCAGCCCCTATACAGCACACAGTTTGATGTTACTGCACACTAGAGAGAACAAAAAGAGATCCCAGGAATGTGTGTTGTGGGCTGAGAGGGACATGGATTGGGTGGAAATGGCCATAGGGGTTATCATGGTTTTTGGTAGGTCAATACGTAGGTAAAATGTTAAGCAACAGCCGCAGGCTGCACGGCATCCTATCTCCATCCTATCTGTACTTTAATGCAAACGTTTTGGCTTATCGGTGTCCCATTTAGAAATAGAAGAAAACAGCAAAACCATGTTATCCAGCATGGAGGGAATCATTGCTTGCAGTCTGACAATTGCACCATGATGGCAAACATTTATTGTTATCGAGGGACTACACATGAGTTTGATCAATAGCATATTTGCTAACACTATTGATTTAGGCAGTAGGCGGCTGATTTTTAAGCAATCCTACCGCCTACAGATTTAGGTGACAGATCCTACTGCTTTTTACAGGGCCAGGTAATTTATGTGACTCTAAGGCAGGTTGCTTGAGACCGGCCCAGGACAAAGCATGCGACACATTAGTTAGTCTGTCTGTGTGGTGGGCGGGTAAGTGCTTACTTTGAGTGATGGGCTCAGACCAATCCACTGACCTGACAGCTACATGACTCTGCCCTGCACTCTGGCCGGGCAGACCTTAGGTGAACCACCAGTGAAGGCAAGTGGCAGAGCGTACCACCATCCCACAGCATCTATATATCAGACTGAGGAGGGTATCAGTCTCCACGTTGCTCAGTTATTCATCTTGCGCGGCAGGAATACATATGTATTGCCCATGCTGCTGCTACAGAGCAGTGCCAACCGTTGCCTACCAGCTCTGTGTGATTACCTTCTCTGAAGTTAGGTCATTGAATTTGGTGTTAACTTACCATTCATAATTATACATTTTAAACATTTGAACATCTTTCCATGTTGTGCTGTTTGATGGGTTGTGTATTTTAGAATGCTCCAGTGGTGCCAACATTGCATGTTTTGTATTTACCTGTGATGTAATTGTTATGCAAAGTATTATTTTTGAAACTTGAACAATCCTACATCTTTTTGGTCACAGAATGTTGCCCAGTGTGCAACAGGACTGTCCTCTTTGATGTGGCTCCATTTTGATGTAGCAATCTCGCTCCTTACCAGACTTCCTTTTGCAAGTGCTGGGCAGGCGCTTCCTTGCGTAGGAGCGTGGAGAGGGCTGCTAGTTTCAACGCCTGTCGGCCTCACGTTGAATCCGAAGAGTTGAGCCATAGTCATAGGCTTCTTTGGCAAAGACTGTGCGCCCATTGGTCTACACCAACAGATTTGTGAGATGGAAACTTTATTTCTTCAGTTGGGAAACCTTAACAACATGGCCAGCGTCAGTGCATAGTCAGGGCGACTGAATCCGGTGGACACGAACTCGCTAATTTCCGCTTGTTGTTTTGACGAAATCCATATTATGATCATTGAGGAGTGCTCTGCCATATGGACGGCACAGTGTTTTGAAATCGGGGCTTTATCAGCAAGAACGTAAACTCAAATCTCTAGCGACTTTGCTTCAGAATCTGAATGTAGACAAGTGTAAAATTCCCACCTCTGGGGCCCTGGACATACCGTACTACTTTTGAAGACTGATGGGAATAATACGTCTTGTAGAACATGTCTTGTCCTCGATAAAACGATCAAACTCATCATGTTTACCAATAGTTCACCTGCGCATTGCTATATTGCAAGGGTCTGCAACCTGCGGCTTGCCTGATGTTTTGGACTAAAACCCTCCTCAGACCTACATAGCTTATTCAATGGTGATGGATCATGGGAGCAGTAGTACAACATATCTGGCGAGCTACAGGTCGCAGACCCCTTCTATATCGATGCCTTAAAGCAATGTTATTGTCTACAAAGCAGCATAGCCTATGCAAGCTAGTAACATAGCTTGAGCGAACCAGTGTTCCACACACACATCCATGTTGTGCCGTGCATAAAACCATGCATTTAGCATGGAAACTGATGCATAGAATAAACCAGGGGCCTGCCATCTGCAGCTATCCAGATCCCACTGATCCTCCCAGCCGTGCGCATGCTGGCAAAGGCAGATGAGAATTGTGGTCCACAACATCTGGACAGCCAAAGGTTGCTGACCACAGCATTAAATAAATATATGCCAGGAACATTGAGGCAGCTGCCATTAGGCCTATTTGGTCCCACTTGGGAAGAAGCAGACCCACTAGCGCTTCTGCCTCCATTCAGCCTATTCCGCTGATGGCAAAGGTTGATACCATACTGTTAAGATATCTTCACACATCTACATGCAAATAGCAGCTCACACATTGAGTCAGTTGATGCCCAAAACTGGATGGGCAAGGCCTGTTTTCCTTGTCACAAGTTTTCAAAGATGTGCAAATCTTCAAACATGTCCCCAGATTTGAGTTCAACCCAGCTGGACAGCAACGGCACCAGAGAGGAGGGCGCCGGGGCCTGAACAATAGGAAGAAGTATTTATCATACGGGGGTCATATCCCAACTCCGACAAACTGTTTCACAGTTCAAATCCGCTATTTAAAAGAACCCACAGAAAACTGGAGGCTGTCCTTTGTGTTCCACTCAAGCAGAATGCGAAAGAGTTCTCTCAAGGCAGCAGCCTGATAGCTGAGAGAAAGACTTCAAGGTGGCGTGAGGTATGAAAGACTTGGCCCCAGCTTTCCGAGACCTTTGTGCTTCTTGGAACTTTTGATGAATGCAAGGAACAGGATCAATGCATCATTATGCACGGTATGGCCTGTGATGTCAATGGAATATGACACCGTGAGCCCGACTCTTCACTCATCATGCACTCAGCAAGGCGGTGTTGCGCTGTCACGCGGTAGAAGATGTAGTGCCTGTGTCTCCAGAATGCTAATAGGCTAATGCAGGCCTGAACATAGCTTTTTTGCTTAAACATGACAAGGACCTGAAGAGAAGCAAATAGCTACACAATGCGTTTGCATGAGTGCGTGCACGCGCGCGCGCGCACACACACATCCACCAGTGTATGCACACACACCCATCTTTATGCTTGGTTTATTGCCCTGTTTATAATCACATTTTATTTCCCCTCGTTTTTTCAATTACTCTTTGAGTATATTCATGTTTTAATAGACACAACCAGCTTTACAATTGTTTAAGGAAGGAAAACACACGTGTATTCATGTGGCAACATGGTTTTTCAGGGAAGCTAACTAAAAGCATTGGCGTCTGGTAAGCAGAGATCTGATATCGGTGTGTCTGTGAGTTGGCTAGCAGGAGCTGGAAAACGTGTTGAGTTTGTAACAGAAAGGCAGGTGGTTAGGCCGGATAGGAGGTTTGTTGGTTAGGAAGTTCGAGCGGCGTGGGAATTACCACCGAATGACTGTGCCACAGTCTTCCTTTTGTGGGATGCCAACCTCAATGGATGGGCTTGTTTTTTGTGTCTTTTTTTGGTGGTCCCTCTTTTTCTCTTGGTGTGTGGAGCGTTTATTGTTTAGCCAGCATGTTGGTTGCCAAAGGTAGGCACATTGGTATCAATAGCATACTCTTTGCAAATACTGAGCGCTTTGAGGGGTGTCGGGGCGTGGGAAAAAGGGGAGGGTTCATGGCGTGGAAAATTCGGACACTAAGGCCCTCATTCCAAGGTTGGTGCTAGTCATGGCGCTATTAGCACCATGAGTAGCACCAATACCGGTACCGCCACCGACGTGGTGGTATGGGGACTTACCGGTCCATTCCGCCCTTTGCGGGACCGGTAAGTGCCCATTTGAAATGCCATTCCCCATTCCCATTTGAGCCCCCATGAGAAGGGGGAAGGCGGCAATGACGGTACCGCAAATTGCAGTACCGTTATTGACCCCGGTATCCCTTTGTGGGTCCCGTCGTTAACGTATGGTAAAACCAGGCGTTAAGTGAGGGACCCGCAAAGGGACCTCGTAGTAGGGCACAAAGCGATTACCGGCACCAGTGTCATTACCAGTGCCCGGTATCCCTTTGCGCCCAGCTTGTAATGAGGGCCTAAATGAGGTAAAGAGCAATGTGCAGGGTAACGTGAAACTTCTTGTAAATGGCTGACAGCTAAGCTGCTCCCTCAGACCATCCGCCCCTCTGATTTAGGTTGCTACGTCTAATTTTTCTGGTTAACCTTTATTCTGTTTATTTAGCAGCAATCTGTCTTTGCCCTGTCTCACTTGCCTTGTGTGGCCCCTTGGCATTATGGTGGTACATTTCTCTTGTTCCTGCCAGGACAATGATGGGTTATCTAGCAAGGCTTCACTGGAGGTCGAACCGATGGGAAATTTAGCCACAAGATTTTTACTAAAGGGGGGTTGGCATGAAAGAGCTTGAATACCACTGCCATAGACCATCCGAATTTCCCTTCTTGCAGGATAACCCATCCTTGTGTTTGCTGGCAAAAGAGAGGGTGCACGGAGGCTTGGCAGCAATGGGACCAGAGATCTTTTTTGGGGGGCGCATGCTATTCCAGTCTCATGCTTGGGGCCGGGTGAGAGTCATTTCCCAGTGAATGTGTATGGTGGGTGGTGTGAGATTCTGGTGCATTGCAGCAGGGGACACACTTGTAAGGGCCTGATTTCTAGGACTGGGGAGGATTGGTGGGATTGGGGGGTGGGGGAGAAGGGTGTGGTTTTGCCTTTTGACCTGGGACTGAAACTGGACGAGGACCATGGCCGGAACCGTGTACACTTTTTATGGCGAAGCGCTGGTGGGAGTGTGACCCCTCTCCACCTGTGCTAGGCTGCAATGAACAAAGGAGAGATGCTGCACTTTACAACTGCCACTGCAAATAGAACACTTTCAGATGTCTTGTGAGTTGCAAGGTAGCTTATGTAGAGAGTGAATTTTGAACCTTCCTTGCAGCTCACACAGAAACGTACAAAAGGTTTCTTTCCACTCATGCAGGACACATGCTCAGGGTACATGTGAAGTGAGTTTACTCCATTCATTTCAGCTTTATTGCAAAGCATTGTATCATAAAAGCAACATGATATCAACAAATCTCAATTCCAAGACAATTAAGAACAAGTTTACTCCATCTGCCTACAATTACTAAACAGGACTTCTTCCTAGAGAGGAAGATAGAATTGGAGCAGGGATAATCACATGTATTTGTATTTTACTGTATGTGGTTTTACGCAAAAGTACTTTACAAACAGAAAAACGGTAAAAAAAATGTGTAAACAAATCACTGATAAATAAATCAGAAAGAAAGAAGATGGTCCCTAAAACGGTTCCCGAGAGGGAAGAGAAGAAAGTGAGCGAAGACAAAGAGGGAGAGCATTCCAGTGTTTTGGTGCTAACAAAGTGAAAGAGTGAAAATGAGACGAGGCACAAGGGGGACGAGGGACAGATTGAAGGAATTGAGACTGGGAACCAAAGGGACGGCTAGAAGAGTAGAAAGATACAAGAGAACAAGGATCCGAGCGTCACGCCATACAACCACTTAAAAACAATGTCTAGGAAAGTCATCAATAAGCGGAAGTCAGCAGATAACCAAAAAAGAGAAAGAAGGCCAGGGGAAAGAGACTCCCCCGGAGGTAGCCAGGAAAGAAGATAGACAAATTATAGCTGGAGCGAAGAGGAACAAGTTGGTAAGCAGAGAGAACAAGGAGGAGGCTAGAACAGTAGAATAGACGAGAGAAGAGGTGAGAGGAAAGAAGAGTCTTTGTAATTGTAATTGTTTATTCATTTGAATAGCGCACCTGGCCCGTGGGCACCTGGGCGCATGTAAGGTTACAGATTCCATATGGCAGGGCCTCAATTGAGGAATATACAGTATGCAGATAAACACAAATACAGAATATATACAATAGAGTGAGGCCAAGCGGACAGGGGGTCATTGATCTAGGCAATGAAGCCATTTTTTGGCGGTAGACTTAAAGCAGTTGAAGGGGGTTATGGCTCTTAGTGAATCTGGGATGGAGTTCCACAGTTGTGCAGCCAGGACTGGGAAGCTGGAGCCTCCAGTTCTTTTTAGCTTGAATTTAGGTATTCTGAGACTGTTGGATTGTGCTGCTCTGATCGTGTGGAGGTATGTTTGGTGAATCTGTCTGTGAGGTACAGGGGAGCCTTGTTGTCCATGCATTTATGCGTGAGGTTTAGTGTTTTGAGCTTGATTCTGTCGGTAATGCAGAGCCAGTGAATGTTGTGTCTTACGTGAGATATGTGCTGGATTTTGGGGATGCCTAGTGCCGCTTTGTAGTTTGAGCAGTGAGAAAATCACCAGCCTTCTGGATATTATGAAGCAGAAAATGATAGGAGCATGAAAGAGTAGGGAAGTGCAATGAAAAAGACAAGGAGAAGTCAAAGATAATTCCCAGATTATGGTGTTGTGTAATAAAGTGTGATAGAGGATGGTGGGAAGGAGGTAGCAGCTGGAGGGAGTAGAGGGGTAATAGTTGAGCCAGGAAAGAAGGGAACCTCAGTCTTAGAGGGGTTTAAGTGAAGGTAGTGAACAGCTAACCACATTTGGATTGCAAGAAGAGTGGACTGAAGAGAGGGTGAAAAAGTGAAGGTCAGAAATATCTGAGAGCCATCTGTATACAGATGATGGGAGAATCTGAGAGAGGAGATAAGGAAAGCTTGTGGGAAAGTGTAAAGAGTGAAGAGTAAGGGGCCCAGAACTGAGCCTTGAGCTACACCGTATGAAAGAGAGTGAACAGATGAAGATTGACCCACCAAAGAAACTGAGAATGTGCAGTAGTTCAGATAAGAACTAAACAAATCCAAAACAGATCTCCAGAAACCAAGCAGATAAAGGAGAGACAGAAGAATGTAGTGGCCGACAGTGCTAAAGACTGCAGATAGATTAAACATTATAAGACAAAAGAAAGCGTAGAGTCGCGTGCCATTAGAAAAGAGTTAGACGCTGCAAGGAGGGCCGTTTCGTTGGAATGATACAGAGGAAATCCAGATTGAGAAGGCAGGTGAAGGTTGTTCATATTGGCATGGGCAGACACCTGAGAGTAGCTCATGCTCTAAGAAGCTCTGACAGAAAAGGTAGTAGTGAGGAAGCCCATTGTCCCAGGGGCCTTGCTAGTAGGGGCTGCATGAATGTCATGTAAGGAACCAAAGCAATAAAGACACTGACACGTATATTTTATTAAATGTAGTTTGTGTGTATATTTCTATGTGTGTGTGTGTTTGATATGGACTAGTATATCCAGCCTGCTGTGGGGCAGGATGTAATGTTAAAGAAAGAAGAATAGAGGAAAGCACAAAGACAGAACTCCCCTGCCCAAGAATGAACTAGGCAGGGGAGAAAAGAATCCTGAGAGGATTGAAAAGTGGCAGTTATAAAATGACAGTTAAGAAAATGATAGAAAGAGCGATAGAGGAAGCAGAGAAAAGAGGGGAGAAAGAAAGCAAAAATAAACCCCTGAGGTTGGGGGGGTCTGCTGCCTCGTGTGGCCCTTCTGGGCAGCATAGATACATGTCAATGCACTGGACGGAGCGTGGGGGAGCACTTATGGACAGTGAGCCAGGGGGCTGAGCTGCTGCTTGGCAAGGGCAGCTCGGCATACTTGGGACCGAACAGGCCCATGCATCATCAAGGGCCCAGGGTGGCATGCGAGGAGGCTGCCAGGGCCAAAAAAGAACAGCCCAGTCCAGATGATGTGAGGGGGCAGCCCAAACCTGGCTGCCTAGCCATGCCCGCAATCGGCCCATTATGAAACTCAATCCGGGCCGCGTATGTCAGGCACATCCCAGGAGGTGAAGACGAGAGGTCCGCTCTGCCCACGAGGGCAGTGCAGTGAAGTAAAGTGCAGGATGTAATGTTAAAGAAAGAAGAATAGAGGAAAGCACAAAGACAGAACTCCCCTGCCCAAGAATGAACTGGGCAGGGGAGAAAAGAATCCTGAGAGGATTGAAAAGTGGCAGTTATAAAATGACAGTTAAGAAAATGATAGAAAGAGCGATAGAGGAAGCAGAGAAAAGAGGGGAGAAAGAAAGCAAAAATAAACCCCTGAGGTTGGGGGGTTTGCTGCCTCGTGTGGCCCTTCTGGGCAGCATAGATACATGTCAATGCACTGGATGGAGCGTGGGGGAGCCCTTATGGACAGTGAGCCAGGGGGCTGAGCTGCTGCTTGGCAAGGGCAGCTCGGCATAGTTGGGACCGAACAGGCCCATGCATCATCAAGGGCCCAGGGTGGCATGCGAGGAGGCTGCCAGGGCCAAAAAAGAACAGCCCAGTCCGGATGATGTGAGGGGGCAGCCCAAACCTGGCTGCCTAGCCATGCCCGCAATCGGCCCATTATGAAACTCAATCCGGGCCGCGTATGTCAGGCACATTCCAGGAGGTGAAGACGAGAGGTCCGCTCTGCCCACGAGGGCAGTGCAGTGAAGTAAAGTGCTGGGCTGGCTCGCCGGCCAGCCTTGGTGAAGAGGAGGACAGAGGCCATGAAGAGCCTGGGGCATGGTACAGTGATCGTTTGCAGCATCCCTGCTGCTGGAGGGATGCCGCCAAACCTAAGATGGAGCCCAGCAGCGCAGCAGTGATGCAGTGGCATCCCCATTGCACAGGGATGTTGCCTGATGTTAAGATGGTGGTGCTGGCCACAGTGGTGACGTGGGGTATCTCCCATGCAAAGGTGGGCGCCTTAAGAATTTAAATATGCAGCAGCTGCTGTGGTGAACATTGGAGGAGCCCCCAGCCTATTTGGTCAATCCAGAAGATTTATCAAGGCCAGGGCTGCGGCTGCGAACACGGGCGAGGTGCCTGAGGACATTGAGCCGAGCGTAGGCAGAGCAGTGATCGTGAGTGGCCTTATGTGGTGGAGAGGTCATCCATAAGGAACCAGCAGAGGGGACAGGGTCCCACACATCATCGGGGGTGCACTGCAAACCAGACAGCCTGGCGAAAGAAGAGGGCCCAGACTCCCACATATCATCATGGGATAGGCCCCCAGCGAGCCACAAAAAGGACAGGGCCAGATCCACCAGGATCGACCCATGGACGGTACTGTGAAGGGGGTGACTGACTATATATATCTGTACTTATATGAATATATTTAATTACTGTTAAGTAGAATGTTAAGTAGGGGAAAGTGTAGAGCTGGGGGAAAGTATTAGGGGGAATATTATGTAGGGTTAAAGTTAACTAGGAGCAGGACGTTAAGTGTATGTAAGGATATTAAATAGAAAAAGGGGGTAAAGGGGAGGCACCCTGGTGTGAGGTAGCAAGATAGTCTGGTGGCCTGCCTGAGGCCATCCAGGAAGATGGGACCAACCACAGAGGCCATCCTCAGGCCTGACACTTCAGGTGGGTGGTACCTGAGTTTAGGTAAAGGGTCTGTTGCACCAGGCTCAACCTAAGTGTCCCAGAGACCCCTCCAGGGAAGTGTGAGCTGGCATAGCAGGACCCCATTTAGTTGTTGCTCATGCCAGGGGAATCCTAGGAAATAGAAAAGGGAAAGGTGTTATAAGGATACGTGTTTTTGACCTGTCCCCGTTGGGATCCCTATACAGGTCGCTATGGTGTCTGTGTCCAGTTAGTCATCTAAGAACTCAGGGTGTAGCCCATCTCCTGTAACAGCAATTTTACTTGGCAGGTTCAGTGCCCCTCCCTACCAAGCAGGCCTGGGGTTTGGGGCTGGGAGTGGTGGTATCCATGGGGACTATCCGTGATTTGAGGAAGGGAAGAGTACACCTTTGCTTGGACCACGCTGCAAAACAGTGAAATATCCAGGGGGTGAAGAGTCAACGGACGGTGTCTTTAGAATAAGAAGGATAGAAGTGTGTTTAAAAGAAGATGGGAAAGTGGTGGTAGATCATGAGGAGTTAAAACAAGCAGTAAGATAAGGAAGAAGAGGAGAAACTGATAAAATTAGCGAGGAAAGAAGGGGATCAGAAGTTGCAGCAGTAGGTTGGGCCTTAGCAGGGTAACGGCAGACATCAGAGTCCCATAGAGGGGGGAAGGAGGACATTGAAGAGGAAGTGGGGTAGGGAGGTAGGACCAGACTAAGAGGAAAAAGAAGAGATATAGAGCGGCGAAATGTTTGAAGAAAACTAGTACACAAACTGAGATGTAATGAGAGGAGAAAGAGTGGTGGGGTAAGTAGACAGGGAGAGAGAGGGAGAGAATATGATTCAAAGTATGAAATGGGTAACGGGAGTAGGAAGAGAGAGAACCTATCAGATTATTTAAATAACTAGTGTAAAAGCCTGTGTAAATCTACATTTTGTTTGCCGGGAAAATGAACTTGAAGTCTTATTATTGTGTGCGTAATGCAACAACTTCCTCTAGCGGTGTTAACAGGCGAAGCAGGCAGTCTTTACTGTGCATGACTGCATCGGACAAACATACATCTGGCCTTTTATTCTATAGATGTTGTTTAGCGGAAAGTAATAATGTGTCATAGGTAGAATAAAGGAGAGAAAAGCAACAAATGGTCAGCAGCCGATTGGGATTTGTGCCAACCACATTCAGCGCTGTGATAAATCAACTTCCAGGGCACACCAGAAGGGATCCAAATAGATGGGAAACACAAGTTAATTATAAACCTCTTTTTCCAATTTTGGTAACTTGAACGGAATGGTAGGCTTATCTCCACAAGATCGTGGATCGTTGGTTAGTTGCAACACAGCAAAAATACAATTATAAGCCAATGATAAAAGGGACTGTCCTTTCAAGGTTGTATACAAATATATACTTTATTATTATTCAACAGACAGTTCTAGCTACAAAATACAACCCACCCTGTAAAGTAATGCAGATGACCACTCTGGATACTGACAGGAGGGTAGTCGGTAAAGTAATTAATCGCAATACCTCAGGGATACTTGATTTACTTGTTGCTTGTATGATACAGCACAAAGTATCACTAGGGGCCTTCGGACAGAACCACAATGTTCCTTGTGCTTGTAGAGGTTCTTGCTGGTCAAAACTGTAGAGTGAGTTTCAGGGAGCTTTGCAGCTTCTGCAACAGAGTTGAAGATGGGAGACAGCTGCGGTATCAGGCGGCAGGAAGTTCGGTGAGTGAGGCTGGATGGATGGCTGCAGGCTGGCCTAAATGTAAGTTCAGGGTCAGGAATCATTGTCTCAGTGCTGGTTGGTGGGTCTGAAGCACTGGTCGAGGTGTCTCAGATTAAGTAAGTGACTGTGGTGTGACAATAGTCAGCGGTGCAGTCAGTTGTAGCTCCAGGGGCTCGACTACCTCGAAAATGCTCTTTAATGTCGATGCTTGTTGATGCTTGTTGGTGCACTCCTTCTAGTTTATTCACTGGGCTTGTGTCGCCCTTTAATGCAGATGGCCCAAAGCTGGGGAGTGTGTTGCAGGCAACAGCTTTGTCCTTGGTTTGGTTCAGTGACTCTCTGGCACTTCCCATCTAGGAAGCCTGCTTGCAGAGCATAGCAGGGCACGCTGTGTGATGGGTACCAGTTCTGGAGCTGATGCATGCTCCCCTGGATTCAGTATCTCCCTCTGTTCCCTTGGAGATGTTTAGGGGAGGGATCTTGCTTCCCTCTTGGGGTTCCACGCCTTCCTTCACTGGTGGAAGATGTAAGTCAGACTGTACCTTCAGCCAGGATCCCAATGAGTTGTTCTTGCTTCTCCTTGTGAAGTCTTCAGATCTGCCAAAACAGTGGCTCAACCCTCTTTGTAAAGACAAATGAGCCCCAGTGATTGGTGTAGGCTAAGCCTACCTTAATGAACCAATCCTGGATCCCACTAACAATCTTCTGTTATGCGTGAGGTCATAACCGGAGTATTTTGCAACAGGAAAGGTAAAGGGGAGAAAACATGTGCTACTAAATCCCACCGATCTTCCGGTCTGTTGTGGATCAAACGGTCCCTTTGGTTTTTTGAGCTCTCTGTGGTTCCTGATTAAAGGCAGGTTTCTCTTGAAGTTGTAGTGAGAACAGACTTTCCGTCTCCATCAAATCACATACTCCTACCCTCTGAATGGGGTGCCCCTGCGGGGGTTGCCCACTGTAAGCACATGTACCAGACATGGCACTCCACTGCCCTTGATACTGAGGAGCGAGCGCTAGGTTCAGGTTGACACAGTGCATATCAAAGGTTGTTTGGGGGTTTCCTGTCTTTTGTTAGCCTCTGCAGGTAGGCCCCATGTGGGCATGTTTGAAGTATACTC
This sequence comes from Ambystoma mexicanum, assembly GCF_040938575.1. NCBI lineage: Eukaryota > Metazoa > Chordata > Amphibia > Caudata > Ambystomatidae > Ambystoma > Ambystoma mexicanum. Next base: position 674,581,656 of record NC_090933.1, on the reverse strand, counting down.
TATCAGTATGTTAATTATGTTTAATGTTTAATTGCTGCCACCATTCTGCAGGGTCATCAAAGGAAAGAGAAGATGAGCTTTTGTTATATAAGGAGACTGGCCAGGGCATGGGGAAGTGTTTGCCCTCTACCTTTTGAGCTGCTTTGATGTACTCTTGGGTGTCACATTCCAACTAAATGTGACAGGGAGGACTGCACATGTGGGCTGTGTCCACCCAGAGTACACCGTTCTATGTGTATGTCATGCAGAGAGCATAGGAACATGTGTGCAGATCAGCCCCACACATTTTCCAGAGGTTGATCTACCCTCATTCAATTTCATATAAAATATCAAAAAAAGACCAGATGAGCACGCCCACCGTGCGCATGGTCGAATTCCTCACAGGTGCTACGTAAGGTATGTCAAGAGAGAGGAAGAAAAGCATTAATCCAAAGCGTGGATGGCTTGCGAGAAGGAGAGAAGGATGAACGTGGATGGAGTTAAGAGCATCCAATAGAGCAGAAGAAAGGGTGGAGGTGGCAGAATCAGAGGAAACAGAGAAGAAGTGTCTACTTATGGACGAAGCAATGCGAGTGCAGAGATGCAAGGCAGAGCCTGAAAAGATTGAAGAAAGAGACGTTGAAAAGAGGCAGATAAGGGGAAAGAGGCGACGAGGCAGAGAGCCAGAGAGAAAAGGAAAGACAGAAATAGTCAAATTAATACAGCAATAAAGCAGAGACAGAAGAAATGAAAGAGACTGTACTGTAGAAAAGATGAACTCAAGGGAGGAACCAGAAATATGTGAAGGACGAGTGGCTTTGTGAGGTGCATGGTTTGAGTGGTTGCTATGCGGACCAGGACTCTGGCTTGTAGTTTTATTGGTGTGGTCTGCAGGCTGGGTTGCTCCTTGCGAGTCATTGTTTTGGCAGATGGATGATTGAGCGATTGGATGGTTAGTCCTGGGGCCGCACACTACTGATTGAGTGGTGCAGCTGGGATTTCGGTTCATTGTGCAATACGGGCACTTGTTCACGTCTTAAATAATTTACCAATCCTAGCTTTTGGGCCCTCATGATGTGATATCATTGTACATGTTCGACAGGTCAAAGTCAGATGAGGCATCAATGAATGGCAGAAACGTCATTTGTCTTGTCTTGCAAGTGACATTTGACTTGCTGCAGCAGTTCTCCGGGGGTGAACGATGGTGCATTCCAATCACAGGAGCTTTTTAAGGTTGCGTTTTCCAGGAATGCGACAATACAATATCTCGCCCCTCCCTTTTGTTTTCTGACTTCATTCACAAATTGTCTATTCTTGAGTGGGCCACAACGGGCCTCTGGGCTTGGTGGTCCCTTAGTTCTGTTTCTAGAGTTCACCCACGGGAAATGTCTGAGGCAATTAAAATAAGTTCTGTCATGACATGAACAGTGAACTGCCAGGCTGTCTATATTTAACTTAGTCAATCAGACCCTGTGACAAAATTACTACTGCTCTGTTTGTGTAGATGCACAAGGATGCGTAGTGCATAAACTACCTTCTCAGCCCTCACACCCTACAAATCAAGGGTCATCCTAATAATTCCATTGCAGGCCCTATACCCCCTTGTCATAATTTCTCCAATTAATTTTTCAAAGAAAGCCGTCCTAGGTGTATAGGAGCAGATATGAGAGCAGGGAATCCCCCACAACTCGTTGTAGTCCCTGTACAGGAATATATATATTCTTTGACAATTTCAAGCTGAGTATTAAAATCACCTGCTAGCACTATATGTACTTGATGTGCAGTGCACAGCAACATCATCTTTTCTACTTCTTCAAGATGAGTTAGTATGGCAACCATAGCTTCATCTGAGGGCCTCAAATAGATGTTAACAATGATGAGAATAGTTTGGGAATCAACCGCTCATTTTACAGTAAGAATATGAGGAGATGCAGACAGACTGGACTAGAATTTTGGATCATATAACTGTGTTTTTAAAACAGGCACCCACTTGGCTTGCCCCTCATCAACGTCCTTGCTGGAGAGATGAACACTTTATAACCACTTATATCTTCTGGATGCAGAAGCCATGTGTCTTGGAGACAGATAATCTCTGAGTTTTTCAGTAAGTGCTGCAAATCCAAATCATCTCTCTTACTCTAAAAGCCAGCTCTATTACAGGATAAAAGTTTTACAGGGTCTTGGGGCATTAAATCGAAGTAGCTGCAGGGTGGGATTGCCAAACGGGCCAACTTGTTTTGCCGGGAATCCTCCTGCACTGGCTCGCAAGCAGCCACCCCCAGAATATTCAGACCCTGTTGTGAAAACATGGATATCAACCCTGCCCAGAGTCCCAGAGGGGGAACATGTGACATGCAGCTGTAAACAACTTCAGTAGCACGCTTAGACAGGCCACCCTGACTCAATGCTGACACTTTGTTGAGCGTGCGCTCTATTTCATACTTTGTAAGATCGATAAGGACTGAAGAGCATAGTTACTTTGCCTCGCCTCACTCTTATTTGGAGCAACCTCAGCAAGTGTTAAAAGGGTTGAGTGCCAAGTATCATGTAGATGACAGATGGAGTGTTTGGAATCTTGATACACTTCAATTCCTCTGTTCTAAAGGGCAATTATGCAGTTTAACACACAAGTGCGAAAATATAGATTAGAAAGACTAAAATGCACACTGCACCCTCCAGAGAAGATACAGTCAGATAAAGTCCTTGTCACTGTAAAAACCTTAAAAGAGATATAAGGCACACCCAAGATATCACTCAGAGCCTTGATTAGAGTTCTCTTATATGAGTTCTTATTCCCAGGGAAGAGATCTTTAAAGCAGCAGATAATGTTATGTTTTCTTCAGGGCACTACAATGTCTGGCCTATCAGGTTCGATATCAGCTGTCCTCTCTTCATTCCTCACTTCTAATGGAACAACAGGGTTTAACTGTGCAAGGGATTTTTGACCCTCGGGCAGCTAATAAGGTAGGCCTGCGTTGGCCGACCTGTCGTTGTCAGGGAGGCTATCAGAGGCAAGGTTGAATTTACATGTAGCCAACACCCTCTTGTCCTGAGAGTCACTAACTATGTGCTTTGCGGTCTTCACAGGTAATCGAATAGGGACTGTTGATCCAACAGTTTTGTCTGGGATATCATCTCCTCCATGGGAAATGTACACATCCTTGAAGGTTTGTGGCTTATTGCAGTAAATAAGGTCCTCACTTTTCTCTGTTTGGCGGATGACATCAGATCTTTTCGGCCTCACAGCGGCCGCCACAGTTGGCAGAAAGCAACACCGGCCTTCAGCCATGTGGGTAATAGCATTCAGACACTTATCAAGACATAGCTCATTTCGTGCATAAGGAGTAAGTAAGTTAGATATTTAATATTTAATAGTTGACAGGGTGGACATCAGATGTCTCAAATGAACCTCCACTTGCTTCATTTCTTCCCGATAAGCGTTATTAGAGGTTCCAGTTGATGTGCAATCAACAGAGCCCTCAGATGAGTGTGAAAGTAATGGAAAATTAAGCTGCTGGGTTTGCATGTAATTTCGGCTTGAATAAACTCCTCACCATCTTGTCTTAACCTTTCTTGGCTCATCCCTTCATGGGCTTGGACGGCCTGCCAAGAGCCCAAAGAGTCGCTAACTCCTCGTGAGGGAGACACGTTCCCACTAACGCACTTTGGGGTTCCTTGGAAATGAGAGACGGAGGCCTTGTTTCAGCCACCTATAGTTGCTGAGGCATTTCGGGGCTGGGGTAGGAGAGTGGTGCAGGCCCCGACAGTAATGAGATGGAGATTGGTGGTAAATCACCTAGCGGATCGGTAATAATCGTTCTTATTTCCAGTATAGCTTTAAAGAGGACATTGGACACAGATACCGTCTGAAAAGCAGTTCCAATGAGGGGAGGCCACACATCAAATTCCCCTGAATGTCAGGATTACTGTCCATGTTTCTTACATTTCCCTCAATAGCCCCTTCCAAATCCTTACTGAAACCAACGTCAAAATCACAGACATGCCCAGCTTCCATAGGTCCTAGGCAGTTCTATTTGTAGGGGCGATCAATGGACCATTCCAGGGCCTCGATCACGTTTTGTCAGAGGGGGAAAGAGTACATAGAGGAGAAATGGAAGCAGTAGCGACGAAAGCACCACTCTGATCTATCAATAGAGGAACTCCCAAAACACCTGGAGGACTTGTACCTAGCCTTCAAAGAGAAGAATGAATCGCAGCATCGAGGACAAGAAGGGCCCCACCACAAAGGGTAGCGGCTCATCGTGAAAGCTGCCATTGCTCAACACATGGCAATTAAGAGGCGTCACTTGTTGGTTTAGGTCTTGTTGACTTTCAAGCGCCCATCTGATGGTGGATTGGGTCATGTGGGATGAACAGCACCCCTTAGTTGTGAAGGGTGCTGAAGCGGGTTTGTGTGAGTGGGTGGGCTAGCTGTCACTAGGATTTCAAAAGTGAACCAGAGCGGCTGGGCACACAAAAGTACCTTAATCTGTTTCAGGATGCTGTCTCTGCGGGTTGCGCGATGTTCGGAAGTTGCAAGTTGTGCTGCTTCAGGTGGCGAATCGGCATCAAGCCGTGCTTGGAGTGGAGCTATATGCAGTTCGATGGGGGCTTACAAGCTATACAGTTGGATGAGCCCACCAGGGTTGGTTCAAAGGTCAACCCAGTTTGAGATGATGATTACTGCATTGTCGCGTCAACAAGTGACGCAATGCTTCCTGCAAATAAAATCGAGGTAGGAAGCGGTTTGATACAATGCCCCAATGTTTCAAAGCATTGTTCAGAGTGACAGTTCGAAGTCATCTGCAGCAGCAAGCTGATGTTCAAGCCAAACAGGTGAAAGGCTCTGCTGGTACAATATGGCATTGAGCCAGTTCAGTGACCGCAAAACAGTGTTTTGAAGAGGTTTGTAGATAGGGCCAAAGTCAGCACTGTGGGTACTGATGGTTTAAAAGGCATTCTAATGTGGTTGACTCAGGTTCTAGGACAGTATTTATTTATTTATTTATTTGTATTTGTAAAGTGCACTAGCAGCCCAGGGGCATTGAGACGCTGTAGCATGAGATTGTCTTAGTTACACAAAATTGTCTTAGTTACACAGGGATACTTGGCTTTTGGTTACAGTGAGCGTGATATGAGATTGTCTTAGTTACACAAAATTGTCTTAATTACATAGGGATATTTGGCTCTTGGTTACAGTGAGCAGGATGCAGTTCCAGTGAGAAGTACAAAAATAGTTAGACTGGAGAATGCAGTATTCATAGGACAAAAGGTGGTTAGGTGAACAGTATTGTTTTGTTTGACTTCCTGAAGGCTAAGTGTGACTCGACATTTCTGACCTGGGGAGGCAAGGCGTTCCAATGTGTTGCTGCCAAAACTGTGAAGCTAGATCCTCCTGCACACACTCTCCTTGTTTTAGGAAGCATAGGAAATATGAAGCAGCACACTACAGGAATCCAGCTGCTTGGCTTGCATCTTCTGGTCCTGGGACTCAGAGACAAGATTGTCCTCTTCATTCCCGGTCTGGCAAGGCTAGCTGGTACCTGCTGGAGCCCTTAACCTTCAGTGAGGAGCTTGGGTAATTGTGCAGTTGTCAGAGAGTGCAGGTCCAGATCAAACAGCAATCCTCCCCAATGTTGCCTGGGGCTGGGAAGGGGGCAGAGCCTGCCTCTGACTTGGAACACCTGTCTTCACCTCTGGCAGAGGGCTTTGGAAAGGATTGCTCTCCTAACAGGGTCCAAATAAATTCTTCTATCCTTAACAGTCCAAGATGAATTAAAGGAGTGGGAGACCCCTTACTCATAAAGGCAAAAGGCCACAGTGGATTGCATAAAGAAAGCCTACTGTAAGGGGTTAAATCCCTGTCAATGTAACACATGACTTTTGCCTTCTTGCATCATACCAAAAGTGCTCTGCTTTGAAGGAAATATCAGTCACCAAATCAAAATCCAGTTATGACTTATTATGAGAGATGACCCTGCCACCAGACAGATAATTCTTCCTAATGATTATGATTTTGGATCAGAGGTGCAGACTTAAATGCAACCTCTATCTGCAGTGACTTTGGGGTCACAACAGCTGTCAAATAGGTCAGCCTCGACCTTTGAACCTGCTCTGTGTCACTGAAGAGCAGGTGCAGAAGATCAGGAGACTGATGCAGCAGGGCTCAGGTGTTCACTATTCTTTGAAATTGAACTTTCTGAAAGGGGGGTCTGCTTTGCAGACCACTCTTCCTAAGATGGATTACCCACATCATTTTATTATTAATACAACATTTAAAAAATAAGGCTTCTCCAACCTTACCAGATGGCAATCCTTCACAAACCATGCTAATCACTCTTTAATCTTCATTAGCCTCAATCATTCACCTTTTCACATAGTCTATTATTGACTAGGTAACACCCACCCTTCTAGGCTTCTAGTTCACCCTGCAGTAAAGTGTAAATATATGCACATGCAAATAAGTCACTAAACTTCATGGGTTTACCTGAGCACATATCGAGCCCATAATAATGCAAACATTATATCATATGCTAATTACCTATTCTCCAAATCTGTCTCGAAAGAAAGTACAACTAATCCTAAACACTTTAAGATATACCCCTTTGCCTGTGTCATTGTAGCAATCACACCCACTTAGGGGGGTGTACAGGGCCGGTAACAAGATGGTGGCACCCAGGAGAGAGCCTCGGTGACTGAAGAAACGCAGGTGATCCACTGTGTTCTCGTCGGTGTGTCCATCCACCTGATTGGCTTGAAACGCCAATGCCCGGGTGTGAATGAATTATGAGCTATGGTGCACCTAACCTCACAGCCATGCGGCCATGCAATCATAAAAACGTCTATTCCCTCTTTCCCATCCATTCATCTTTACCGTGATCCTTTTACTCCCGCAGACCATGTTCTAGATGCTCCTAGGGGGCACAATAGGATAGATTTCACATAAGCCTAGTCCCTCTTAGACTACTATACTGTTAACTTGTGTTTGTCTGAATGAAATAAGAGTGATGATTTTTAGTCAATTTATACACTCCCCCTCTTTTATACTGAGTGACGTGGGAACGATTTTATATTACTGAGTCAGTGGCATTGATTATAGCACTGAAGCTTTTTTGCACCAGATAGGTTTAATTAAGTAGGATGGTTGACTTGGGGAACGCTTTTATTAGGGGGTGGTTTCTTGAGAATGGAATTTTTTAAATGTTGATTATTGTATATTCTCGTATGTAAATTGTGTATTTGTGTAAGGTTAGTTTGAAACCAAGAACACCATAAAGAAAATTGGAGTTTGGCAACAGGAGTTCAGTGATGTTGACACTGCTTAGGCGTTAGACGTGTTTTGGTGAATGCTATCAACTGCCTGCTGTGTGCTGTGTGTTGTATCTTTAAGGCGTTGAAGCTGCCTTTAAGGGTGGAGCCAGGCACGTAGCGCCAGGGCGTGAGTTCGGCAGCAGGAGTTCAGTCATGCTTCAGTCAGGCTGAAACAAGATGACCGATAAGACCGAGAAGACTTGGTGAATTTGGATATTTGCTATGATGGAATCCTGGGGTCCATGCACCCAACGTCAGCTGACACTGCAGGACCTGATAATACTGGCTTGTTCGATGGAAGCTGAGGTGAGCGACATTTCCCCCGCAATGTATAGCAACAAACTGCCCTCTAGGCTGTCTCCGTCCCGCTTTCTTTAAACACATCTATTATTGTTGTTGATATGGTGAATGCAATGCAGAAATATTAGAAGCCAGTTGTTTTGTTGGAGTGGTAATGGAGGTGACATGTTTGTCGGCTGCCAGGGAGGGTAAGAGGAGCGAAAAAGTTAAACCCGTTGAGGGCATTTTGACCATCGGTAGGATCGCTCCTATGTTGAGCCTCAAGAGCAGGAGTTGGGAGAGCTGAGAGAGAATGAGGGGGTGGAGGTGGAGGGAGAGTGTGCCTGCCTCGAGCTTATATTCTATATAACGGTAGTACAGGAATTAGCAACTCCAGAACACAATATTACATGCAATACTTCATTACTTTGTGAAATGGAAGGGCAAAATTCAGTTCTGGCCGCCCAATTGTTTCAGGATATTGAAGAGTTTAAAGTGAGGCGTGAGCAACAAGAGAGGCTGAATGACTCCACTGGAATGATTAGACCACCCCCTTGTCCTCTTTTACATGAAAAATGACAGAGGGTCAGTTACATCTTTGGACATGTCTTTAAGAACTCTGCTAACACTAAAGCAGGCTGGATCAAAAGAGACGACAAATAGTCTGCAGGCTCCCGGCAAACAAATCTAGATGTTGTGTCTGAAACTCGGGTGAACTTTCAGGACCTTCAGGCCTCTTCCACCTCCTCGGCCCCTTCAACATTGAGTGACTATGGTTTTTCTCCAAATGTAAATGTACATGGCACACATCTCTCAGCTGCTTCTAGATTTCAACTTCAAAATAACATAATGGGCCTCATTACGAGGCTGCCTCCAAAACCCTTCCGACTCCGCTCTGGTGAATGGAGCAATTACCGGACCATTCCGAGGTCGGAGGGACCGGTAATTCCCCATTCACCAGGGCCATTCCCCATTCCCATTTGAGCCCCCATAGGGTTCAATGGGAATGGGGAAGGCGCT